>NC_142067.1:13153719-13472219 GCF_059756535.1 Pantherophis guttatus
AAAATAAATATTCTACCGATGGCTAGAGAATAAATATGAAAATTAGAAATAAAGGTAGACTAATGAAATATAAAATATATATTAATAGAATTAAATAAGTAAAGAAGAGAACTGTTATAGTATTAGACATGCAATGTATATTAATATTAAGTTTAAGAATAGATAAATAATGAAGATTGCTGTAAATTTCAATTGTTATTGCACAAGACATTTGTACCCAGACGACACACTGTTTAATAGAAGATGGATTGTTTGTATTAAAATAAAATAAAATAAAAAATTCAAATATATAAACTTCCCAAAATGATGGTTCTTAGCAACTGTAATTTCCTAATGACATCATTAACCAAATCATGGATGTATGTCTGCATGGTTTATGGTTTATTTGATTTGTATACCGCCCTACTCCCGAAGGACTCAGGGCGGTGAACAGCCAACAATAAAATACATAAATACAAAAAATTTAAAAACCAGATAAAATCAAATCATTTTGGCCCAGACAGATTAAAACACCCCAATAATTTAAAAACAGATTAAAATTTACATATTTAAAAAGGGAAGAAATTAGGCCAAGCCCGCCTGATGGAATAAAAAGGTCTTCACAGCACGGCGGAAGGAGCGCAGATCCGGGATCCTCCGTATATCCGGGGGGAGCTCATTCCAGATGGTAGGTGCCCCCACAGAGAAGGCTCTCCCCCTAGGGGCCGCCAGTCGACACTGTTTGGCTGACGGCACCCGGAGGAGTCCCTCTCTATGAGAGTGTACTGGCTGGTGGGACGCTATTGGTGGTAGTAGGCGGTCCCATAAATAACCAGGTCCTAAGCCATGGAGCGCTTTAAAGGTGGTAACCAAAACCTTGAAGCGCACCCGGAAGACCACCGGGAGCCAGTGCATGGAAGGAAGTATGCAACCTTAGACTTCTATCTGGGTCCACAAGTCTTCAGCATTTGTATAAATGACTTAA
This sequence comes from Pantherophis guttatus, assembly GCF_059756535.1. NCBI lineage: Eukaryota > Metazoa > Chordata > Lepidosauria > Squamata > Colubridae > Pantherophis > Pantherophis guttatus. The sequence continues at coordinate 13,154,684 of NC_142067.1, forward strand.
ATGAAGGGGCATTCATCAAGTTTGTATTTGAGACAAAGCTGAGGGGGGGGAGGGGAGAATTGCTAACACTTCAGAAGACAGAAACAAGATCTTGATAGACTTGAACATTGGGCTCTGTCCAGCAAAATACTATTTATTCTGTAGCAAGAAATGTCAGATTCTACACTTAGGGGAGATAAGAAAAAACAGGTGCACAGTGTAAAATCAATACAGAAAGTTCTCAACATACTGTTTGACCACAAGTCAAGGAAAAATATTGACATGAACAACATGTAGTCTTCAACTTACGACCACAATTGAGCCCCAGATTTCTGTTGCTAAGTGAGACATTTGTTAAATGAGTTTTGCTCTATTTTACGACCTTATGAGCTGCGGTGGTGCAGTGGTTAGAGTGCAATACTGCAGGCTACTTCTGCTGACTGCCAGCTGACTGCAATTTGGCAGTCTATTGCTTTCATGCCACAGTTGTTAAGTGAATCACTGCAGTTGTTAAGTTAGGGACAGGGTTGTTAAGTGAATCTGGCTTCCCCATTGCTTGCCAGGAGGTTGCAAAAGATGATCCCCTGACCCCAGAACACTGCAACTGTCATATACAATATATGAGTCTGTTGCTAACCATCTGAAAATTGATCGTGTGACCATGGGGATATCACAACAGTTGTGATTGCAAACAATGGCCATGAGTTACTTTTTTCCAGTAGAACAGTCACTAAATGCACTGTTCTAAATCAAGGGCTACCTGTACTTCAGGATATGAGATTTGACATGGAAGAAGTCATGGCTCCTGGCATTTTACGGTAATTTGAGAATGGCACAAACTGGCAGAGAAAAATCTGTGGGCCAGGGTTTCTCAACCTGAGGAACTTTTAAGTTGTATGGACTTCAATTCCCAGAATTCCATAGCCAGGAGAATTCAAGTCCACAAATCTTAAAAGGTTGAGAAATATTGCTATATAGGCAGTTAAAAGGGAAAAAAACCCACAATCTACCATTCTCAAAATAGCTGATTTGCTGAACCCAGGTACTAAATCTGATACAGAAGCAGTAGGACGTGACAGGTGATACCTGGCCAAAAATTCTCTGGCCTTCATGTGCACACAGGTACTCCTCGCCTTACGACCACAACTGAACCCAAAATTCCTGTTGCTGAGGGAAACATTGGTTAAGCGAGTTTGCCCCATTTTATGACTTTTCTTGCCACCGTTGTTAAGTGAAGCATTGCCATTGTTAAGTTATTAACACAGTTGTTAAGGGAATCCAGCTTCCTCGTTGACTTTGCTTGTCAGAAGGTCGCGAAAGGGGATCACGTGACCCCTGGGGCACGGTGAATGTCATAAGTATGAACCAGTTGCCAAGCAGTAGAATTTGATCTTGTGAATGTGGGAAAGCTGCAAGGATCATAAGGATGAAAAACGGTCATGAATAGAATAGAATAGAATAGAATAGAATAGAATAGAATAGAATAGAATAGAATAGAATAGAATAGAATAGAATAGAATAGAATAACAGAGTTGGGAGGGACCTTGGAGGTCTTCTAGTCCAACCCCCTACTTAGGCAGGAAACCCTACACCACTTCAGACAAATGGTTGCCCAATCTCTTCTTAAAAACTTACAGTGTTGGAGCATTCATAACTTCTGCAGGCAAGTTGTTCCACTGATTAATTGTTCTAACTGTCAGGAAACTTCTCCTTCGTTCTAAGTTGCTTCTCTCCTTGATTAGCTTCCACCCATTGCTTCTTGTCTTACCCTCAGGTGCTTTGGAGAATAGCTTGTCTCCCTCTTCTTTCTGGCAACCCCTGAGATATTGGAACACTGCTATCATGTCTCCCCTAGTCCTTCTCTTCATCAAACTAGACATACCCAGTTCCTGCAACCATTCTTCATATGTTTTAGCCTCCAGTCCCCTAATCATCTTTGTTGCTCTTCTCTGCACTCTTTCTAGAGTCTCAATATCTTTTTTACATCGTGGCGACCAAAACTGAATGCAGTATTCCAAGTGTGGCCTTACCAAGGAATCATAAAGTGGTATTAACATTTCACGTGATCTTGATTCTATCAAGAAGTTTATGCAGCCTAGAACTGTGTTGGCTTTTTTGGCAGCTGCTGCACACGGCTGGCTCATATTTAAATGCTTGTCCACTAGGACTCCAAGATCCCTCTCACAGTTACTTCTATTGAGCAAGGTACCACATATATGGTACCTGTGCATTTTGTTTTTCATAAGTCACTTTTTTCAGTGCTGTTGCAACTTGAAAGGGTCAATAAATGAACTGTTGTAAGTCGAGGACTACCTGTATTCCTAAACACTTTGTAACGTGGCTGGATGTTACATCAACATTCGATGTCAGTTAAAATGGGTTTCTACACCTGGCTGGATCCACAAGGAGTTGCTTTCTCTAAAATTCAGCAAGAAAGGTTAAATGCATTGCATTTAACCCCCAGGACAAGTTAGCACATGGAGGAATTCTGTTTACCGTGCCGGTATTGTTGCTCAGAGTCAATGCTAATGCAATTATGTACACGAACAGCCGTCGCTGCTCTGCAGATTACCTAATTTTGCCTTTTTAAAATTCTTACTGTCATTCTGTTGCCAGGAGAGTTTCTTTGTGTTTCTTCTACTTTTCTGTTTGCTGGAATGCCACTGGTGAAAAGTGGAGAAAGTACAGGCTGTTGTCATGGAAAAATGTGAAAAAAGGCTATATAGATATAATTCTAGAGTCGGTGAAAAAAAAAAAAAAAGAAAGGAAAATGGAAGAAGAAGCTGAGCTGTCTATTGGCGGTGCTAGAACTGGACTGATTCTTACTTAAATGCTCCAGGGCAAATAAATAACATTTCTGCGACCCGTCTTGCAGCAGTAACACAACCCATTACCCATTTCCCACTGGGAAAAACTTCCCACCTGATGCTTCCATATATATTTACAGTAACCACCTAGGAAGCTAAGTCCTGGTCATTGCATCCGCATGACAATGTCACTGGGGCTCGCAGTTCTCTTAAGACCATCTAACAACAGAAATCTAACAGAATAACAGAGTTAGGAACGGACGTTCGTTGTCTTCCAAGCCAACCCAAAAGGTACTTTTTCAAAAGGCAACTGGACTTGGTTTTTTCTTTGAAGACGTTTCGCTTCTCATCCAAGAAGCTTCTTCAGTTCTGGCTGAATGGAGGAAGGATTTATTTATTCCTTACAGTCATCTGATCGTTAGCACCCTTTCAGAGAGTCGTTGAGGCCACTTGGAGGTTTATCTGTGTCCTCTGGGTCACCTGAGTAGTGCAAATGGGTGTAGAATCTTCTTTTGAAAAAGCACCTTTGGGACAACCATGACCTGGATGACTGAGAATCTCCGTAGACTTCTAGTCCAACCCCCTGCTCAAGCAGGAAAGCCTATATAATTTCAGACAAATGGTTTATCCAATCACTTCTTAAAATCTTCCAGTGATGGAGCACCCACAACTTCTGGAGGCAAGTCGTTCCACTGATGAATTGTTCTAACTGTCAGGAAATTTCTTCTTAGTTCTAGATTTCTTCTCTCCTTGATTAGTTTTCATCCGTTGCTTCTTGTTCTGCCTTCTTTTGCTTTGGAAAATAGGTTGACTTCCTCTTCTTTGTGGCAGCACCAGTGGTGGGTTGCCCCCGGTTCGCACCGGTTCCATAGAACCAATAGCAGTGGTGGGTTCCTCCGGTTCAGTCCGGTTCGGCCGAGCCGGTAACAGTGATGATATGACATCACCGAACCGGTTCTCCCCCCCGCCCTCCCACCCCCCCACCCCCACGTTATTCTTACCTTTTATTTGGTCCCACCCCCAATCTATTGCTGCCTCCTGAGTCCCAGCTGATGACTAGAGGGAAAAAAACTGTTTAAACTCTTGCCGCGGAGCTTCAAAGGGCCGTCCTACAGCTGATCAGTGTTAAAAGCAAACAAATGAGTCGGGTCGTAAGTGCGAGGACTGGTCACAAGTGCGAGGACCTTCCAGAAATGACTCTGACCAGCTAGCCACGCCCACCTAGTCACATGACCTCCAAGCCACACCCACAAAATAAGCCACGCCCACAGAACCGGTAGTAAAAAAATTTAGAACCCACTCCTGACCGGTAGTAAAACCAGTGGGAGGCTCCGCCCACTGACCCTGCCATCATCAAAATGCTTCTGTGCATGTGCAGAAGCTTCTGCGCTTGCGCTGCCCCGTTGCAAACCGGTAGTAAAGATAAGTAGAACCCACCCCTGGGCAGAACCTGTAGGAGGTGACTAAGATGAGCCTGAGGGAGGAGTCAAATGCGTCATCAGTTTCAACTCCCTTTGCGCTCACAAGCGATCTAAATCCAGCTCACTTTGCGGATCTCCTGGCTACAAGGGGAAAGGGAGGGCAGGAGAGAGTGAATATGGAGCCCGAGTCTATCTGGAGACCACTTGGCTGGAGGAGGAGGAGAAGGCACTGCTCCATCAATTCTATGTGAGGCAATCAGGGGGATAAATTGATGAAATCCATCCAGCTCTGGTGGGCAGCAAGGGCAGTGCAGCTGGCAGAACAGACAGGGAAAGCGCAATCCTGTTTTGACCTAGGCTTCCTGAGTCAATAAAACACACAAATAGTCCCAAAACCTTTCATTACATCATCACCCAGCAAGAGTCAACCAAGCCTGGGACTCAAAAGGCAACCTACAAAGTTACCCCTGCATGGCCCCATGGGAGTCTGACAACCAATCAGAACGCAAGCTCAAATTCAAAGCCCAATAGAGGGCATAAAACCCAGGCACTCTCAGCATCTCTGCCCCTTTTTTGCCCAGGATCTCAAGCCATGTGATCCTGTTCATCAATAAACCTTCTTTCCAAGCAACTTCCCTGAATCCAGTGTCTTTTTCCCAACTTGGAACTGAACCCAGAAGGATATTTCTTCCAACACTCAACAATGAGGTAGATCAGTTCGAAGAATGTGTAAGATGACGGAGGTGATCTAGTATTTCTCCCGCCCTCTAAAATCAAATGATATTGTTGCAATATTTTCAGGATCAGACTCAATAAAGATAATAGGAGTTAGAGCTTTAAATATATTTCTTTTTAATTATGATAGGCATTCTATATTCACTGAATATTCAAGGTAGAAGCAACGAGAATGGTGAGGGTGGCTCCTTATATATACAAGGGGTGGAGCTAGGAATGGGAGTGGTAAGTTATGAATACATTAAAATCCAAAGAATAAGTTAACCTCTGATGTTCCATATATACATTATTTACACATTGGAGAATAAGGCATTTACATCTGACAAATCCCCCTCTAAATGCCGGTTCGTTACACAACACCAATTACATTCTGATTCAGGACAATATAATACATATAATTTAGAAGTTAAATATTTGTGTTGTTTAGAAGGTAAGGGTTTTGTTAATATGTCAGCTAATTGTTCAGAAGTATCGCAATGTATTGCTTTAATGAATCCGTCTTGAGACAGTTGTCTCACATGCTTAAACTTTATATCAATATGCCTGGACCTTTGTCCAATTGCATCGGATCTGGATATTTCAATGGCCGCTTTATTGTCTTCATGCATAATAAATGGTAAAGTGGGTTTCTTCCAAACATCAGTGATCAGATCATTGAACCATACAAGGTTATTTGCAGCCTTGGACAAACAAACATATTCCGCTTCTGTAGTAGAAGTGGCTACTAGTTCTTGTTTACCAGTATACCAGTAAACTGGACAATCATTCAATAGAAAAACATAACCAGAAGTACTCTTTCTGCATGATGTATCACCAGCCCAATCTGCATCAGCATAACAAGTAATTTTTGGTTCTCTGTCATTATTGGGTTCCAACATTAAACAAAAATCTAATGTACCCTTCAGATATCTTAGAATTCTTTTGACAGCTTCCCAATGATACAAGGTTGGTTTACTAACATATCTTGACAATAGATTGAGAGGTAATGCAATATCTGGCCTAGTCCAATTAGATATATAAAGGAGTGAACCTATAACTGATCTGTAAAATGTGTTGTCTTTAAACTCAGGGGAAGATTCATCAGTGTTTCTAAGAAAATCAGTTTGCATAGGGGTGTCACAGGTTTTGGCATTATTTAAGTTACATTTGTTTAGGAGTTCGATGATTTTATCTTTCTGTGTAAGTTTGAATCCCCTTTTAGTTTTGTTAATTTGCACACCAAGGTATTTATTCACTTTACCCAGAGATTTCAGTGAGAAGTGTTCATTTAACTTATTTACAAAGATTTCCCTGCTCTCTTTATGCTTTCCAATGTATAAAATATCGTCCACGTAAATTAATACAAATTCAATATGATCATTACTCTTTTTTACAAAGAAACAATTATCAGCAGTGGTGGCGTTGAAATCCATGGTCTTAAGTACTTTTACCAAGCAATCGTACCATCTTTTGCCGGATTGCTTTAATCCGTACAGACTCTTATTTAATAACCAAATTTCGTTCTTATTAGTGTATTGACTGTGTGGTGCTCTTACATATATTTCCTTATCTAATTTTGCATGTAAGTATGCGGTCTGTATGTCATATTGGAATACGTCCAGATTGAGTGCAGATGCTACTACAAGGGCTGTTTTGACACTCTCTGTTCTCACTGTGGGTGAATATGTATCAGTATAGTCTTCTGGATATTTTTGTGCATAGCCTTGTGCAACTAGTCTAGCCTTGTATAAGGTATTGCCTCCTTCTAAGTTCTTAATTTTATAAATCCACCTGGTACCTATAATTGTTTTATCCTTAGGTGCGATCGCAGGTGTGAATACATTTAATCCTTGTAAACTTTCCATCTCTTTTTCCATAGCTAGTTCCCATTTTTCTCTTTCTTCATGTGGAAGTTTCAATACTTCTTCATATGTATTAGGTGTTATTTGTTCTCCATTCATATGCATTATGTAATCTTTGTATTTATTTGGTATTTGGTTTCTATTGTTTCTAATAGTTCTTTCAGGCTTGCTATGGTTATCATGCAAATATCTAGCTTCCTTTTTTGTTAATGTGTCTGTCTTTATTTTATGCTGACTATTAGTCCAAGTTTTGGTTTTGTTCTTACTTTTGTTAATATTTTGATTTTCTGTTGTTCCTTCCTCGCAAGATATCGTATCTTTACATTTATTAGGAAATATTTCATTAAGGTGCAATTTTGACCAATTGGCCTGTTCATGGAACACAGCTGTTCTGGATACTATAAATTTGTTATTACTATCAATAAATCTGTACCCTTTGGTTCCAGTTTCGTATCCCATGAATCTTAATCTCCTGGATACGTTTTCTCCCTTTCTCCTCAATTGTTTAGGTATGTGTACGTCTGCAGTGACTCCAAATATGTGCATGTGTGATAATTTGGGTTTTCTATTGTACATCACCTCATATGGTGTCTTATTCACAATACTGGACCAGGTTCTATTTTGAGTGTAATTCGAATAATGTAATGCCTCTGACCAAAATTGTTTGCCTAAACCAGCATCCTCTAATGTGCACCTAATCATGGTTTGTAGTGTGGAATTTTTCCTCTCTGCAACTCCATTTTGAAATGCAGAAAAAGGATTGGACGTGAAATGTAACATTCCTCTATCCTTTAACCATTGGGAGAATTCTTTAGACATGAACTCACATCCCCTATCTGTCATAATTTGCTTTATTCTGATATTATGTTGTGTTTCTATACGTTTGTAGAATTCCTTAAATTTCTGAAATGTTTCATCCTTGTGCTTTAATGTGTAAACAAAACCATATCGGCTGTAGTCATCCACTATTGTTAGGAAGTAACGTTTTCTATAGGTAATTGAGGGACTTAATGGACCAACTAAGTCCATATGTACCAAATCAAAAATATTGTTAGTTGATCTGTTAGATTTTTTTGGTCTGGGACTGGTTTTTAGTTTGGTGGATTTACATACTGAGCATTCCAAATAATTTTCACAATTTTTTATTTTGACACCTTCTGCGTGTTCAGTCATTTTTTGTACTACAGGAAAGCTTGCATGTCCTAACTTCCTGTGTAAGATGTGAGCACACTCATCATGAATTGGTTTACCTATTTTTGGTTTCTTTTCCTTGTATATATTTTTGTGATCATGAGTTATTCTACACTCATCATTGTCACTGTTACTGACATTTTCATCATCTGCTTCAATACAATCTTCCATATTTGAATCAATGTTATGTAAACATCTTTCTTTAGTTATCAGATAGGGTAGACCTCCTTTTATCATTACAGTACCTACATTTGTTTTGTTCTTTTCTATAGTTGCTTTCCCTTTTGAGAAAACTATATTGATATCAGATTCTCTGCTTAATTTTATGGCACTTAGTATGTTGTGAGGTATTTCTGGGATTAATAATACCCCCTCTATTTTCCCTAGACCAGGCAAGGTCACATTTCCTTTGCCTAGTACTTGAACCTTTTCTTGATTAGCTACCTTTATCACAAACTTATCTTCTATAAATGAAGATAATATACTTTTGTTGTTGGTGGTGTGATTTGTTGCACCAGAATCAATAAGCCAATTGTTATTCTCATCCTGCTGTGTTCTGGTGCTGTCTTGTTTATTTAGCCCATTCAGTGACCCAGATTTCCTCTCTTTTGAATTTTCTCTACCCCCTCTACCTTCTTTGTAATTTGGTGGACTTCTATATTTGTGTCTATCTGTGGAAGATTGTCTGTAATTATATTTGCTCCTATATTCTGGCCTATGTCTCTCTCTTGAGACTTTGGGACAGTCTCTTCTACTATGTTCCCTGGATTCACAATTGTAGCATCTAAAGGCCTCATTACGTTTATCTTGAAAGACTACTTTCCTAAAAGGTTTGTGGTCTGTTTGGTTACTGGATCGATTTTTTCTTGAATTGTCTTCTGCTATCAATTTGTTAGATAGATTTTCTATGGATAAATATCCCAAATTAATGGTATCTAAGTGTGACATAAAGTTATCCCATGATGGATCAAGTGAATTGATAATAACACTTTTCATTGTTTGATCTGAAATCACTTCCCCCCTCAATTGTAGCTCAGCTCTTATTTTGTTTAGATTTATCAAATGCTCACTTATAGAAACCCCTGGTTTTACTCTAGAGGAAAAGAAATCCTTAGACATTCTTGTGGTTGTAGCTACGCTATCGCTGTGAAATAGATTAAACATGCATTGAATTATTTCTGATACAGTTAGGTTTGGTTTGATGCTATGATACATTGCAGGAGACACGCTAGATATTATTATGAAAAATGCTCTATGATGTAAACAATCTATTTTTAAAGTCCAAGGTCTTCTTGGAGGGCTAGTTATAAAGAATAGTAAATTTTCTTTCATGAAAATAACCTGAAGCTGTTGATACCACTCTTGTAAATTAATGCCATCAATTCTAAGTTTTGGGAAGTCACTGGGTAAGTTACCTACATTATTCTGTCCATTACTTACAACCTGGGGCAGTCCGTGATCTCTCAAGTGCAGGAAATTACAGAACGGCATTGGGATGCTTGCAATGAGTCTGCGCGGTTCTCTGGCCAGTTCAAGTCCTTCTGGGTCGTCTACGTAGTTTCGCACATGCGCGTTGCTCATTTCTTCTTTGGTGGCGTCGTGGAAGGTTCTCTCCCTTTCAGCTCTCTCGATCCGCTCCTCCTCAGATGAGTCGGTCTCTGGCTCGGTTTTTGGGGTTCTGGTGGTGGCGACGGTTCTTTTCTTCTTTTTGTGTGCGTTGGTATTCGATCTTGTCTGTGGTGTAGGGCGAAATCGGCATGGCTCTCTGGGCTCGGGCGTCGTCGCTTTCGAAGTCAGGATGGGAGCGTGCAGGTCTTGAGTCGCCGGTTTGATTTCTTGCTTCTTCGTAGATGTCTTGGTAATTTTCAGTCTTGGCCCAAAAGCAGCAAAAAGTGTTTTCATTGCTGATTTTACTTGAGATTTTGTTAAATCGTCTTCACTTTCTGATTTTGGATCATCTGAAGAGTTTGAGACTTCTTTCTCGCTTTCTTCGTCTGATAGTATTTTTCGCGCCAGAAATTTTGAACTGAGCGTTTTGATTGGCTCTGCTCCATTCTCTTTTGAAGTTCGTTGAAACCAAGATGGCTGCCATTCAAAATTTCGCGCGGGATCACATCTTTTCTTTTTAACAACTATTTTCTCAGTAGTCATCTCACTTACGGTTTTTTGATCTTTGGGTTTTTCTTTAATGACGTTTTTCTCTCTCGCTGCTCCGCTGTTCTTCAGCATCTCCTGGAGGTCCGCGATGAGTCTTTCATCATTCTTTTGGCTTTTTAGTATCTTTAATATCTCTGACCTGAGTTCGTTATTTTCTATTTCGATTTCTTTCTGGTCATTATTTTCACTCATTAGTTCTTCTTCTTCAGTGGTGTATTCTTCGGATTCTCTCGAAATCGCATTGGTGGATTCGTTGATCATCTCTTGATCAGTTTCTATTTCTTTGCTGTAGGCCCTGGTGTTGGGCCTATCTTTCTTGGACATTTTTAATTACTTATTGAGTCAATTAACCATCCTCTGCTACCAGATTGTTGCAATATTTTCAGGATCAGACTCAATAAAGATAATAGGAGTTAGAGCTTTAAATATATTTCTTTTTAATTATGATAGGCATTCTATATTCACTGAATATTCAAGGTAGAAGCAACGAGAATGGTGAGGGTGGCTCCTTATATATACAAGGGGTGGAGCTAGGAATGGGAGTGGTAAGTTATGAATACATTAAAATCCAAAGAATAAGTTAACCTCTGATGTTCCATATATACATTATTTACACATTGGAGAATAAGGCATTTACATCTGACAGATATAATGCTTTGGAAGTGTGCCATCTGAAAATGCATGCAGAATATATGATTAAACGCTCTGTTCTCTTCAATGAGGACTATGCGAATAGTCCTTTTCCCTCCCCTCCTTTCTTACATGAGGAAATTGATTCTAAGGTTTAATTTCACTAAGCAGAATAAATATAAGCTGTCTCCTTCCTGTGATAGACGTCCCGAATTGCTAAATTCAACTCACAGCAAGAGACTACTACAGCTTTTGTGGTTACCTCAAAAGCTGGAGGAGAGGGGAGGGGAGGGGAGGGGGAGGGAGGGAGGGAGAGAAGAAGAAGAAGCAAACAAAGCATTTGATTGTGTTTAGTTAGTTTAATTGTCTGGCCCACATGCCTAAATCCTTTTGCTGAAAGAAATGACAGATGCTGGAATCGGAGTGGAACAATCAGCTCCAAACTCCCCAAAGGTTATTTATATATAGCGATAGGTACAGGTAGACCCAGGGGTAGGATTGAAAAATTTCAGCAACCGGTTCGCTGCCTGGTTGCTGGGTGGGCATGGCCATGGGGGCGTGGCCTATTCGGCCTCCTGCACTGTGGAGTGGCCGTTTTCACCTTCCCAGGCTCCGGAGGCTTTCCTCAAGCCTCTAGGAGTGCGAAAGCAGCCTCCCCCGAGCACCGGAGGACCTCCAGAGCCCGGAAATGGGCCTGTTTCCGAACTTCCGGTAGACCCGTTTTTTGTCCTCCCCAGGCTCCAGAGGCTTTCCTGGTGCCTCCAGGAAGGTGAAAACGGCCTCCCTCGGGCACCGGAGGCCCTCCGGAGGCTGGAAAAGGGGCCCATTTCCGGACTTCTGGTACTTCTGGTAGGCCTGTTTTTCGCCCTCCCATAGCCTCCGCGCGCACCCTGCAAATACCTGGCATCCAAAACGGGCCATGTGGAGACTCCTGGGAGGGGAGGGGTGGAGTGGGTGCGGTCAACCAGCCCTTGGAACAACCGGTTCAGCAAAGCAGATTAAAATTAAAATCCGGTTCACCCGAACCGATCCGAACCAGCTGAATCCCACCACTGGGTAGACTTCGACTTGCGACCAAAATTGGGACCAGAATTTCCATGACTAATCAAGGTGTTAAATGAGTTAGGCCCCATTTTACGAACTTTTTTGCCACAGATATTAAGTGAAACGCTGCTGTTGTTAAGTGAACCATCTGGTCATTAAGCGAATCTAGTTTCCCTCATTGATTTTGCTTGTTGGAAGCTGGCTGGGAAAATTGCAAAAGCCATCATATGACCAGAGGATGTGGCAAGCACCTGAATTTTGCTCAGTGTTGTGGCCCATCAGTGGCCTGTGCAATTAGTAGCTGATTCCGACAGCGAGGAGGCTGGTGTGGTGCTGCACCAGCAGCCTGTGCAGCTGGCGCTTGAGTCAGACAATGAGGAGGCTGGAGAAGATGTGGTGCTAGAGGCGGGGATTCAGCCAGGGCCTTCAGAACCTCCAGAAGCTCCTTTAAGTGATGAGGAAGAAGAGGAGGAGCTTCTTCTCGATGCACAAGCGCACAGAGCTGTTAAAAGGCAGGAGTGGCTCCTCAGGAGGAGGTCTCCTCGAGAGTCAGGCTTGGGGCTAATTGGCCACTCCCCTAGCCTATTTAAGGAAGGACGACGACTGATGCAATTTGCAGGAAACAACTTCGTTCATATTTCTTCGCGTCTTGATTCCAGAAACATTTGATTCGGCTCTTGTTTCTCTCTTGTCAGTTTTCCTGCAAATTGCTTCTGGGCATTCTGCCAACCACAGTAAGATTACGGTTATCTGAAATACTGTGCCTCAGAATTGAGTTATTATTCTTTGGATTCTTGTCGGCTGTTAATGAAGTTAAATTAACAGCCCTTGTTCAGAAAAGACTAATTTAAACTGTACTTGTATTCGAACAACTACTAAGAAAGCTCATTAGTAGTCCTTAATTAGTAAACTAAGGTTTGTATGGACTTTGTGTGTGCTACGTCCTTTGGGGTCCGTAGCTGGGGCAGAACAGTCAAACAATTGTGGGAACTTTCTGATGGTGGAAAGTGTGAGGACCAATCATAAGTCATCTTTTTTCAGTTCTGTTGTAATTCCTAAGCAAATGGTTGTAAATTGGGCAGCATCTTTATAGTAGGTACAGATAGTCCTCGACTTACAACAGTTCATTTAGTGACAGTTCAAAGTTGCAACGGCACTGAAAAAAGGTGACTTATGACCGTTTTTCACAGTTACGACCTTTGCAGCATTCCCATGATCATGTGATCGAAATTCAGATGCTTGGCAACTGGTTCATATTTATGACGGTTGTTGTGTCTCCAGGTCATGGGATCCCCTTTTACGACCTTCTGACAAGCAAAGTCAATGGGGAAAACAAGTTCACTTAACAACCAGGTTACTAACTTATAACTGCAGTGATTCACTTAACAACAGAGGCAAGATAGGTTGTAAAATGGGGCAAAACTCACTTAACAAATGTCTCACTTAACAACAGAAATTTTGGGCTCAATTGTGGTTGTAAGTTCAGGACTACCTATATAGTTGGGAGTGTGGATGTAGGTGTATCTCAGCCTGATTTTGTTTACCAAAGTTGTTAAAATACCGTAGATGCTAATTGGAGTGAAAAAAAAATTATTGGGTATCAGCTCCAAGAAAATAAGAGTTAGGCCAATGTAAATAAAATACATTCTTAAGTGCCGCAGGCTCCATTGGCTTCTCAGTTTCCATTTTTATTAATGAAAAACATATGTATTTACTTAGTTACTTGGCTTCTATACAGCTCCAACATATCTTACATACCTCCGGACTGTAATAGAGTTAAAAACAAAATAGTCAAACACTACAAAACTACAAGATGCATAAATGTTCACCTTCCAGAAAAGAACAAGGTTTTTAAGACCATGACAATCAACGCAAAGAAACAGGTCTTAATTGCTTTATATAAAATTGTGTGTGTGTAAGAGAGAGAGGGGGGGAGGGAGGGAGGGAGGGAGAGAGAGAGAGAGAGAGAGAGAGAGAGAGATTGTGAGAAACTTTTTAGTAAGAAATGCTAGAATGATAGCCCCATCTACTTTCCACTCTTTTCCCACCCATTCCTTATCTAAGAAGAGATTAGATAATGAATTGTCAGAAATGGTTTAGGGCAGGGTTGAAATCCAGCAGGTTCTGATAAGTTCTGGAGAACCGGTAGCGGAAATTTTGAGTAGTTCAGAGAACCAATAGTAAAAATTCTGACTGGCTCCGCACCCCAAGTACCAGCCGATCGGGAGGAAATGGAAATTTTACAGTATCCTTCCCCTGGAGTCGGGAGGGAATGGAGATTTTGCAGTATCCTTCCTCTGCCATGCCCACCAAGCCATGCCACGCTCACCAAGCCACGCCCACAGAACCAGTAGTAAAAAAATTTGAAACCCACCACTGCTCTAAGGTCCCTTCCAATTTTGTTATTCTGTTGTTCTGTAACAACCACGGGCAAAAAAAAGTCAGAAAATCGGGTGTGGGCAGTGGTGGGATTCAGCCAGTTCGCACCAGTTCGGGAGAACTGGTTGTTAACTTTCTGAGCAGTTTGGCAAACTGGTTATTGGAATAAATCATTAGGGCAGAGAACCGGTTGTTAAATTACTTGAATCCCATCACTGGGTGTGGGTCGTAAAATTTAACAGCTGCCTTGCTTAGCAACTGAAGTTGGGGTCATAGGTCGAGGACTACCCGTAATAAGATAGTTTTAAAAGACAGGCTACGTGTCCTACTCCCTAAAGTGTTGCCCTTTTCATGCAATAAAAGAACAAAATAAATTGCCAGGGTCCACTCTTCCACATTTTATCATATCTGTGTTCCTCTTACCCCTTGTAAAAAAAAAGAAATTTGAGCAAGGAAGTATGCTGCTCTGAAGGCACCAATCCTTCTCTTTTAGCTAAAAAGCCTTTGCTGACTCTGATGCGTGCAAAGACACTGTAATGGCAGGTTAGCAACCAGACATTGCTTTAACCAGAGCTTTAACCATGATTGTAGGAAGCAGCACTCAGTGTCTAGCGCTAAGGGAAGGATATTGAGAGCGTCAAGCTTGAGGAACTGAAAAGGAGGTGAAGCTTGAGTTCGCTTCAGCAAAGAAAGCAAACCAAGAAAGACCGTGGCACTATTTTCTGATAGTTACTTCCACACATAATGAGACTCTAAAGCAGGGGTGTCAAACTCAAGGCTGGTAGAGGGTTCAGGAGGCCGTCGCAGCCAAAAACGGACCTCGCGAGGGCTGCATGCGGCCCTCCTGAACTCTGTTTTCGCTGGCAAAGGCTGGCAGGAAGCTGTCGCAGCCAAAAACGGAGCTCGGGAGCCCGTTTTCACCACCTCAGAGGGTGGTGGTTATAGAGAAGAAATCGGAGAAGGGAGCATCAATCATATTGCCAGGAATTCTTGTATAAAAGAGGGGGCTATAATTCAAATTAATAAATAACTTTGTTAAGAAACTTTTCCTATCAATCAAGTGGAATCTGCCTTCCTACAGTTTAAGTCCATTCTCTTCTGAAACGAGGGAAGAAATTGATTTTCTGTGTTGACATGAGATCCTTGGTTGCCAGGTGTCCACTATTTGAGCGGACAGTCCGCTTTTTTCACATTATGTTCACTATTTTTTTTCACAAAATAGTGGACATTTTTTTTATTCAAAAGCTTTATGATTGTATATTTTTTAATATTTCTCAACGTTGTACTGAAATTAAAGAATTATTCCTTAAACACAAAGAACTGATCAAAGCTGCGCAGTCAAATAAAAAATACACACGACAGCAAAGTAAAATGTAATTTAACATTTTACATATTATTATAATATATTTGATGTTTTGAATTTTAAGTAAAGTTTTGAAGTGATTATTTTAATACGTGTTAAAATGTTTGTAAGAAAATATATAATTTAATTGTAATTTTTTTTTAACACCCCCCCCCCACAGCTTGTCCGCTATTTTTTGGAAGCAGACCTGGCAACCCTATAAATCATATCCCCTTTCAATTTCCTTTTTTCCCCAGACTGAAACATAAATTGTTATCCATCTCTCTCTCCTGAGGACCCTTTCTCTCTTCTGTGGCTAAACCCAGGAACATCTGCAGAAGGTTCTAAATGTTAAGTATCAGACTGCCCACAACTTGAACCTCTAGATCAGGGGAGTCAAACTGGCGGCCCGCAGGCCGGATGCGTCACATGCAGGCCACACCCACCCCAGCTCCGTGAAGGGGAAAAAACATCACGACATGTCACATGACGGCAACATGATGCGGCAGGTTTGACACCCGTGCTCTAGATAGAAACAATCCTTAGCTCCATGTGTTGAGAAAGGTATCGTTTTACTAGAGACCAAGTGTATTTTTTTTAAAATTTGATTTATATGCTGCCCTTCTCCGGAGACTCAGGGCGGCTTACAATGCGCTAAGCAATAGTATTGCTGCATTGCATAGCCAGAACTGAGAATCATGTGCCAAAATCTCTAAGTTCTACTCCCACCCTTTACTGTATCTCATTGCCCACACTTCTTCTTTTTCTTGTGCCATATCCGTCATCGGATGTTGGCAATCATATTGGCGAGCCTATTTTTATCAACAGCCGCACAAAAAAGTGCTGCTGAGTTTTGTCCAAACCAGTCCCTTAGATTTTAAAGCCATGATGTTTTTTTTCTTTCTTGCCCATGCTAGTGTAACCAATCAAGTCCATGCAAGATATTTTCATAACAATCACTCCAAGCACAGTTCGGTCTGCAGGTCCCTCCTTCTTCCAGCTGGGTGACCTTGAGGCAGCGTCTCGAGAAAGTATAGCATCTACTTTCTATTTCCCAAGCATTCCCCCCTACATTCTCCCTTCCCACAGTTCACAGCAGTCAGTCACCGCATAGCAGCAAAGCACAGCAAGCATAAAGTGCAGCTGACATTAAGATTACCATCACGGTGTAATTGTGGCTGCCATTTTGACTTTCTTTTTTAGCTCTCCAAGATCTTTAATTGGACCAGATCTCCTTCATGACATCAACTCCTTTCAAAAGGAATTTGTATTTTTCTAGCTCTGCAGTAAAACCTACTTCAGTTAGATTTTGGTTTCCAATGCTGGATTTGAGGGAGGTCTGTTTTCCTCTTAGACTCGCCTTTCTTCTCCTTAATTCCCGTCTGTGATTACATCCATGCAGAAAGTTTGTTTTGAAATGCTTAAACTAGACACAGAATGTGGCTTTTACAAGATCATCCATCATTCATGCTTATGTTACTGGTGACAGATGTTCAGATAAGTAGTTTACAAGTGTCCATTATTGCTGTTTTATGTTTTTTGCCAATTTAATATTCATCAGCTCAGCACAATTCAGCAGCCAAGTACAATAGTTAGTTAATCCCACATTTATATTAAAAACAAGTCAGTTGTTTCCATTTAGATTCATGATTTATGTCTTCCAAAGGCTAGTTAGGAAGGGCACGATATTAAAAATCCATGTAAGTTATAAAAAATTAAGAAGAGATTCCATCTGGTATTAAGTATTGGTAGAAGTAAGTAGTAAAACTTCATTTCTTTTATTCTTATTAATTTATGGGAAATCTAAAACGGTACTGTACAGAGATTAAATTATTTCTGGCCCGAAGCTCATAATCGAAGAGATTAAAAATAAAAAGAAATGTAAGAAAGGCGATCAAAAAAGTCAAATGGCAGCTGCAATAATGCAATTAAAGTTCCATGGATTTTATATATAATTCATACAAATATTCATTGGGAGAAATAAGTTCCAACTGTATTTTGATTTTATGCTTTTTCCAGGAATCCATTTTTAAGTCACACCCAAATTTGGGCGACATATCAAAGTACTGGTTTATTTTTATTGATTTGATTTGATTTTTTAATCCCATCTTAATTATTTTTATAATTAACTCAAGACAGCAAGCATACCTAATACTATTTCCTCCTCCTATTTTCCCCATATCAAAAGGAGTGCTGGGAGTTGTGAAAACAGCACATTGGGCAGTGTTGGTGTAAATTGCAGGGAAGAGCTAACTTAAAGAAAAGCAAGGCAATCAGTTATCCCATCTCTGGATTTCCTAGGATCTCATTCTGGTTTAAAGTTCTCTTCAGTGGAAGGGGTAGGAAGGCAGTTCAGCTATACCATTACCATTCATTAGGATGCTGGCAGTTTTTGGAAGAGAGAAGAGAATATTTGTAGCTCAGGGTTGAACTGTGGCATCCTTGGTTCTCTCTAAGCTTGGTTGTTCTCTTGAAGACATCTCACTACCCAACTAAGTAACATCATCAGTGCTAAAAGGGAGTGAGGTTTACTCTCTATTTATATATTAGTGACTTGTCCTGTCAGTATTGGTAGAAGTATTCTTGATGGTTCCTTGATTGGGCTGTTGTTTACTGTTTGTCTGTCTGTCTGTTTGTTTGTTTGAGTTGGTGGTTCCTTGATTGGGGTATTGTTTACCTATTGATTGTGGGTCTAGTGTTAATCTTAGTGATAATTTCTCCTCATCTGGGTTTTGATTGCTGGTGAGGAAGTGTTCTCAGTGGTGGGATTTAGCCGGTTCGGGCAGGTTCGGGTGAACTGTTAGATAAATTGGTGGCTGGCCCTGCTCCTCCCCACCCCTTCCAGGAGTCCCCACGTGCCCCATTTTGGCTCCCAGCTAAGTGCAGGGAGGCCCAAAATGGGGCTCAGGGGCAGGGGTGAAATGCTCCCAGTTTGGACCAAATCGCCTGATCCGGTAGTGATGGCGGCGGGTAGTTCGGAGAACTGGTAGCAAAAATCCCTGCCCCCCCCATGCCCAGCTGAGCTGCGCGATCATCAGAGGCTGTTTTTTTTTTTATTTTTAAAAGCATTTTTTTACAACCTCTTCGGCCGAAAAAATGCTTTTAAAAGTAAAAAAAAAAAAAAGCCTCTGATCATCGCGTGGCTCAGCTGGGATGTCAGAGGCTTTTAAAAGCATTTTTTCTACAACCTCTTCAGCTGAAGAGGTTGTAGAAAAAAAAATTACCTCGCCCACCAAGTCACATTACCTCCCCCACCAAGTCACACCCACAGAACCGGTAGTAACAAATTTTAGATTTCACCCCTGCTGGGGGGGGGGTGCAGCCCGGCCCACCCAGGGCCCATTTTTGCTCCCAGGAGGCTGCAGGGAGGCTTGCTAGGCCCAAATATGGCACGGGGGTGGTGGTACCGTGCATCCCACCTACAGCCCGTTTTTGCTCCCAGGGGGGCGCAGGAGGCTGAGTGCTGCCTGTCACATGCTCTGGCCACACCCACCATGGCCACGCCCACCCAGTCGGTCATTAGGACAGAGAACTGGTTGTTAAATTATTTGAATCCCACCACTGGGTGTTCTGATCTTTTTGGTCTTCCAGTTATGGAAGAGCCAGACTGAAAGTGAATGAGGAATGCGGGAGAGGGACCCCAAAAGAATTTCCATTTTTATATCTGCCTCAGCTGTTTCAGAGTAGGGAGCTTTCCTTTGACCGGAGACACATTTGAAATTTCAAAAGGATGTTTCAGGTGAACATCAAAATGGCTGTTACGGAGAACTGCCTCTTGAAGATGCCTTTAGCAACTTCACGCAAACCTCTTATTTAATTTCCCCTATTAAAATAACGTTCTTTAAAAATCAAGTGGGCCAAGGAATCTGGGTACCAAGAAATGTGCTTGGGGAACATCTTGGTGACTATAGATATTATTAAGGTGACCAACTTTTTTACAATGAGAAGGAGGACACAAATAAATTGTAGAAAAAAATATCATAAATAAAGTAAACATTTTATTCTTTGCAGCAATGAGTCTAATGCGTGCATGTGTGCCGTGTCATGTTTCGGTAAGAAGTAAATAAAGCCACTTGCGCGCAACGCACTTTCTCAAAACAATTCTCCTGCGCGGAGCGCATGCGTCTCATAATCGCGTCTCACCTCACTGTACCGAGCCTTGATGAATCGTCATGTCAAATACAAATACGTCACATCACACGCAACGGATCAGATTGGCATCAATCGAATACGGACATTTACAGATTAGTCTTCAAATATCGAAAAGGAGGACATGTAGGAGGACACTTTTCGAGAGAGGACAGAACTTACAAAAGAAGGACTGTCCTCCCTAAAGGAGGACGCTTGGTCACCTTAATATTATACTAGCTGTCACTTTCCCTATCTTTTGGTGAATAGGAACCTACTGAAATTGTAAAGTTCAGGATTCCTATTTTACATTGTTGGATTTGCTTCGCAAATTGTCTGACCATATCCTGCTCCAAGGATGGGGAAATCTGTCTCACAAATTGTGATAATGATCTGGAGATGGTACCTTGAAAATATTTCCCCTAGAACAGGAGTATCAAACTCAAGGCCCGGGGGCCGGCCCGGCCCATGGGGTGCTTAGATCTGGCCTGCGGGCCTGCCTTAAAAACAGTGAACGACCAGCCCACGGTGCCTCTGCCAGCAAAAAAGGAGCTTGGGAGGGCTACGGGCAGCCCTCCCAGGCTCTGTTTTGGCCCGTGACAGACTCCTGCAACCTTCTGCCAGTGAAATCGGAGCTCGGGAAGGCCGCATGGCAGAGGGCTGCAGGAGGCTGTTGAGGCCCAGGCGCAGCCTCCCTGAGCTCCATTTTCACTGGCAGAGGGCTGCAGGAGGCTGTTGCAGCCGAAAATGGAGCCCGGGAGCGGGAAGGCTGTCATGGCCAAAAATGGAACCTCAATGACTGACATCCCCATCCTGGCCACGCCCCTTGGCCATGCCCCTGTCCAACCCATACTACCCGAGGTCAAACACAACCCTGATGAGCCCCTCAATGAAATTGACACCGCTGCCCTAAAAAGAAGAGAGGCTAGAGCAGCAGATTGAAATAGAAACTGCTTGATACTGAGGAGGTCAAAGCAGTTTCTCTTTACTTTCTACAGACCACTAAACTGGGGTGGGGGGAAATTATGCACACACTCTTTGGAAACCCTTTTATGGAGAGCTATTGTCCATATTAAGGGACGTGGTGGCTCAGTGGCTAAGACGCTGAACTTGTTGATCGAAAGGTTGGCAGTTCAGCGGTTCGAATCCCTAGCGACGTGTAACGGGATGAGCTCCCGTTACTTGTCCCAGCTTCTGCCAACCTAACCGTTCAAAAGCACATTAAAAAAATGCAAATAGAAAAACAGGGACCGCTTTTGCTGGGAAAGTAACAGCGTTCCATGGGTCTTTTGTGTTTAGTCATGCCAGCCACATGACCACGGAGACATCTTCGGACAGCGCTGACTCTTCGGCTTTGAAACGGAGATGAGCACCCCCCCCCCTAGAGTCGATAACGACTAGCACATATGTGCAAGGGGAAGCTTTACCTTTATTGTCCATATTATCCTGAGGTTTGAATTACAGTGACTGAGGACATTTCAATCTACCGTCTCTCTAAAGGAGCAAGCATGCTTTAAAAACAAAGACGTTTTTATATATATCAGACCCTTAATACAAACTGAGATTCCAAGGGATGGTAATAAGGACTTAAGTGGCTATTAGACACTAGCGGCCCTGTTCCCTATTTGTGTCACTACATAGCTGGCATGGCACTGTGAGTGTAAATTGTCTTTTGACGTTCCATTAATTATGTTCTGCTGATTTGGCACATGGTTGGATGGTCCCTAATTTATTGGGTGAAAAGGTGAAGTAAGTCGTTTTGCAGCTCTGTTTCCTTGGCTGACCTGGGGAGACTTTTTTTTTACACCATTGACAATCCTAAAGAATTTTACTTCCTGACAGGGCTCTAACTCTCTCCCTTGGTGATTCCCTTCTACATGTTACCATCTCATGTGGCACATTAGATGACAATACATCAGTGATGGGTTGCTACCGGTTCATCCTGGTTCAGACGAACTGGTAGCGGTGGCAGGAGGCTCTACCCACCTGCCCAGACATCTCTGCACATGCGCAGAAGCGTTGCATATGTGTGTGAGCGCCTGTGAACGAACCGGTAGCAAACGAAATTGAAACCCACTACTGCATCACATGAATCTAAGTATATTTACCTATGTAGCAGTGGTGGGTTGCCCCCGGTTTGGACCGGTTCTATAGAACCAGTAGTAAAACCGGTGGGAGGCTCCACCCACTGATCCTGACGTCATCAGAAGCAATCTGCGCATGCGCAGAAGCAAGGCGCATGTATGAGTGAAGCGATTGCGCGCGTGTGATCCCGTTGCGAACCGGTAGTAAAGGTAAGTAGAATCCACCCCGCTATGTAGTATGACCATTATCTTTCTCATCTTTTCCACTACCTTCTCTTATTGCTATCATTATTATGATTACCATTACTTTGTTGTTGTTATTGTTGTTGTTGTTACCATGTTTCTCCAAAAAGACAACCCACCTTGAAAAGAAATCCTATCACGTTTTTGAGCGCATGTGATCAAATTAAGCCCCACCCGCAAAATTAGCCCTAATTAAAACTCCGTCCATCCTGGGGTGCAGGGTATGGGGCAAGGCACATAGGTGAAAAATAAACAAGGATGGGGATGTGGGGAGTGGAGCTGCCCTACTTACCAGGCCTCGCACACCCCAATACCTGCCTCATTTTCTTCTGTGGCCACTTCTTCTGCGGCTGCCTGCTGCCACTCGCACGCATTGCCCCGGCCTCCGTTTCACCTTCAGATGCCTGCTGGAAGGCATCTGCAGCCGATAACAGAGATCCGGAGCTCTGTTATCGGCTGCAGATACCTTCCGGCAGGCATCTGAAGGCAAAACAGAGGCCGGGGTGATGCATACAAGTGGCATCAAATGGCCGCAGAAAAAGTCGGCCAGCAGCGGGCTCCTGCTGGATGGGGCTGTCGGTGCCACTGCCGCGAGGTGAGTCAATAATTAGAATCCATCGGCGTTTTTTGGGGGGTCAAAAGAAAATAAGGCCTGACCTTCTTTTTGGAGAAACACGGTATTATTATTATTATTATTATTATTATTATTATTATTATTATTATTATTATCTTTATTCATTAAATATGAAACTCAGTCAACTGAACATTCAAAAATGCATCACAAATACCTTTCACTGGTGCTAATGGTTGATACGGGTTGCTGCCGGCGTTATTATTATTATCATCTCTTTTATTCATTAAACATGAAACTCAGTCAACTGAACATTTAAAAATGTGTCACAAATACCACTGACTGGTGCTAATGGTTGGTACGGGTTGCTGCCAGCGTCCTAGGTATCAACCAAGTATCTTCTTAAAATATATGATGTTCTGAGTAGCACAGTTTTTTGCAGTTCTGCTGATGTTATTGCAGAAAGCTGCAATTTCTTGAGGTATTTTGTAAAATTCTTGGACATGGTACCAAGTGTGCTGATGACAATGGGTATCACTGTCACATGTTTTATCCATACCCATGTAGTTTCAATGGCCAGGATGATGATGATGATTGCTGTTGTTATTGTTGTTATTATTATTTTGCAACCATCATAAATATGAGTCAGTGCCAAGCATCTGAATATAGGTAGCCCTTAACTTATGAGCATTGTTTAATGACCATTATGTACTTTCTTTTATGTACACTGAGAGCATATGCACCAAGACAAATTCCTTGTGTGACCAATCACACTTGGCGAATAAAAAATTCTATTCTATTCTATTCTATTCTATTCTATTCTATTCTATTCTATTCTATTCTATTCTATTCTATTCTATTATTATTAGAAGTTACTATGGTGCCGAAACAAATGAATATGGTTAGTCCATTCAGCATCCGTTAGACCAGGAGTGTCAAACTTGCATCGTCACAGCATCGTCACATGAAGTATTGTGACTTTTCCCACCTTCGCTAAACCGTGATGCATCCAGCCTGCGGGCCTGAGTTTGACAGCCCTGCATTAGATCATCACAGCATCCATGATCAAAATTCAGGTGCTTGTCAACTGGCTTGTATTTACAACAGTTGTGGTATTCCAGGGTAATGCAATTGCTACTTGCAGCCTTCCCAGCAAAATCAATGGGAGAAGTCAGATTCACTTAACAATTGCATGATTTACTTAACAGCCCCAGCAAAAAAGGATATAAAATTCGATATGACTCACTTAAAGATGGCATTGCTTAGCGGCAGAAGTTTCAGTTCCTATTGTGGTTGAAGTCAAGGATTCTGTATAAGTTTCTTCAAACAATCAGGAACCTCTACAACAGGGCATCCAACTGTGAAAAAGTCTTCATGCACCCATAGAATTTTTGGAGGTAGATAAGAGAGATGGGCATGGTTAGAAGAGAACTAGGACTGGGAACCACGACTCCCTCATTGCATTGGTAACAGAACGTATATATCTCTGTTTAGGTCCTTTTCCTTACCCTCTACGTTGATTTTAGACACTCCTGGTTAATGTCACTTAGTCCAATTTACTGCACCAGATTATTGTCATGTAGAGAAGTTTTTGTTGGAATACATTGTTGGAATATATTTTGTGCAACAACTACAGCCAACCAGTAGATGGCAGTGTTTAATGAATTTGTATCTATAGGTATATACTCTTTGTTTTTTTGTTCTGAGTAAAGATTCCTGTTTCATGTAGCAGTTAAACAGTAAAGCACATGGTGACTGTGCACCTTGTTGTTCCGTAAGGCTATATACAGAATTTCTAACAGGTTTTTTTTTCCTTAGCACCTCACATTGCCAACATCAGATCATGTCCTTATAAAAACCTTAATGTGCCCCAAATTTAATTGTTGGCATTTTTTTCTGGCTCCTTCTTTTCCTTCTGCCTTTATGATCTACAGCCCAGGAAAGGCCCATAATAATAATTACAAAACAAAGACGGAGAAAAGAGTCAGCTTAGGGACTCTTACTATGCACTATTACTATGAACGTGAAATATTCCACAAATCCACCTCCTTTCTATCCTACTATTCCATACTGTTCTAATTTAAACATTATTTTTCCTATCTTCACTTAGTTGTATTCTTTAGGAGCCATTTTTCAGCTGTTCATAGTCCTGCCGTGCTAATCAAAGCTTTTGTGCTGAGCCCCCATTTAATTTCCTTCATTGGTCCCTAATTACTTCAACTTTAAAAAAAGAAAACCTTCTCCGATACACTCATCCCGTTATACCTTAGACATCGCTTTTCATTTTAGATGATGTATTTTTATAGTAGGAAGACTTAGCAGGATGCAAAGCAATCAAAACTACATTGTCTAGTGTAACAGTGGGGGAACCTCTAGCAGAGTGGCGCAAAGATTAATAAGATTGGCTTTTGCATCAGAGTGGAAAGAATAAACCAAATAAAAGGTCACTTTGAAAAATCCAATCCTTGGAGTTATATTTTCCAGTGTTGCCAATATGGGGTGTTTGGCTTGCAGCTCTAGCCCGAACGTTTTTCTGGAACGTGAAGTGCAAATGTGAAAAATGTGATTTTAACATGGAGCTTTTCATTCTTACAGACAGCTAGCACTTTAAATACCTATCAACTCCCCGGCTAATGTTATTGTCAGACAATCCTGCTGAGTTACCTTGAATAATGTCTCTAGATGTTCCAAATTATAGCTTCCGGGCTACAATGCCAGTTTGAAAATGCATTGTATTATCATGATTGCACATTAATTAGTAAGGAATTGTTTCAGTTTGTCTGAAATTGTTTGTTTATCTGTCCCCTCCTTCCTCCCTTAACTCCTGAGAGCCAATTCAGATAAAAGGCAAGGTAAAAATGATTTAAATAATCACTTGATGGAACTAATAAGCAATGGGAACATAATAATATTTCTTTGTTAAATAGGGTTCATGTTTAGGCTTAAGGTACAGTGTTCTCTACGGTATATTTTCAAAGGAGTCCCTGTGGATTTTACTCCACTAATTGTTCCAACTATATTTATTTATTTATTTATTTATTGGTTCGATTTATATGCCGCCCTTCTCTGGAGACTCAGGGAGGCTTACAATGCGTTAAGCAATAGCCTTCATACTTTTGTATATTTTTTATACAATGTCAGCTTATTGCCCCCACAATCCGGGTCCTCATTTTACCTACCTGGAAAGGATGGAAGGGTGAGTCAACCTTGAACCTGGTGAGATTTGAACTTGCAGTAATTGCAGGCAGCTGGTGCTAGTTAACAGCACTTCAGTTTGCTGCGCCACCAAGGCTCGATGCTCATCTCCATTTCAAGGCCATTGAGCCAATGATGTCCAAAGACATTTCCACAATCATGTGGCCAGCATGTCACAGAGCACTGTTATTTTCCCACTGAAGTGGTACCTATTTATCTACTTGCATTTGCATGCTTTTGAACTGCTAGGTTGGCAGGAGCTGAGGTGAGGGTGGGAGCTCATCCCATTGCGTGAAGCTTGGATCTCAAACCTGGGCTGCTGACTTTCCAGCCGACAAGCGCAATGTCTTAACCACTGAGCCACTGTCCCTTGACCATGGTATATTTTAGAGAAATTTCATTGTAAAGGAATGACCTTATCCAATAACGCACAATTTTTGTCACACTGAGGACCAAATTAATTTTGGAGTGCAGATATACTGGATCATCCCCATTCACTGAACTGTTTCTTCATGTTGCAGAATAGAGGTTGGATCACCTGGTGTCCTACTCTCCATGTCTATTATGCTGCCATAGGGACATAAATGGATTAAATGGATTAAAGCCACTCCTTCCGGTACTGTCCATGCTAACAGCCTACAATGTTGTTTCCAGAGAGTCTGGAAATTTCTGTGTTGTTTATCTAACTTGATCTTATCCTGTTTTGCCACTTGCACATTCTGATATTTGCTGGTTTAATTAATAAACCTCATGTTCTGTTTTTGCTAGCTATACTGAGTGGTTGTATGTTTGCTCTGATTTGTATACCGGTGGTCTTCATTTAACAAGCACTTGTTCAGCGACCATTTCAACTTGTGACGGCATTGAATAGAGGGTAGTTATAACTTGTCCTCAAAGTTCCAGCCATCTTGGCATCCCCACTGTCACAAGATCGCAATTTGTATGCTTAATGAACAATTCAGACTTCTGACTATCACCATGTCCTATGATCAGTGGTGGGATTCAGCCAGTTCGCACCACTTCGGGAGAACCGGTTGTTAATTTTCTGAGCAGTTTGGCAAAGTGGTTGTTGGAAAAAATCATTAGGGCAGAGAACCGGTTGTTAAATTACTTGAATCCCACCATTGCCTATGATCACCTGATTGCTACCCTGTTTCCCTCCAAATAAGACATCCGCTGATAATAAGCCCAATTGGGCTTTTGAGCGCATGGCGATAAAGCCAAGCGCTTATTTCAGGATTCAAAAAAATATAAGACAGGGTCTCATTTTCAGGGAAGCACGGTATTGGTGGCCTTTCCTGCTGGCTTCCCACAAGGAAAGTCAATGGGGAAGCCGTCAGGAAATCAGAAGTCACAGTCTTATGAGATTCTCGCTTAACAACAGTACCTGGGAACTGCCCTCACTAAGGATGCAGTCACATGACAATGTAATGGAATGTTTATTATTATTGTTTATTGGTTCCATTTATATGCCGCCCTTTTCCAGAGACTCAGGGCGGCTTACAATGCGTTAAGCAATAGCCTTCATACTTTTGTATATACCTGCTTAGTAGGGCTTTCGCCCCCCCCCCCAAAGCGGTGTTCTTTTTTATACAAAGTCAGCTTATTGCCCCCACAAACCGGGTCCTCATTTTACCTACCTCGAAAGGATGGAAGGCTGAGTCAACCTTGAGCCTGGTGAGATTTGAACTTGCAATAATTGCAGGCAGCTGGTGTTACTTAACAGTGCTTTAGTCTGCTGCGCCACCAAGGCTCTTTGTGAGGATGATCTTGGGGAATGGGGTGTGTGTGAGAGAATGACAAGAAGAATCTGCCATAATGGATCAAGCAGTTAAAAACGGCGATAGGAAGCTTGTACTTTCACACTTTCAAGACTGTTGTCAGCTCTCACAGATAAACTAGGTGGGAAACACGACTAGATGAACTAATTCTACTTTATTGTAAGGTTACATTAACAGAATCTTGCAAAGGATCCATTAGAGTGGGTCCTTTCTTAGTTTCTTTCTCTAACCTTTAAGCCACGGGGGGCTCCTACATCTCTTTGATGGTTTCTGAAACAGTATCCCAATTTCCCAAGATTATCCACACATTCCATTATCCACACATTGAAGAGCGGCAGTGGCACAGTGGTTAGAGTGCAGTACTGCAGGCTACTTCTGCTGACTGCCAGCTGCCTGCAATTTGGCAGTTCAAATCTCACCAAGCTCAAGGTTGACTCAGCCTTCCATCCTTCCGAGGTGGGTAAAATGAGGACCCAGATTGTTGGGGCCAATAGGCTGACTTTGTAAACCGCTTAGGGAGGGCTGTAAAGCACTGTGAAGCGGTATATAAGTCTAAGTGCTATTGCTATTCCATTACAACGCCATCGCTTAGCAATGCAACTTTCAGTCTCAATCGCTGTTGTTAAAGAATTATCATTTTAGGGATCAACTGGAAGTCTATTGGGTGCAACAGCCTGGAAGTTAGCGCCCCTGTCATTTACAAAACACAAATTGAAAGATTACACAGCAAAAGAGGCAGGTCCACAGAAGAAAGATTCTGAATGCGAGAGAAGGGGGAAATATGAAATTAAGTATCATTACTTTTAATTAATGTCATTAGGAGACTAATCAGTTTTAATGCTCTCTGCTCACATATGCAGAGACACCACACAGAGCGGCATCCGGGAAGAGACAACATCCACAAAGGGATGGCTGCATCATTGTGACTGAAGCCCTTAAACAAAAACTATGGAAGGGGCTGTGTATGATTATGGAGACAATGTCTTGTGATACCTTTAATTCAGCAGTCCCCAGCTTTTCTGGCTCAGTGGACAGGCAGAGGCGGTGGCGGGGAGGGAGGGGATCGGGGTGAAATTCGACCGGATCGGGTGAACTAGTAGGGATGATTTGAATTGGTTCACTGAACCGGTAAAAATCACCCCTGGTTGGCCCCTCCCATGCCTGTCCACTTGCCCGCTCGCCGCTCACCTCTTCCGGCTGCTCCTCGGCCCTTCCAGCAGCTCACTTGGCCCTTCCGGCTGCTCGCCTCGCCCACCCAGTCACATGACTAGCAAGCCATGCCCAGAAAGCCACGCCCACAGAACCGGTAGGGGAAATTTTTGAATTTCACCCCTGGAGGGGATGGTTTCATGCACGCGCGTGTGCGCCATTCACATATGTAGCTATGCGTGCGTTCACCCACCACTTCTGTGGCCCGGTTCCAAGCAGGCTGCGGCCCAGCACTGGGCCACAGACCAGGGGTTGTGGACCCCTGCTTTAATGGACAATGCTTTTTCAAAAGCCTGGGTTATCACAACGTATAAATCCATCTATTTGCATGTATCCAACCGGTGTTTATTATATCTCCGCTGAAAGTTAAGATGTAAGAAAGTGTCATCAAATGTAAAAATAAGAGAGAGAGAGAGAAAGAGAGACTCTGACGGGGAGAAAAAAACTGCTGTTATATAGTATATAATTATACTTTTTGGGATGAAACCCAGCGTAGTTAAACCTGCTTAATCCTGCTAAGATCAGTCGGTACAATTGCCTGTGCTTACAATCCTGAAAGGCAACCTATCTTTACCTGGGGCAGATTCATACATGACATTCAGCGCATCCGTAAATCTCTCCCTTATGTTATTTGTATGCATGTGTGGCTGTTAGGAATGGAAGATAGGGGTTAAATGAGACACGGTTGCAGATGAAAGCCTTTCAAATAGTGACTACTTTACATTTATGCCTGACATGGAGAATGCAGAATAACCGACTGCATGCCTTCCACGTTTATTTTTCTACTTGCTTGCCGTACTATCTTATGTACTGTGACCTTCCTTTCGGCTTTCTGGCAGTGCTTTCAATCTATGTTAATCATTTCTGCTCAAGATTCCTGAAATCTTCTGAGCCTGACAAGAATAGAGCCGATCTTCCCTATAGTTCTCACATCTCTGCTTTTAAAGGAAAAAATGCATGCAGGGAGTCCTCAGATTATGACCTAGTAATTACCATCGTAATTCGCGTTGGTTGTAAAGCAGGTTACCCTGTGATCAGACCTGATTTGACCACTTTATTTTCGTGTTTGTTGAGCAAATGCAGCAGTCCTTAAGTGAATCCATTGTTCATTATGGAGTCTTCTTCGGCTTTTTTTGCCAGAAACTGGAAGTAAATCATGTACAGCAAAACTATTATAAATCTTATTTAGAATAGAAAATAGAAAATAGAATAGAATATGCCCATAACATAAAAGTTGGAAGGGACCTTGGATGTCTTCTAGTCCAACCACCTGGTCAAGTAGGATAGGATAGCATCAGTGGTGGGTTGCTCCTGGTTTAGTCCGGTTCTATAGAACTGGTAGTAAAATCGTCGGGAGGCTCCGCCCACCCACCACGACATCATCATGGGTGATCTGCACAAGCGCAGAAGCTTCTGCACATGTGTAGAAGTCCGCGCGCGCTCTCCCATTTCAAACTGGTAGTAAAGGTAAGTGGAACCCACCCCTGGATAGGATAGGATGGGATGGGATGGGATGGGATGGGGTGGGATGGGGTGGGGTGGGGTGGGATAGGGTAGGGTAGGATAGAGTAGAGTAGAGTAGAGTAGAGTAGAGTAGAGTAGAGTAGAGTAGAGTAGAGTAGAGTAGAATAGAATAGAATAGAATAGAATACAATAGAATACAATACAATACAATACAATACAATACAATACAATACAATACAATACAATACAATACAATACAATACAATACAATACAATACAATACAATACAATACAATACAAAACAGAGTTGGAAGGGACCTTGTAGTCGGTCATCTAGTCCAACTCCCTCGCCCAAGCAGGAGACCCTATCATTTCTGTCCAGTCTCTTCTTGAAACCTTCCAGTGATGAAGTTCCCACAACATCTGAAGGCAACTTCTGTTCCGTGGGTTGATTGTTCTCACTGTCAGAAAATTTCTCCTTATTTCCAGGTTGAATCTTTCCTTGGTCAGTTTCCATCCATTATTCCTTGTCTGGCCTTCAGGTGCTTTGAAAAACAGGTTGACCCCCCTCCTCTCTGTGGCAGCCCCTCAAATATTGGAACACTGCTATCATGTCTGCCCTGGTCCTTCTTTTCACTGGACTAGCCCTCAGTGGTGGGTTGCCCCTGGTTCGCACCGGTTCTATAGAACCGGTAGTAAAACCAGCGGGAGGCTCCTCCCACCGACCCCGACGTCATCAAAACGCTTCTGCACATGCGCGTGGCCCCGCTGCGAACCGGTAGTAAAGGTAAGTAGAACCCACCCCTGCTAGCCATGTATTGTAATCAGTAATCACATAACCATGGGGCACCGCAAACAGCTATAAATGAGGCCAGTTGTTGAATGCCCAAAATACCATCATGTGACTTTGGGATGGGGGCAACATCAGAACTTTGAAGCCAGATCGTGAGTCCCTTTTGGGAATCCATTGAACTAAGTGAACAATTGTAAAGCGAGGATTACGTTTACTATGCATGGTAAAGATTGGAGAGAGGGGTTGCAAGTCAGCAGGGATCCATCAAGGATGATTTGAACTGTAGTCCAGCTCTACTAAAATAAGAACACATTTTCCCTCTTGTAATAAATAGTGCTGGCTTCCCTGCAGTTATTATTAAAGGAAGGACCAGATAATTACTGAATTATTTCTGCAGGGAAGTTCCGATAATAAGTACATCTCTCACACACATTAATATTAATTGTTATTATCGATTCATATTGATCCCTTGCATCCAAATCCAGTAATGAATACAAGTTGCTGTAGAAAGTTAGCATCCACCCCTCTCCAAGGAGAATGAAATATTTTGAGAAATATTAAAAAGGCAGAATATTGTATTTCCCTGGATGAGAAATGGAGAAACATGGTTTTTTAGAGGCAGGAAGCAGACTCACTCGTAATAGCCCCCACCTTTCTGAATAGCCCTCAGCAGATGTCCGCACTTAAGAGATAAAGAGATAGATAGCTCTATTCATAAGCAAATTCCCTGCAACAAGGTCTGAACAAAGGTAGGATTATCCCTCAGCCACAATAGGAATTGCCCAACAAGCCCCTTCATTGCATCAGCAGACCAAACTTCAACCAAACCTAGCTCAGAGAAACTCCTAGGATTTGTACATGGCACCATGGGAGTCTGACAACAGCCAATAGAATACATGTTCTTGCACAGGAACAGGAAGCTCAAGTGCAAAGCCCAAGAGAAGGTATAAATACCCCTCCACTCTCAACTCCATGTGGTCAGCTGCGCCAGGACCATGTGCTTGGTGATTTTGCTTCATTAAGCCGTCTTTCCAATTAGCCTCCAATGTTTCCAGTGCCTTTCTCTGGGCTTGGAACTGAACCAGATGGATATTTCTTCCAACAATAGACTGCCAGACACTTTAGTTAGCTACAGACCCAGAAAAAGATTTCATATCTTTTATTAATATGAACCATTTGAGATGCTTTCTTCTCTGCCAATAGCCACATTTTGCCAGGATTCAGTTGTCCAGAGTTATCTGCCCCTCCCCCCACATGGTAGGCAGGGGACTGGATGCAGAGTGGACTCACCTGAGCTCAAGCCATTCAGCTGGGACCAGGGGTGAAATGCTCCCGGTTTGGACCGGATCACCCGATCCGGTAGCGATGGAGGTAGATGGTTCGGAGAACTGGGAGCAAAAATCCCTGCCCCCCCCCATGCCCAGCTGAGCCGCGCAATCATCAGAGGCTTTTTTTTAAAAAAAATTTAAAGCATTTTTTCTACAACCTCTTCGGCCGAAGAAATACTATTAAAAGGAAAAAAAAAAGCCTCTGATGATCGTGCGGCTCAGCTGGGATCGTCAAAGGCTTTTAAAAGCATTTTTTCTACAACCTCTTCGGCCGAAGAAATGCTTTTAAAAGTAAAAAAAAGAGCCTCTGATGATCGTGCGGCTCAGTTGGGATCGTCAAAGGCTTTTAAAAGCATTTTTTCTACAACCTCTTCGGCCGAAGAAATGCTTTTAAAAGTAAAAAAAAGAGCCTCTGATGATCGTGCAGCTCAGCTGGGATCGTCAAAGACTTTTAAAAGCATTTTTTCTACAACCTCTTCAGAAGTTGTAGAAAAAATGCTTTTAAAAGCCTCTGACGATCCCAGCTGAGTTGCCTGATCGGCAGAGGCTTTTTTTCTTTTAAAAGCCTCTGACGATCCAAGCTGAGTTGCCTGATCGGCAGAGGCTTTTTTTCTTTTAAAAACATTTTTTCTACAACCTCTTCGGCCGAAGAGGTTGTAGAAAAAATGCTTTTAAAAGTTAAAAAAAAATTGGCCACACCCACCCAGTCACATTAACCCCCCTCCCACCAAGCCACGCCCACAGAACCAGTAGTAACAAATATTAGATTTCACCACTGACTGGGACCAACATAAATGGGATTTAAAACTGACCGTCTTTCCAATCAGCCTCCATTTTGTCTCCAGTGCCTTTCTCCCAGTTTGGAACTGGACCTGGATATTTCTTCCAACATTACTTTACATAAAGACAAAAATAAGAACACATCTCCATGGGTATAAAGAGAGTTGTAGTCCAATATGTCTAATAACATCAAGTTGAAGAAACTTACGAGAGAAGGAAAAACACTGAGAAGTTGGCCTATATTTAAATTAATCTACTGGGGTCATGTATGGGCAGATTTCTGGTTCTCAGAAGACATCCAAAAATATTTGAGGAGATAATTACATAAGCAAAATCAAGGTTGACTAACTTAAGGCAAGTTAGTGATAAGACAGAGGCAACTATGGAGGAAATTGGTTAAACATAATTTGCATTTATCAATTGATGAAGGCATTTGTAATCTTAAATTAACATAATACAAATCTTACAAATATTATGTCCAAACACATTTTACAACATAGCTTGTCTTGCTTTTTCTCTGGAAAGAGATAAATAGGTATACTGTAATTCTTATTCTGGAACTTTGCCTTAAACCGCCCTGTGCCAAACCATAGTTTATTGAAGAACTAGATGAAAATCCGGCGTTGCCCGGGTATTTATTTATCCCAATCCTGTGTTAGACAGGAAGAGCAACTTCACCTTGAGCCCTGATTTTGGCTAGAATTAAATTAGTTAAAAATGTTTTCCCTGTGTCCCCAGAAGCGTCAAGTAAAATGATACCACCTTGTTGTTTTGGTAGCTGATCCGTGATCATTTGGTATGCTTTTTTCTGATCTTGATTTAGAGGTGGCTTTTTGTCCGCTATATATGCACTAAGCTGTTCGACGTTGTAGTTCTTTTCTCGTATGTAATTTGTGTGAAGTACGTCGTGTGGGTCTCGTAGTGGTGTAGGCAGGCCGATTTGCAGTAATGTTTTATTGATCATGGCCATACATTTGCCCTCAAGAATAATCAAAGTCTTGTTGAAAATGTCTGGACCAAACGTAATTTCTAATGTTGGATTTTCCCCCTGGGAAAATGGGAGCCCACTTGTGCAGTACTGTGAAGCCGTTACCATGGCAACTCCACTGTGCTGTACAGTAGAAGCCATTTTAAGGCAGTCCAGTACAAGCCATTTTAAGGCACAACAGGCTGTATTTTAACAGAACACCCCCCCACCGAGGGGTGTTAGGGGTGTCTTACCTCCACAGAATTTCTTTCCTAAGAGTAAGTCATCTGTGTACCAAGTTTGGTTGAAATTGCTCGAGGCGTTCCAGAGTTATGCTGGAACATACACACATACCCACACACACATTTTTATATAGATAGATTTAGATTCCATTATGGTTGTAAGTTGTCAACTCCTTGTAGCCTCCATTTCTTTCAAAGAGACACAGAGAGATTTGCTTTGGGCATGGAGCTGCTTTCATGCTCTAAATCTCTGTAAGAAATCCTGTACTGTGTTAAAAACATGCAGCTAGAAGTTCTGCTAAAAGTCCAAGTGAATTAAATTTTCTAACTCCACGAATGCCTTGCAATCAGTTTTACGTAATTGGTTTTCTTGGGGAACTTACATACTGATAGAATCTAATGTGAGACGGATTTTCTATTACTTTACAAGTAATAAGTCTGCACGCTGTCTGCACTATTTCTGTATTCAGATTTTTATGCAGGGCTGAGCAGTAAGGAAGGGAGGAATCTTATTTTAACTAAAACCTAAGATGAACAGTTACCACTGCCTTGCATTCAATTTGGGAACCAGGTATTTACGGGATAAAGCAGACGCCTTTTGAGGTTTTCAGACTCCTTCATTTGGAAAAATATTAAGCAAAATAGCAAGAGAAAATAGCAGCTGGGAAACTACTGCCTATAATTTATAACAGTGGTGAAATCCAATTTTTTTTACTACCGGTTCTGTGGGCGAGGCTTGGTGGGCGTGGTGTGGTGTGGCTTGGTGGGCCTGGCAGGGGAAGGATACTGCAAAATCTTCATTACCACCCCACTCTGGGGCAAGCCAGAGGTGGTATTTGCCGGGTCTCCGAACTAATCAAAATTTCCGCTACCGGTTCTCTAGAACCTGTCAGAACCTGCTAGATTTCACTCCTGGTTTATAACCGTCCTAAGATAAATTTTAGAAGGAGTTTTCGATACACTTTTGAGCTAGGTAATTAGATTATCCAGATACATTTGGGGCTATTTGGATAAGAAAGCAAGAAAGGGAGGAGGGAGGGAGTGAAACGGACTTTTTCCATTATGAGGAGATATAAAAATCTAGTTCTATTGAAGAGCCTAATCACATACAATACAACTCCTTTAGAAAGCAAGGGAAGAAGAGAAAATGTGTTCTTATTTTAGTGCAGCTCAGAGGTCTCACTTTTACAGCCCGCAGAGTTATTTTCTGCAACCCACTGCAATCTTTTGCAGGCCCGGAGACAGGGATGCTATTCAGCAGGTTCTGACAGGTTCTGGAGAACCGGTAGTGGAAATTTTGAGTAGTTCGGAGAACCGGCAAATACCACCTCTGGCTGGCCCCAGAGTGGGGTGGGAATGGAGATTTTGCAATATCCTTCCCCTGGAGTGGGGTGGGAATGGAGATTTTGCAGCATCCTTCCCCTGCCACGCTCACCAAGCCACGCCCAGCAAGCCACGCCCACAGAACCGGTAGTAAAAAAAATTGGATTTCACTACTGCCCGGAGAATAATGCCTAGCCAGGTCGAGGTGCTTGAAGCCAGTATGAACAATGAATGATGGAGTGGTAGGGCATGGTGGTGTTGGGAGAAATATTTATCTCATTAAGTTCCAAGCTGGGAGAAAGACACTGGAAACATTGAAGGCTGATTGGAAAGATGGTTTAATGATGAAGCAGAACTAAAGGACAAACCTGAAAAAGGGGCAAATCTGAAAAAGATTCATAGGGATTAAAACAAGATTATTCTTTATGTTTATAACTTTGTTTTATAAAGGAAAATTCAAGGAAAAACGAAAAAACTTTTTAAAAATACATATTTTAATAATATCTAAACAAACCAATAAATATGTGTGTGTGTGTATGTGTATCTATCATCTATCTATCATCCAGGGGTGAAATCCAGCAGGTTCTGACAGGTTCTGGAGAACCGGTAGCGGAAATTTTGAGTAGTTCGGAGAACCGGTAGCGGAAATTTTGAGTAGTTCGGAGAACCGGCAAATACCACCTCTGGCTGGCCCCAGGGTGAGGTGGGAATGGGGATTTTGCAGTATCCTTTCCCTGGAGTGGGGTGGGAATGGAGATTCTGCAGTATCCTTCCCCCAGGAGTGGGGTGGGACTGGAGATTTTGCAGTATCTTTCCCCTGGAGTGGGGTGGGAATGGGGATTTTGCAATATCCTTCCCCTGCCATGCCCACCAAGCCACTCCCACCAAGCCACATCACGCCCACCAAGCCACGCCCACAGAACCGGTAGTAAAAAAAATTGGATTTCACCACTGCTATCATCTATCGTTATTTATGTATTCTTTATATACTGCTTATGCAATGAATGTGACAGTGTGCATTAAGGGGCACCATTTGTACAGTAAAAGTTAAATGATGAAAAATAAAGGACAATAGGGAAGTTTCAAAAATAAATACATTTAAACAACAACTTTCTATACTAAAGGACTGCCTTCGTAATAAAGCATATAACTTACACTATAATAAAGGATGTCGGCAAAATGTGCAAACAAGAGCAACAAAGATGATTAGGGGGCTGGAGGATAAAACATATGAAGTGGGTTTGTCTAGTCTGGTGAAAAGAAGGACTAGGGGTGACATGATAGCAGTGTTCCAATATCTCAGGGGCTGCCACAAAGAAGAGGGAGTCAGAAAATATGGTTACCACACAGATGCCTCAACACTCCCTTGAAGAAATTGCGACTTTCTTAACTTCTTTTTAATTTTTATATTCCATATTTATCAACGCAAACGAGATGAAACAAGAAAGCGTGAGACTGGGTAGATCCAAAGTCTTTCCTGGATGCATGTTGTAATAATATCATTAGAGCTTTGGTAGCCTTGGAAGTGCAAAAGTTGGCTTGAAACTCAACATTAAGAAAACTAAGATCATGGCATCTGGACTTCTCAATTCCTGGCAAATAGATGGGGAAGAAATGGAGGTAGAAACAATTTTATTTTCCTGGGCTCCAAGATCACCGCAGATGGGGACTACAGCCATGAAATTAAAAGACGCTTGCTCCTGGGGAGGAAAGCTATGGCAAATCTAGACAGCATACTAAAAAGCAGAGACATCACCCTGCTAACAAAAGTGCATATAGTCAAGGCGATGGTTTTCCCAGTTGCAATGTCTGGCTGTGAAAGTTGGACCATAAGAAAGGCTGAGCGCCAAAGAATTGAGGCCTTTGAACTCTGGTGCTGGAGAAGACTCCTGCGAGTCCCTTGGACGGCAAGGCGATCCAACCGGTCAGTCCTAGAGGAGATCAACCCTGACTGCTCTTTAGAAGGCCAGATCCTGAAGAGGAAACTCAAATACTTTGACTACCTAATGAGAAGGAAGGACTCACTGGAGAAGAGCCTAATGCTGGGAATGATTGAGGGCAAAAGAAGAAGGGGATGGCAGAGAACAAGGTGGCTGGATGGAGTCACTGAAGCAGTAGGCGTGAACTTAAATGGACTCCAGAGGATGGTAGAGGATAGGAAGGCCTGGAGGAATGTTGTCCATGGGGTCGTGATGGGTTAGATACGACTTTGCAACTAACAACAAGCAGCCTTGGAAGAGCCTCTTCTATGGATTTGATTCTCTTGGAAAAAGAGGTCTACAGCACCTAACAGAAAATCTGTTTAAAATTGTTCCTGTAGCGTTGACCTGTAGGGTAATTATGATTATGTAATGTTGGTGAAATGCACTAAAAGCTGTTAGCTTTCATTCACACCTGTCATGGGTTTTCTAGCTGTCACTTTCCTTTAGGAAGAAGAGATATGGCAAACGCTTCTATATATTTCAAAGCCGATGTTGAGGATGCTCTGCCAACCTCTTACTTTTAGATCTCCTTTACTGCAGGTGCATTCAGAAATACATTAGCTAATCAAATATAAGCAGCCTTAGTTCTGCTTTACTCAAAGGTTTTACTCAATACAGCCAGAACTGCCTTGCTGCTTTCCGCGTGATTTTTTTTAAAGGGACGGTTTGCTTCATTATTTCTTCAAATTCAGCCAATGAAAAATCATGCTGCATTAGGAGGGCTATGAACTCCTTGCAAGGCTAGGACCCTATGGGGAGGGAAGGAGGGAGGAAAGGAGGAAGGAAGGAAGGGGAAGGAACAGGAGGGGAAGAGAAGGGAAGGGAAGGAAGGAAGGGGAAGGAATAGGAGGAGAGGAGAGGAACGAACAGGAGTGGAAGGAAAGGAAGGAAGGAAGAGGAAGGAACAGGAGGAGAGGAAGGGACAGAAGGAGAGGAAGGAAGGAAGAGGAAGGAGAAGAGAGAACAGAAGGGAAAGAAGGAAGGAAGGAAAGGAAGGAAGGAAAGGAAGGAAGGAGAAGGAACAGGAGGGAAAGTGAAGGGAAAGAAGGAATGAGAAGCGAAGGGGAAGGAACAGGAGGGGAAGGGAAGGGAAAGAAGGAAGGAAGGAAGGAACAGGAGAGGAGAGGAGAGGAAGGGACAGAAGGAGCGGAAGGAAGGAAGGAGAAGGAGGAGAGGAGAGAACAGAAGGGAGGGAGGGAAGGAAGGAAGGAAGGAAGGAAGATTTAATTTACATGCAGCAATGTCTGACGGGGAAATCAAAATCAAAACCAAGAAGATGCTGGATGGAGTTCACAATGCCACTTTTTATATGTGCATTGGCATACAATTTTTGTTTCTCACCTCAGTCTATCTTGTCAGGATATGAAATGAAAGCAGAGCCACCTTCAGATCTTGGGAGATAAAAACGGGACATAAATCTAACAACTGAACAAACAAACGCACTTAACCCGTAAAGAAGGTTGTATTTTGCTTCCTTTTTAAGTGGGATGAGGGTGATGGAATCTTGGTGGTTCCAGCCAGTGGTGAAATCTAAAAATTATTGCTACCGGTTCTGTGGGTGTGACTTGGCGGTCATGTGACCTGGTGGTCATGGCCAACTTGAGGTCACGTACGTCACTCACTGTTAAGAGCCAGGAGCTGCACATTCTGAAGTACATTCTGCCCTTCTGAAGCCCCCAACGCCCCTAAGTTTCCTTCCGCCATCTGGCTTGACTGCCCAAGCGAATCTCGGAGCCTTCTCTTGCCCCGCTCTCCATCCCGGAGGGCCGCACATCCCCCCCGCCAATCCTCCATACAAACTGCCCACCCCGTTTCTGTAAAGGCAGAGCACCCCCACCCCCCCGGCAGGGCGATCCAAAGAGGGGAGGGGGATGCTGCAGAAAAGGCCGCCTTCCAACTGTGCCTCCTGTGCCGGCTCCGTGGGGCTTGGGGCTCTGAAGCAGCCCAGTGGATTCCCACCCACCCAGCCACCTGCCTGCTTTCTTTGACCGCCGGCGCTACTCCAGGAACTCAGCCCGCGGAGTCCAGCAGTCCAGGGAAAGGACCTCTTGCCAGCAGTGAAGAAGCAGAGCGAGAGGGGTAAAAGCCCCCCCCCGCCCCGTGGGGATAGGGCCAGGCCCAGCT
This sequence comes from Pantherophis guttatus, assembly GCF_059756535.1. Taxonomy (NCBI): domain Eukaryota; kingdom Metazoa; phylum Chordata; class Lepidosauria; order Squamata; family Colubridae; genus Pantherophis; species Pantherophis guttatus. Next base: position 13,194,424 of record NC_142067.1, read on the forward strand.
GCATCACCACAGAGCCCACAGTGCTTTCCCTTCTGTCAAGTTTCAATGCTATCTCAAAATAAATGAACTTCCAAACTGCCGATCTTTAAGGAAATTTTCTCTTTATTCGAGCACAGCAATCTTATCATGACTCTTCGCGGTCAGTACTGACCTTTGTCCCCCAATCCCTCCCTTTCCGATCCCCAATTCTCTGCTTCTCATTGGCTATCTTCCAAGTCACTCTCCTAATTCCTTTTTCATCAGATCACAGGAATGTCTCCCCATCCCCATCTCCGAGGAGACCGAATCTTCAAAGGGATTTAGCAGGCAAAAGTTCAGGCTTCTCCTCCCTTTTCTATGTCAGTGCTGAGATGCTGACACCTTCAGCCTGGGCAGCGGCGCTTACCCAGATGGGCCAGTGCAACTAGCCCTTCATCTTGGCGCTTACTTGCCTGCCGCTACTGTTCTCACTGCCCCCCCTCCCTGAATGGCTGCAGACATCCACCTTCCTGAAGCAACCCCGCCATCGTTCACTTTTGTCTTGAGGGTTGGAGAAGGAAAAAAGCGAACGGTGGCAGCACAGGGGTGCTCCGGGAGAATAGTCAGGACCCGAGACAGAGGGGAAGGCAAGCGGGCGGCAGTCGGCCAAAGGCCCTGGGGAAGCCAAGCATGCCAGGCCCAAAAGGCGACCTCAGAAGACAAGCAGGTGTGGGGGACTGCCGGGAAGGCAGCATGGAAGGCAGGCAAATATGGCAGGGCTGTGGGAAGGGAGTAGGCTGCTAGCTCCCTTTCCCGCAGCCCTGCCATGTAGGCCTGCCTTCCACATGGCCTTCCGCTTGCCTGCCTTCACAAGCTGGACACCAGGACATCGGGAAGGCAGTGTGGAAGTCAGGCAAGCATGGCAGGGCTGCGGGGAAGGGAGTAGGCTGCTAGCTCCCTTCCCCGCAGCCCTGCTATGCTTGCCTACCTTCCATGTGGCCTTCCGCTTGCCCGCCTTCGCAAGCTGGACACCAGGGCACCGGGAAGGCAGTGTGGAAGGCAGGGAAGCATAGTAGGACTGCGGGCCGTGGACTGGTTCGGGGGTATGGCCAGCCCGAGATTGCTACCAGTTCGGTGAACCAGCCCCAATATCCGCTATCGGTTCACTCGAACCGATCTGAACCGGTAGCATTTCACCCCTGGTTCCAGCCATGAACATGGTTGGAAACAAGGTACTAAAGAAATCCTTGTTCTTCACATGCTCCTGTTAATCATTCGGAAGAAATACTGATTGATTCATGATGCTTTCTGTGCATTGCCAACATTTTGAGTTCTACAAAAATGAAGAAAACCACAAGTCGAGTTAGTGCTTCACAAAGAAGTAGAGAATGGGAAGGTCAAGATTAGGAAGCCTTCTCCGTTAAATTGACACGGAAGAATGTTAACCTTTACAAAAAAGAGGGTAGAAACTAGACCAGTGATGGCTAACTAGACCTTTTCCGGACCGAGTGCCCAAAGCACGCGCATGTGTCTGAGCCCCCAAAATGCAATGCGCACATGGTCCCCGCGCATGCGTCCCACCCCACATGCGCACCAGCCTCCCACACATGTACACATGGCTCCTCTGCACAGGCCCCACCCCTTGCACATGCGTGTGTGAACCCACCGCACATGCCCTGCCCCCCTGCACATATGTGAGTGCCCCCCCCTGCATGCACAGCAGAGACCCAAAGATCATATTCCCAACGCACGCATGCGCAACGGGCAGCTGCTATTCCGGTTTCCGGCACTCCCGCACGTGGAGACCAGCTGTCCAGTGTGCCGGAACCTGGAAAAGCAACGGGCGACGGCTCGCGTGCCTGGAGAGATGGCTCTGTGTGCCACTTCCGGCACGCGTGGCATAGGTTCGCCATCACGGTCTTGGACCCTTAGTAAGCTCATTCTTTCTTTTTCCCTTTAAAGCTCACAGAGAGCAGTTGCGTTACAAAATATATTTATATGCTTTCAAACAAGTTTTTAAAAATTAGCATTCACTTCACTTTTCTTCTTATTTGACCCTTACTGGACTTATGGGGAGAGAAGGTATTTCAAGTATAACCAATACAGTACCATGGTTTGGATTATTGCTTTTTTGCCCAAACTTAAACTCAATTGTCCACATCAGTTAGATTAATTAATTTCATAATGGAATTGGCCCTGACAGATGAGAACTCATCTGTTAAAGGAAATAATTTAAGAGCTCAGCTTGTTAAAAGCAACCAAACGTTGGCAGAAACTTCAATGTTTATTGACATTTTTCCTGTCTTGGGGGTAAATAATAGCCAAATCGATGAACGCAGAATGAAATATTATTTCTATTATTGATGCCCCTCAGTTGATTATAATAAAGAATAATGAAAGTGGTCGACGGGAAAAAAAGAACTTTCCCCCCATCCTTTAACAAATGAAAAGGCAGAAATGTTAAATACAGTTGAACACAGCACAGTCTATAGTGAGACAGTGTAATTTGAAGCAATTTTTAAAAAGAATTTTTTATTTAGTTGTCATAAATGCACTGCTGCCATAACAAATATATAGACTATCAATGTCACAGAGTAAAATGAAAAACATTGCTTTGTGGTCAAATCTCTGCTTAGCCAAGAAATGAATTATAATTATGAATTATAACCAATCTCTGAGCGGTAGAAGTTAAGACATTCTCCTCGCCCTCAGGAGACTGAGAGTTCAATCCTAGGCAGCAGCAGATGTTTTCTCTAGTAGGCCACAAAAAGAAAATATCTGCTGTGAACTCGGCATAGGCATCAGGAAGGGCATTCGGCTAGTAAACGCTCAACTCCATTCAGTATCCCTGATTCTACTTTGATGCAAGGGATTAAAACGGTTTTTAAAAGAAAAAATATATATAACCAATCTCTATATCTGAACCAAGACCCCTGGAAGGGTGGTTGTGAGAGGATTTTAAAACAACTTCAAAAACATTACACTGCCTCAAGCTATAGGGTCATTCAACCATTACTTTTGTTCCTTTTTCTTCTTTTTCTTCCATGTCCATTTTTCCTAAATTCAGTCGTATCCAGACCTGGGCATTTTGCATCCTGCTCTTTGGCTGGATGTCCCTATTGGGCCTGCGTTAGATCAACTAAAAGTTGAAAATAAAATGTAAAATCAGCAGGGGGTGGGGCAGAAGCCGAATGCCCACCTTTAGTCAACTGGCAAGAAAAAGAGCTTTTCTGCACCTCTGGCAGTTGGGCTAAAAACAGTCCCAGTTTCTCATGTGACCCTCTGGGAAAATTAATTGCTCAGCCTTATTCTTGACCCTATCAAATAATATGATCCACATTCTATACCTCTTACCATTCTTGTACAGATAGTCCTCGAGTTACGAATGTAACCTGCCCATTCCATTCGTAACCGTAAACGGATTTGTAATCCATTCGAGGATTTGTGGGGGTGAATCTCGTACTTTGAACGGGATCACTCCCTCCTTTCGCCCATGCATTTGCTAATCGAATGCGCTGTTCGTTAAGTGAGGTATTTCAGGGTGGGGGAGGCCATGTGGGGGGGGCCTAGTGATGGAACAGTCCACTTGCTTAAGACCACCCAAGGCCTCCCCGACCCACTGAAATGCCTCATGCTCCCCACAGTTGCTTGCCCCCCCCCAACCTGCCACGCAAACTTACCATGCAAAGATCTAGCAAGCTGTCTCCCCTCTGGACTTTCAACCACATGCTCCCCTCTGCAGCTCCGTTTTGGTGTGCGTAGGCCTCGCTTGTCACTTTGCCGGCCAAAATGAAACTCCGTTTAAGCCTCTCCTGGCACTGTGCAGGCTTAAACAGAATGTCGGAGGGGCAGGGGCAGGCCCACCCCTCTGATGCTCCATTTAGGCCTGCGAAGTGCAGGACGAATGTTGCAAAGCCTCTGTGGTTGTTTGTAAGGGCAAACAACTGCCGTGGTGCTGCAAGATTCGTAGTTTCGGGACTTGTTCTTAAACACTAGGGAGTGCTGATCGCGTAACTTCAAACGTTCGCTAAGGGAACGCTCGTAACCGGGGGATTACCTGTATCTGTCACCAGTTCTCTCAATGATGTTCCCTCCGGGGGTGGAGGGCGGGAAGCAGGTCCAAGGTCTGCCAGGAATCCAAGGAGCGGGAAACATAGCACAGGGTTCTTCAGAGGGCAGGTCCAGGGCAGATGGACTTCAGACTACAGTAGGCCTCCTAGGGCCTTTCCTACCCCTTGAGGCACCCTCTGCTCTCTTAACAACTGTATCAGGGAGAGGGAGGCGATCACATGGTTGTCTCACTTAATGACTGCCGCAACTTGCAACCATAATAGGCAAGCTCCATTATGGTCATCATCAGTCAAGAACTACCTATGAAGAAGTCTTTATCCATTCTGAATCTCCTCACGTATAGATTCAATGGCTAATCCAAAATTGTAACCTTTCTAAGTTAATTTTTATTGAAGCAAAATTACAAAATAAAATATTTAAACGGGAGGGGGGAATCCAGGGGGAAAGTGGTGAGGAAAAAAAAAAGAAATGAAAGAATAAGGAGAGAAAGAGAAGAGAAACAGGATGAATTTTGAAAAAAATGCCTTCCAATCTTCTTTCAAGCAGTTATAAATGCATTAAAATGTTATATTCTAAAATGTTGCACCATAACCCCCTTCTTTTAATAATCTCTCAAAGTTTTAACATTGTGAAAGCAAAATGGCTATAAAACATTTGGGCTCCTCTGGATACTGGACCGAAAGGGACGCGGTGGCTCAGTGGCTAAGACGCTGAGCTTGTCGATCAGAAGGTCAGCAGTTCAGCGGTTCGAATCCCTAGTGCCATTTAACGGAGTGAGCTCCCGTTCTTTGTCCCAGCTTCTGCCAACCTAGCAGTTCGAAAGCACGTTAAATATGCAAGTAGAAAAATAGGGACCACTTTGGTGGTAAGGTAACAGCGCTCTGTGCGCCTTTGGCGTTTAGTCATGCTGGCCACATGACCACGGAGACGTCTTCGGACAGTGCTGGCTCTTCGGCTTAGAAACGGTGATGAACACTGCCCCTAGAGCTGGAAACAACTAGCACGCATGTGTGGGGGAACCTTTACCTTTACTAGATACTGGACCAATAAAACTCTTTGCTGCCATCTACTGTCTGCATGAGTTTATGCAATCCAGATATTGTATCCTCATAGAAGTTGAATGGAGTAGGTACCCTTCACTTCTTAGAAGTATGCATAAAAATAATTTCACACTCATCTAGGTAAGTGACATTTGCTGTTGCCATAGAGTTTGAATTTCTTCTTAACTAGGTCTTTTTTTAATCTCCCTCAAGGCACAAACGTCCAGGCTCAAATTAACTTACTTTGGACACATAAGCCAAATCCAACATTATAGACTTCCTCTAGGGAAGTCTATAATGTTGAAAAAGGTGGAAGGCAAGAGAAGGGGATTGCCAGCAGCAAGGTGTATGGTGTCAATTACCGCGACAATGAGGACACTGTTGGAAGACTTGAGGGATCAGGTTGGGGACAGATCCTCCCGGAAAAAAAAAACCTCATCAATATGATGGCTAAGAATGGATCTACATAATCCCTCAAAAATGGGTCCTCTAATTTAAGTAGCCTGCCAGCCCAGCAAAACATACTGCCGAGTGCATTAATTCAACAACTTCTACCAGCTGCAAGCACAGTGCATGGAGAGTTAATTGACCTATTTATTGCATATAATTGGGCCCATTATTATAATTAAAGAAGCATTCTTTTTTTTTATGGTTGCTATGCAGTTTTCCAGCCTTTAAGGTGGCTGTTGGGGAAGAACGGGCAAACACGGTTAGAGAAGGAAACAATTAGCTTTTGCTAGCCGATTGGCCTCCAGAAACTGAGAATATTTATACGGTTTGTCTGTTTATTTCCACAAAACTCTTAATGCTGTAATAAAAAGAAAAAGGTAGCAGATTAATTTGAGGACCCTAAAATGGGAAGGTTTCTTTATACGCTTAATGAATCTCTTTTTATGTTTTAAAGTATGTTATCATTCTTAGCTGCGCTAACAGCCATTTGGGATGGAGGGAGAGAGACTATAAAAGTAATATATTTTTTTATTTTGTATTTTTTAACAAAATGCCTATCAGAAGGAGTTCAGGGTGCTTTACATAATAGAAAACCTGCGTGGGAGTTCAGGCTGAAAGAACAACTGTCCCAAAGTAGGAACAGAAACCCTAGGCAGCTAAGAATACCAGTAACAGAGTTGGAAGGGACCTTGGAGGTCATTTAGTCCAACTCCCTGCTCACGCAGGAGACCTGTGCTAGGGATTCAAACCGCCGAACTGCCGACCTTTTTGATCGATAAGCTCAGTGTCTTAGCCACTGAGCCACCATTCCCATCCTAACCACTATCCCAATCCTGAAAACGGAATCAAAACCAATCCATCCAAACTTGGTAGTGTGGTGGCTAAATATCAGCGGTGTGATTTGGCATTTAAAAACTCCAAACTAAAGAGGAAGAGCACAAGCTTCTTGTTAAACGTCATCGACAGATTTGAAGTAAAACGTCTGCGCCACGCAGCATTGCTTGATGTAAATCACGACGGGCCTTAACAGATTGTTTCTCCAATTCAGCGACTTTTAAGATGTATGGACTTCAACTCCCAGAATTCCCCGGTCTGCTGTAAACTCCAATTCCCAGAATTCTCGTCTATAGCGTACTAGCTGAGGAATTCTGGGAGTTGAAGTCCACCCATCTTAAAGTGGCCAAGTTGGAAAAACACCGCCTTAGCAAAAGGCAAAAGGCTTGTTCAAGAAATTGCTTAATGCAATAATACACTATTCCCAACTGTTGACAATGCTAACAGAATAAGCAAGGATTGCCAAGTTACCTATGCCTGTGCTGGTGTTTTGACCCAGCTCTCCAAATAGGACAAACCCTCTGGAGTTAAATCAATGATTCCTTTATTAGGAGTGCCAGCAGCCCCGGCAAAAAGTTTCTCTCTCACCTCAGGCTACCAAGCCTGTCCAGCAGGGAGATGAATAGTTGTCTGCCACATCTATTCATCTCCGCCCTCTGCCTTTTATCCCCAGAATTAGGGTGGGGCTTCGCTAGCAGCGGTGGCTCTTCCATCCCAAGGATCAGCCCATGGATTTCCACTGCTCTCCTCTCCTCTGCTTTCTGCACATCCGTGCATCAGGCACTGGACCCAGCTGTTCCTCCTCTTCCTCATCAGCCACCTCCAAACCTGCGGGCTGTTGACTCTCCATTTGAGGGCTGACGGACGACCCAGGCTCCGCCTCTGTCTCTATCTCTGACAGCTCCATTCCCTCTTCCCCCTCGGAGCTCTCAGGTTGCCCTTACACTCACTCTGACTCCCACGCCTCCTCCTCTGATTCAGCTGCTGGAGGGGCCTGCGGTCGGCAGGCCACAACAGCTGGCTAAGAAACCTGGGAGTTGTGGTCTAGCATGCCCTGATAGCATCCAGGTTTAAAAACTCTGCCCTACGTAATCACAGAGCGCAAAATTTGTGCGGCTAATATGCACTCTCTGCTTGGCGGCTTGAAGAGCTGATCTTTGTGGACAGCAGCATGCCAGATGGACCAATGATAAGACTCATTAGCGAGCTATTTTTTAATGTAAGGTGCTGTTGAGATCAAGCATTCAGTCGCTTCCCTTGGTCCCTTTATATGTTATAAAATAACATCTTGTGCAGTAGTTTTTTTCCCCCCAAATCACAGTAACATCCTTGCAAAAGCCTCATCTTGCACAATTTAGATATTTGAGTTTTAAAATGCACAGGAATTCTCGCTCAAGCCAGAAAAACCAAAAGGAAGCTGATGATTTAGAAGTCGAACATGCAGCTTTATAGACCCACTGAACACAGGTAGTCCTCCACGGTTCGCTTAGTGACCGTTCAAAGTCACAACGGCACTGAAAAATGTGACTTACGACCGTTTTTCATAGGTGCAACCTTTGCAACTTCCCCATGATCACGTGATTAAAATTTGGATCCTTGACAACTGACTTGTACTTATGATGATGGCAATGTCCCAGGGTCATACGATCCAATTTTGTGACCTTCTGACGAACAAAGTCAACGGGGAAGCCAGATTCACTTAACAACTGGGTGGCTAACTTATCAGCTGCAGTGGTTCACTTAACAACGGTGGCAAAAAAAGTCGTAAAATGGGGCAAAACTCACTTCACAAATGATTTGCTTAACAACAGAAATTTTGGGCTCAATTGTGGTTGTAAATCGAGGACTGCCTGTACTCACCACTATGAGTAGTGACCACCTAAGGCAGAAAGCTGAGCAGATGCCTATCAACCAGCCAATATTTTTTTTCTTGCAATGTTACCCAATATTATTTCTACTGGTTTGAAGGATCCTTGGTGCCCTCTTTGCTCAGTTGCTTTCTTGCAGACGTTCCGTCATCGAAACTAGATAACCTTCTAATTGCACTGATGATGTTACCTAGTATGGGTAATAAAACGTCTAAAAGGAAACAACCAACCCCGGAGAGCACCAAGGACCCCTCATTTCAACTCTGAGCTACAAACATTCTCCTTTATCACTACCCACAGTTTGCAATTAATTTTCCAACACTTCTCTTTTTGGACTATAAGACGCACCTTTTTCCTCCCAAAAAGAGGGTGAAAATCTGGGTGCGTTTTAGACTCTGAATGTAGCCCCGCCCAGCTTCTCAAACAGAGGTTTCAGAGAAAAAAGCATCAGAAAGGAAGCTTCAGAAAAGAAGCCCCCAAACAGAGCTTCAGAAGCTTTTTTTCGGAAGCTCTGTTTCAGAAGCTTTCAGAGCCCAGAAAAAAAGTTTTTTCTGAAACAGAGTTTCAGAAGTTTCAGAGGTAGAAAAAAAAGCAAAAAAAAAAAAAAGCGCAAGGCACAGAGCTCATAACCAAGGAACCTGTTGCTAAAATTCACCTCTGGGAACAGCTGACTGGGGGTATTCCGGAGGCCGATCCACCTGCCAATCAGCTTTTTTCTTATTTTCCTCCCCAGAAACTAAGGTGTGTCTTATACTCCGGTACATCTTATACTCCGAAAAATATGGTAATTGGCAGGCATTGTCACAATTCTAGTTCTGTGCACATATTTGAAAAAATGTATGCCAGAAGTGCTTCAGACCTCCTTGTTTAAAAGCAAGCAGCATGAAAAATAGGTGCTAGTGCTTTAAAATTTCCTAAAGCAACAGCAGTATCTTTTTTTAAAAAAGCAATGTAAGAAAAAGCAATGTAAGAACTTATCAAAATTAATTTGCAGACGTGCAAGCATTTGGTTCAAAACATTTTTCACATCCTAACCTACAACAAAGCTACACGGCAAACTTTCCAACATCCAAAATGGCCGCCGCTGAAGCCTCCGCAACGGGATACGCGGCAGTGTTTTACTAAAGAGCTACACACAGACTTGGGAGCGGGCTCTTTACAAGCATGCAAATACAACCACATCAACTACGTTCCACGGTTATATCATGTGAACAAAGCCACCAGGTTCATGGTCGGTGGCTAGGTTTAAGTGGCTCTTGTAGTCATCCTTGGACTATATTGAAAAGAAGGACTAGGGGTGACATGATAGCAGTTTTCCAGTATTTGAGGGGCTGCCACAAAGAAGAGGTGGGGGGGTCAACTTATTTTCTAAGCACCAGAAAGCCAGACAAAAAACAATGAATGGGAAACTAATCAGGGAGAGAAGCAACCTGGAATTAAGGAGAAACTTCCTAACAGTGAGGACAATTAACCAGTGGAACAGATTGCCTTCGGAAATTGTGGGTGCTTCATCACTGGAGGTTTTTAAGAAGAGACTGGACAGCCACTTGTCTGAAATGGTATAGGGCCGTGATGGCGAACCACAGGTGGCACGCGTAGCCATAACAGCGGGCACGTGAGCTCAGCTCCGGTGCATATGCATGTGCTGGCCAGCTGATTTTTGGGCCTTCTGGGCCCACCAGAAGTAGGGAAACAGGCTGTTTCCTGCCTCCGGAGGGCCTGGGTGGTGGTGGGGAAGGCCAGTTTTTCTCTCTCAGCTGGCTCCAGAGCCTCTCTAGGAGTCCCTGGAGGCTGGGGACAGCAAAAAAGTCAGTTCCTGCCAACTGGAAGTTGGGAAACGGGCAGTTTCTGGCCTCCGGAAGGCCTCCGGACGGGGTGGGGAAGGCTGTTTTTGCCCTCCCCAGACTCACAGAGGCGCTCTGGAGCCAGGTGAGAGAGAAAAATGGACCTACCAGGCCATCACGTGCCGGGAGCGGGGGAGAGAGGGGGGAAGGCGCGCATAGAATTATGGGTGCGGGCACGTGCGCGTAACCCCCCCGCTGCCCCCCCTCCTGGCATGCGATGGCAAAAAGGTTAGGGTCTCCAGTTTGAGCAGGCGGTTGGACGAAGACCTCCATGGTCCCTTCCAGCTCTATTCTGATTGATTACTTCTTATACAAAACCATTATTCTGAAATAGCGGCTCAGTTTAATTAAAGTGAAACTTTAATTTATGGTACTTGCTCCCACTGCAAAGCTCTGGTCTATTTAACATACCTAGCTAATTCCCTCGAATATGTGCCCAATTAATACGTTCTCTGCAACTAGAGGTTCCATAAAAGCAGCCTTGAGCAAGGTCTGTCAAAAGCAATTTTTCCTAGCCCTCTTCCATAAATGCCACGGTTGCAGCTCCAGATGTCCCAGTCAGTATAGCCTCTTGTTGGGAATTCCGAGACTTGTCATTCCAACACACATGGAAAACACCATATATGGAGAAACCTGGATTACAGATAGAAATTCTTCTAGCAATAGCAATAGCAATAGCCCTTAGAATTACATACCACCCTGTAATGCTTTATAGCATTCTCCGGGTGGTTTACAATGTAGAAGCATTATTTGCATATGGCCCTCAACAAGGTGGGTCCTCATTTTGCAGCCCTTGGAAGGATGGAAGGCTGAGTCAACCTCGAGACCTGTCAGGATCGAACTCCAGGCTGTGGGCAGAGTTAACCTGCAATACCGCATTCCAACTACTGGCGCCACCAGGGCTCCTAATGTTACTTAAATCATGGGTGTCAAACTCAACGGTGTCACAGCGGTGTCACATGATGTATCGGGACTTTTCCTCCATTTTGCTAAACCGGATGTGGGCATGGCCAGCGCATGATGCATCCGGCCCGTGGGCCCGGGAGTTTGACAGCCCTGACTGAAATGAAAAGTAGGGAACTTATACGGTGCTCCAGTTATTGCCTAATCAATTCTCACTGATATCCCTACTATTGACCAGGCTGGATGGGGCAGCCGAGAGACATAATATAACAGTGCTTCAGGGTCCATGGATTATCCATTCCTGCTTAGACTTCTCCTTTTCCTCAGCAGTTCATGACATATCTTCATGAGATATAAACATGTTCCCTAGAGGTAAAAAATACATGTCTAACTAGCCAAACTAGAAAAGCTGTAGCCTCCTCATGTCATATTCTGCTGTTCAATTTGGACAACCAGATGCAACTGTCTTTTTGCAATGGCAGTATTGAGGTCCCATAGGAACTCCATTAGTAATCCCTTCAGCAGGTTCTCCATCGGTACAAATCGTAAGACCTGCTGTGGGGACTTTGAGTCGAGCAGGGTTCTCATAATTTCATTTAGCTGTTGCAGGTACTGGAAAACTGAGTCTGGAAGACCTTGATATCCAACACAGAGCAAGACGGCATTGGTTCTCAGAGGCTGAGATGATGTGGGGCAAGCGAAGGAAATACGCTGGAAACAGCTCTGCAATATGAAGACTAAGCCAGCCATAAAGCGGGTGAAGCAAGAAAGAATAGGCAAAGCCAACGCATCTCCTTTTTCAAGCTGAGGAAATGCACCCAAGAGGCATTCTAGGAAATGCAGTTGATATTTTGGTTCTCCGTCGTGCAGTAAAGTACAGCTAAAAGCCAAGAGACGGGCTGACTCCACGTTTTTAATTTCCAAGCCAGACCGGCTTTCATCATCGTAAAACAGCGGGAAACCTAAAACCAAGCACTTTCTTTGGCTTGCGCTATCTTTATCTGGAGCAGGTTCACGATGTTCCATAAGTTCTGATAATTCAGACAGCACCGATGAGGCGGTAAGAACACAGCAAAATTGGCATTCTGCGTACGTCGTCCGGATAAGGTCACCATGAATAGTTTGGCCAACCAAAGATTTTTCAATGGCCTCGTTGAGGCTCTTCAATACCTCACCGCCACAGAAGGGAGAAAATTTAACTCTGGGCAATTGCTGGCCTTCTAAGATATACCATAAATGACAGTCGAGGTTGCCAGGTGCTCCTTCTAAAACACAGCCCTTCCCAACATTACTGAGAACGTGTTCATCAATCCACTGGTTAAGGCATCCTTTTACCACCTTATCTTCCCAGGAGAGGGATTCCAGAAGTTTCCTCTCATTGTAGGTGCAGAAATACCTGTTCCTCTGTCCAAACCATTTGGAGTTCATGCTGTAGCCAGCGTGAGGCTTCTTCACCAGCCAGTTGTTTCGGGTCAGGGGTTTCAATTGGAACCTCTGCAGGAAATATTTGACGCAGCAGTCCCGCAAAGCGTTTAACCTGGCCTGCTCCGCCTCGTCCATATGGTCAAAGAGCCGGAGGTTCTCTGAAATGGTCTCGGTTTGCTGCCTGTGAAAGAATAAACAGCATTCTTCGTGGATCTTGAGGAATGACTCTGGAATCAAGTGCTGGGGAAACAGGGCTTTGGCCACCAGTTCTGACCCAAAGTTCTGCAGCATCTTAGATAAGACAGAGTGAATGGCCTCCTGGCCCAAATAGCGCAGGCAAACCACGTAGGCCTCAGAATTCCCTGCTTTACTCGTCGCGGGTTTAAAAACGTGAACCTCCTCGAAGGAACAGTTGAGGAGAAACAGCAAATTCACCGAACTATGTTCAAACAAGGTGAACATCTTCAGGACAAAAGAGCCCCCAGGACTCAACGTCATGAGAGCAGTGACCGTTTCACAGTAGTGCAATGGGGAAACCAGCGTCTCTTGCTCGCCTGGGTTGCCTTGGCAATCGAAACTCCCGTCGGAGGTGACCAAATGAACGGTGGCCATGTTGCTTATGAAATGCTGCAGTCCTGTGAGGTGATTCAGGCTCATGACATCTCCGGTGTTCTCCGGACCAAAATACCACCAGGGCAAAGTATTGGCAATAAGTCGGTCATCCATAATCATCATGAGGGTGTCATTCGCTTCGTGATACGGATTCAAGGTGTTGGCCACCCAGTTCCAATCGCAAGGGATGCGGTGAGACTTCAGATAGTGGTTGAGGCTGGCGATAAAAGCGCCGGGGGCCTCGCACAGATGAACCGAGTTGAGTTCGCCGTTCTGAAGAGCATCGCTCGGGAGAAGAGGAAAACTGCAAATGATCTCGTGGAATTTGCACCACGCCTGAGTGCACAATTCAGCATTGACCGATTTCTTGACATGGGCAATAACTTTCCCGGCTTTGTTGGTGAAGGAAGTGTGCTGGTGCCACTCATCCAGTTGCTTATCGCTGAGTTTATTCTTGACTTCGTTCAAGGAATCCTTGAGCGCCTCAAGAGAACCGAACACTTTGTGAGGGGAGGTGAAAACCTGGTTGGGATCAGGCAGCTGCCATTCATTGTTGGCTGGTTTGCTGTACGAAAAGGTCTTCTGGAACAGTTTTTCAACTTCAGCAAGAATATCTGGGCCAAACTGGTCAAAGTTTACAACCTGCTCATCGGACATGGCCTTTTGTTTGTTCATTTTCAGATCCAGGAATATCTACAAAGAAAAGGGAGAGTCTAAAAAGCAAAGAAATGAAGTAATGGTTTAAGAACTTAATAAAACACTTCCTTAACTTTTCATTTGGCATAGAAAGAAAAAGAGATTTCCCTTATGCTGAGCATTTCATCTTGCAAGAAAAGATGAAACAAATGTGAAAACAACTTAAAAACCCTGCCAGTTATCAGGCAGAGGAGGTGTTATTGCCGTACTCTTCCTATTCAAAACACCTTTTTCCAATCTGTGTATTGAGGTTAACAAATCCCGATATTTTAAGTACTGTGATTCAAGAACAGCAAAGAATGCTGGGGGATGTAGTTGTAGTACACAGAGTATATACTTAAATGGGAAGGCTGACTCTGAATGAAAAGTATGTTAAGCACCAGAAAAGACTGAAACCCTCTAATGAGAATTTAGCATTTATTCTCAATGTAAAGAAAACTTATGAGATCTCTATTTTTCTTTTCCAAAAATGGAATAAAAAATGGAGGATAAAAGGAAATCATATCAACATTGCAGAAAGTTATTGCAATTTTTATTTATTATTTAATTACCATCTTTATTATTTTGATAAATAACTCAAGACGATGAACATATATAATACTTCTTCCTCCTCCTATATTCTCCACAAAAACCCTGTGAGGTAGATTGGACCAAGAGAGAGTGACTGGCCCAAAATCAGCGAGCTGGCTATCATGCCTAGGGTAGGACTAGAATTCATAGTCTCCTGATTTTTAAATAATACATTTTATAGAATAGAATAGAATAGAATAGAATTTTTTATTGGCCAAGTGTGATTGGACACACAAGGAATTTGTCTTTGGTGTATATGCTCTCAGTGTACATAAAAGAAAACATACGTTTATCAAAAATTATAAGATACAACACTTAATGATAGTCATAGGGTACAAATAAGCACAATAAGTAAAACATTAAAACAATCTCCATGGTGGACAATTACTCTAAAAGTATTTTGAAGTTACCTCATGATTTAAAAGCATTTAAATTTGTCCACTGAAATAATGGGATTCCCAAGTGATTAAATTTATTGGATTTTGCAAATGCCACATTGGGATAAAAACTAACTAACCAGCCAACGTCCATTTCTTCAAGAGATTTCAACTTCAAAGAATTTAAAACAAAAATATTGCCAGCTGGGATGACATGGAAATATGAAATATTTTTGAGCAAAGGTAGTTTTAAATTAAATATGCTAAATGACAAAAAAAAAACCCCAACAAAGGTCAGTTTTAAAAGACACAGAGTACTGCTCTTAACTCATTGTTTAGGAAACTTTTCCAGCATTTTTACACATGACAAAAAAGGTACCAAATCTCATCCTTTCAGCTATTTAAAATAATATTGTATTTGAAATCAATGGGAAATTCATTTAGGAAAGTGATGCTCTATAATTGGTATATATCTATATATATTCTGTTATAACTACCCTGTTTCCCCCAAAATAAGACATCCCCTGATAATAAGCCCAATTGGGCTTTTGAGTGCATGGCAATAAGGCCAAGAGCTTATTTCAGGATTAAAAAAAATATAAGACAGGTTCTTATTTTTGGGAAAACACGGTATTCTAATGTATCTCGAAATGACATTCAGAAATCATTTATAGCGCACTAATTTAAAACTTCTGTAGCTCCCATTATGCCTCACATTTAAAATAGCAAGGCTTATACCTCACATTTAAAATAGCTTTCCATTTACTTCTAGAATAATTTCAAAATAAGGATGCAAATATGAAAGAAACTGGAAAGCCATTTTGGTCTAGTGGTGAAGGCATCAAGGTATAAACCAGGAGACTGAATTCTAATTCTGCTTTAGACATGAAAACTGGCTGGGTGACTTTAGGCCACTTACTTTCTCTCAGCCCAATTCATCTCACAGGATTGTTTTTGTGTGAAAAATAGGATGAAGGAGTATTAGATATGTTCACCACCTTAGATTATTAATAAAAATAAGAAAGGCAAAATAAAAATAAAACCAAACCTTACCAGGTCATAGATACCACTGAACTCAATGAACTTTATATGCAGACATCGAGTAGACAGTATGGCTGTAAAATGCTATGTGTATCTAATTAAAAATAAGCTTTCAGAAAGTACAATGATTTACTCACAGATACATGAATTTTGGTTTACTGCAAAAGAAGAAGTTTTTTTCTTTAAGTACCTACCTGTTAGAAGGAATGCATTGATTACTCTTCGGAACCTGGCTGCAAATGCTGTAGGTAGGTCCAAGTTCTACCTATTATGGAGAAAAATTCCACAATTTCTGCAAGAAATAATCAAGACAGTTTTTATTTTTATAATGTATTTTCAATGTATGACACTAACTTTGCTGTAGTGGACTTTTTTTTACCACTGTTTTATTGATTGGCGGCACCAAACCTACCCTCTCTGATCTCAAAAAGATAAGCAGGGTGACACCTGGTTTAATACGATGAGATACTAACAGGAAATACCAAGTCTATAAACTATATTGGGAAGTTTAAATACAAATCAGAAGGCAGATCAATTTATCTTGTTGCCCACGAAAACACAACATGAAGTTGTCCACAGTGACAAGAAGTTCAGCTCAATTCAAAGAAACTGACTTTTACTGATTCCTTTCAACTGAAGGTTCTTAAGGCAGCTAACCCAAATTGTATCATACTACAAAAGCCATCAAAAAAGCTATATTTTATAATAAAAAGCACTCTACAGAGAGAGTGCTAACTACGGATGACTGCAAGGGATATAAATCCTTCCTTTCTACACCATTCAAGTCAGAACTGAAGAAGCTTCTTAGATGAGAAGCGAAACATCTTCAAGGAAAAAAACCAAAAAAGTACAGTTGCTTCTTGAAAAAAGCACTTTTGGAACAACCATGACCTGGATGACTGAGAATCCTCACAGACTTGAAAGAAAAAAAATTGACAGAGGCACAGCAAATTCAGAAAATATATCAGTGTCATTGCAAAGAGCAGAATATGTGAAGAAAAAGAAACATGCATGGCACAGTCCTCAAGTCACAAGACCAAAATCAGCCAACATGGAAGAGATAAGAAAGAAGGCGCAAGAGGCATTTCAGCAGATATCAAAATTATTATAATTAAGAATGATCCTATCATGATTAAGAAGGTGGCTGCCACATTGATGCAGGAGAACAGCATGATACCCACTTCCTAATTTCAGACAAAAACAGCACAGGAAGCAGAAAAATAACTAACAATTGTTTGACTAAGAGATTTTTGTCTTTTAGATTTTACCCTCAGGCATACCAACAAAGGGGGAAAAATTAAGCATATTCTGGTTGTGGATTATGGGAACTATATCAGCATGGGGAATTTATCTATGGCCTAGAAAATGACAAGATCAAATATCTTCAGGGCCTCCTGATGCTCTAATCCAGGGGTAGTCAACCTTGGCGACTTTAAGACTTGTGGACTTCAACTCCCAGAATTCCCCAGGCAGCATGGCTGGCTGGGGAATTCTGGGAGTTGAAGTCCAACAAGTCTTAAAGATGTCAAGATTGGACAACCCTGCTCTAGTGCTTTGGGATCTCACAGCATCTGATCACATCTCAGCAGCCTGTTGATGAAAAGAGAGCATCTCCTAAAGGATGTTTAAAGTTTAAAAAATATATACGAAACATCCTACAAATATGAGCCACCCTTTTCTACATGTCTTAACCCACCACCCGTTAACCGAATCCTTCTTCAGCTTTTCTAAACCTGCCAACTTTCAAAACTCCTCAACTTCGTCTCCCACCATTCCCCGTCAACAGACTCCCTCTCCTAGGGGAGAAAATAAAATTAAAAAAAAAAACCACCTTATTTTACAACTTCACCTTTTTTTAAAAAAAAACCCAGTTCCTAGATTGAAACATCGTCCAACTGCTACGCAGGCGCACTTCCGCCCTGTCCAGTTCCCGAAGTTCTTCAGAGGGCTTTGAGCGCAGGCGCGCCTCAAGGGGAGGCTGTCTCTGCGCGTGCGTTATCCGCAGCCTGGTGTTGGGGCGTGAAAACAAAACTCTAGGTTTTTAAACAGAATGCACATGCGCAGAAGGACGATCTCCGCGAGAGTCCCTTCCGCCCCTTCTCCCCGCGTCCCCCGCCGCTTCTAATTGGACGAGAGACTAAGCGAGGCGGGAGGGCGCGCGTTATGAGCTGGCAGTTGATGGAGCGGATGTGACGCAGCCGGAAGCGGCTTTCCAAGAAGCTGTTGGAAGAGAGAGAGAGATGACCCTGACGGGGAAGGGAGAGTGTGGGTCTTGGTGCGTACGTGGGTCTGTCGTCTTTTGCGGGGTTGTGGAGCTGGGGAACCAGGGACCGTGTCTGAGGCCTGCTTGAGAGGCGATGCTCCCTTCGATGGAAGCTGGGGCGGTCACATTCTCTTGAGTGTGGACTACACTGCAGGGTTGTTGTGACAAAATCGGAGGAGGGTGTAGGACAGAGGTCTTCAAACCTGGCAGCTTTAAGACTTGTGGACTTCAACTCCCAGAACTCTCCAACCAGCATAGCAGGCTGGAGAATTCTGGGAGTTGAAGTCCACAAGTCTTAAAACTGCCAAGTTTTAAGAGCTCTGGTGTAAGAGTTTCCTCTTAAGCTCCTTTTGGGCAAAAAGTGGGGGGGGAGGTAAATGAAAGCAATAATTGTTGGAAGAAAAATCCGGTCTGCTTCCAAGGGGGGGGGAGACACTGGAAATAAAATAGGGGCTGATTGGAAAGATCAATTATAATATGAAAAATTATAATTAAGAATTATATTATCATAATAAGTCCCCGTTTATTGATGAGCAGAACCAACAACAACATGCAGTTTTTGGGACAGCTGACCAATTGGCATGGATTTTTATATAGGTTCTGAGATGCTGCAGGGGGTTGTGCAATGTGAGCCAGCCTGCTGCCTGTTGTTATTCTAATGGTGGTGGGTTAATCCTAAACTAAAGGATCATGTTATGAAAGAGTGCAGAGAAGAGCAACAAAGATGATTAGGGGAACTGGAGGCTAAAACATATGAAGAACAGTTGCAGGAACTGGGTATGTCTAGTTTGATGAAGAGAAGGACTAGGGGAGACATGATAGCAGTATTCCAATATCTCAGGGATTGCCACAAAGAAGAGGGAGTCCAAAGCCCCTGAGGGCAGGACAAGAAGCAATGGGTGGAAACTGATCAAGGAGAGAAGCAACCTAGAACTAAGGAGAAATTAATCAGTGGAACAACTTGCCTCCAGAAGTTGTGAATGGTCCAACACGTTTTTAAGAAGAGATTGGTATAACCATTTGTTTGAAGTGGTGCAGGGTTTCCTGCCTAAGGGGGTTGGACTAGAAGACCTCCAAGGTCCCTTCCGACTCTGTTATTCTATTCTATCTATATTAATATTAATATAGATAATAAAGATAATATTCTTTATTATCTTTTCCTTGTTGGCTGATTTTGGTCTTGTGACTTCAGAACTGTGCCATTCATGTCCTGTTCTTAGAATTTGAGTGGAGGGGGATGTAAATTCTTAATCACATCAACTGGAGCTGAAGGTGTTTTGTTTATGAATAGATTGGTCTTAATGGGCACAAAATATCAATCTCTTAAAAGACTTTAGGCATCTGCTGGAGCCTGTTGGGGCTGCTTTCTGCCTTTGTTAAAAAAAAATTTCTCCTTTGGGGAAATGTAATATTCTGCCTCTTTTAATATTCCTCAAAATATTTCATTCTCTTAGTCGGGATTGAACTTCCTACATAATCAGTGCTGGTTTTACAATATTGTGGCATCGGCACCGGTTTACCATGAACTGGCTTGTGTGCGACGCTAAGAAATGGAGTAAAATCGTATAAAAACTGCATGTAAAAGGATTATGGGATTACAGCAAAAGTGAGGAGCTACAGGGAGTCCTCGATTTATGACTACAATGGAGCCCAAAATTTCTGTTGTTAAGTGAGACATCTGTTAAGTCAGTTTTGCTTCATTTTATGACTTCTTTGCCACAGTTGTTAAGCAAATCATTGCAGCGGATAAGTTAGTACCCAGTTGTTAAGTGAATCTGGCTTCCCCATTGACTTTGCTTGTCAGAAGTTCGAAAAAAGGGATCACATGATCCAAGCATCTGAATTTTGATCACGTTATGGGGATGCTGCAAAGGTCATAACTGAAAAACAGTCATAAGTCACATTTTTCAGTGCCGTTGTAACTTTGAACGGTCACTAAACAAACTATTGTGAGTTGAGGACTACCTGTATGGCCCCTTTATGGTTTGTGAACTTCAACTCCCAGAATCCCAGCATGGCTGGCTCAGGAATTTTGGGAGTTGAAGTCCACAAGTCGTAAAGCGGACCATAGTTCCCCATCCCTGGTTTACAGCGAAGTGAAAGAAAAAGGAGATTTTATTGAAAGTCTGTTAACTTTAGTCAAAACTAATAATAGCCATTTGTAGTCAAGTATGTTGCAGTGTTGTCATGGAGACCCAAGGTGTAGTTTCATCATCAACCATGGAAGTTTTCCTGGAAGATTATAGGCTGCTCATTTTCTCAGTTTAATTTACCTCACAGGGTTTTTATTGGGAAAAATGGGAGTTGTGTATCCTCCTTTGACCTCTTGGAAGAAAGGTGAAATATAAATCTAATAAAACAGTATATACGGAGTTTCTTAAAACTAAACAATACAAATGCCCATTATCAAGTTTGGCTTTATAATGTACTTTTTTGTTGTTGAAAGGGTATCCCTTTAAATCAGTTGCAGAAATGAAATTTGTGGCGTTACTAAGGCTAATAAATCTCAAATGCAACATTTAATAATCCAATTGAGGCTTGAGTTGTGTGCATGCAGGCATTTTTAAGATGGTAAGGGCAACAGACACTTATAATTTTCTTTAGTACAAAATGGTAATCTGGATACACTTGATACTGGAGATGTTTGAGTGAAATAACATCTTTTGTTTCTATCAACGGTAAAGAGGATCTTTAAAAAGTAATATCTTTAAAGCTAGCAATCTTCTACAAGAGAATCTAAATGCATGACATGGTCATTTCATGGAACTAGCAAAAAACTATAGAATTGTTGAACGGATAATGTCCCAGCCAATATAGATCACTCTCTTCATGCTTTTGTTTGGAATTGGTGAATAATCAATGGATTCTGCAGGAAACCTTATTTGATCTGGGAAAGGGTGATTTGGAACACATGTTGGTTCACACATTCCATCTTTAGTATTAAATCAAGATGTAGCTTTTTAAAATAATTGCTTTCAGGTGTGATGTGCCAAATCACCTTTTCTAATTTAAATTTGGGTTGCTGGATAGTACTAATAGCATCTGCCAAATGCACATTGGAAGCAGAGAAAGGAAGAAATTTGTATAGAATGAAGTGGAAGCAAAGTCTCTTAGAAATTGAGCTTAGCTCCTGGTTACCATTTTCTGGGTAACAGTATAGAAATGGCTTCTTTTTCCCCACTTGCATTATGGTTTTAGGACTGTGAAATCTAGTCTTCACAAGGTTTTGCTTGTGATATTGTATCCATTCCAACTCTGTTTAGCCTTTTCAAGACAATGGGAAGGATACTATAAAATCGCCATTCCCACCCCACTCCAGTGGAAGGATACTGTAAAATCTCCATTCCCTCCCCACTCCAGGGGAAGGTTATTGCAAAATCCCCATTTCCTCCCGATCAGCTGGGACTCAGGAGGCAGAGAATAGATGGGGGCGGAACCAGTCAGAAGTGGTATTTACCAGTTCTCCGAACTACTCAAAATTTCCGTGACCGGTTCTCCAGAACCGGTCAGAACCTGCTGAATATCACCTCTGATGCAGTCCCATGATATCGCATTTTACAACTGTATTGCTCAGTTACCACAATCCCCGTTTCAACTGCCATTGTAACCTGAGGACTACCTGCATTTGCATTTGTGGGGATATTTTTCAGGATAATTTCCTAAGGTGATAAATATGCTGTTTTCTCTGAAAGGGAATTTAACTCATCTCTTAACTATATGGTAGTATTGCATTACAAAATAATAGATAATCAAAATCGTAGAAAATAATGTTTTTGAAAACATCCAACTATATTTGTAATATCAAGGAATATATCTGCGGGTTTTTTTTAGACAATCAGATGAGGCTAGGAAGCTGCTTAGGCACTCTTGTTGGAGTGCTCGGAATGCCTCAAGGATTAATTAAACAAGATCTCGAGAAGTTTATTGATTAAAGTTTTTTTTTTTAAATTATATCCATTAGTGCCCTCTTCAGGAGCTCTTTTCCTTTGAAACTGTTGTTGAAGCACTTTTTCTTTTCAACTACATTTTAAATTATCCTGGGCCCATTTGTCCATAAGAGTTATCTGTAGCAGTGTGCTGAATTTGTGGGGAACATATTCTTTTAAAATCCACATGTCCTTGAGATGCTTTTAAATTGTGTCTATTTGCCACCCTCAAAACTCTGTTTTTCAGAACAGCATTTCTGTGCCTTTTACTTGAACTGAGAAATTTGAAAACACGAGAAGTCTGGCTGAAAACAGAATGGAAAAACACTATCTAATTCAATACCCCCATTCCTTATGTTTTCATTTTTGTGCATTTTGAATACCTTTAAAAGCATTTTGTATGAAAGGTCGGAAGCCTTCTTGCCTTTCTCCCAGATTGCCTTTTATAATGAAGTAAAATGGACTGCTATGTTTTCAGTGTATTTTTCCTTGGATACAGGTGTTCATATACAGCACTGAAGTGGTTGAAAGGTTGCTGATGAGAAACAAAACAACCTCTACGATCCATGAAATAAATTCTAAGAGAAAAGCTACAAAGCCAATAGCTTTTTTAAAAAACTTGCATAATCATTCTGTATACCAGAGGTTAGCAAGCTGAGTCTCTGGAGCCGCATGTGGCTCTTTCACCCCTCTGCTGTGGCTCCCTGTCACTCAAAATATGCATCACACCCGCCAGCATGTGGTTTATTGAGCTTTTCAACCCTTGGTAGGCCAATCATAGATAAATCCAAGAAAAGAAAAATTTCAGAAGAAAACAGAACGTTTAATTCAACTACACATGCTAGTTTTGTGGCCGCTCAAGAAATAGTCAGGCACGGGAAGGGTTTTGTGGCTCCCGGTGTTTTCTTTTCTGTGGGAAACTGGTCCAAATGGCTCTTTGAGTGTTTAAGGTTGCAGACCCCTGCTATATACCATTAAAGATAACCTTTTCCCCTTTACTATAACATGTATATACAGTATAATATAATTATACATATACTGCATATACTACTAACTATTACTTTTTGACTGAGATATATATTGATACTAAGCATGTTTCCTTTGTCTTTGGAAATGCAGCCTTGAATAGTAATTATAACCAACAATGAGAAGAAAAGTGGCAGGAAGATTTAGACTTAGTCCTAACGAAGAAGCTCAGCTGTTGAAAGAAGAACATGAAAGAAGAAGAAAATTAAGGCTGCAACAGGTGTGTTTGCATTGGCCGGAGTCATTTGTTTTTGAGCAATTTAAAAAACGGATATTATATTCAGCTTTTAAATGAGTATATGGTGACAGGGCATTCTATGGAGTGGGGCAAGATCTAAACTTCCCTAAGAGCTGCAGAGGCATTTGGGAATAACCCTATATGTTTTGCAGTGATCTTTAACCTCTTCCTGGCTCGACTTTTAGGAAGATGGTTGGGATTTTCTGTTCACTGTTTCCATGCCAGCTAAGTTGATAAAATGTACTAGATCATAATCAGCCAGTCCAAACTTCCAGCTCTGAGAAAGGAATAATGTATTTTTTGGAATATAAGACGCACCTTTTTCCCCCCTAAAAGGGGGTGAAAATTTAGGTGCGTCTTATACACTGAATGTAGCCCCGCCCACCCACTGGCCCCCACCCTTTGGCCTCTGCCTCGCAGCATTACCTCCTTGCAAGCAAACAGCAAGAAAAAACAGCTCCTTTCAGCTTCAGCACAGCCTAATTAGCACAAGTTGATTTGATCGGCCTCCCGACTCTCAGCTGATTTGCTCTCAACTGTTTTGCGCAGGGCTCTGCTGCTTGCTGCAAAGAGGTACATTGCTGGAGCAGATTTTTTTTTTCCTTGTGCTAATCAAGCTATGCTGAAAACAAAAATGAAAGTAAAGTAGGCTGTTTGCTGTAACGAGGCAAAATTGCTCAGAGGCAGAGGGAGATTTCTTTTTCTTCTTTTCCTCACCAAAAAAGGTAGGTGCGTCTTATACTCCGAAAAATACGGTATATGACACTGATTTCTTTATTGCTAAGATTCCTGCACAGGCTTAAATTGGCAAATCCAATTGAGACATGAAGATAGGATTAGAAAGCAGGGAATTGCTTTTCACCAAAATAAAGGGATGACATAACTCAGTTATTTATTTAATTTATATACTGCCTGACTCAACCCCTTTGTGGTTCATAAATTAAAAAAAAAAATTAAAACAGTGAAAAAGAAATACCTCAGTACCTCAATACTCGACTGCTTCAAAACTCATCAAATTTGGTCCTTGATGCATTTTGATGTGAAAATTGTGTCCTGGTACTCATTGTTTGGTACTTGACACGTTGCAATAGGAAGTGGGGGACAGCCATGGAGAATGGGCAGGAAGTTGGCCATGTCGGAAAGGAAGCGGGAGATGGCTGCAGAGGGCAGACAGGAAGTCAGCCATGCTGGGAAAATCGTTGACATAGAAAAAGGGCCAGACAGGAAGTCCTTCCCGGCCGAAACAAAGGGTCATGTGGTAAATCATGTAGGGTTTTTTTCTACTCGTTTTTAATACTTGTCGTGCCTTTCATAACCAATTAACGAGTACTGAGGTACCACTCAGGACAAGAATGAGGAGTTAAAAAAGTTTTAAAAACCAGACAGGCATGAAAAAAGAGACCTTACCTTCAAGATGTTTCAAAACACCTTCATGGTGCATGCAGGTGCTGCTACAGATATAACATGGGTCCTAGTTAATGTTGGTGTTTAATCAAATGAGGCCAACATGCTCCAACTCTGCTTAGATTGCATCAGCCAGATATACTATGGTAAATAGGTGTTCCATCATGTACGCAGACTGTTTACAGTCAATTGAAGTAAAATAACAACTGGAAATCAGGATATAGCAGCTGGGTTGTATGGTAAAACCTTCTATGGCAGTGGTCACCAACTGGTGGTCCATGGACCATTGGTGGTCTGTAAGAAAATGTTGGTGGTCTGCAGAAAGATTATTTGCATTTTTTATATTGCACTAAATCAGGGGTCCTCAAACTACGGCCCCTGGAATGGATACATGCAATGAACGTTTGTGTTGTTGCGGAGAGTCTCCCTCTTCGGGGTCTTTTTGTGCGGGTCGGAGGGGGCCAGAAATTCTGATTTGGGGTCTGCTTTGGCCTCCTGGTGCGGGGCTTTGGGCGAAGGCTGGAGGGAAGTGCATCTGGTGGCGAAGAGCCAGAGGGCCTTGTTCCAGTGGGACTGCATCATGGCCTAGAATGGCTGACCATCAGCCCACTGAGCCTCCAGGCGCTGCTACCTGGAGTTGCACTCCTGCAGGTCTTCCCTCTGCTTGGAAAGCCTATGCTCGTAGTCCTCAGTGAGGTGCTTCTGCTGAGCCGCCTTCTCCGTCAGATCCAATTTTAACTGAGTCAGTTGTTTTGCCAACTCTTTCTCATGATGGCTGCTTAGCTCCAACAACTGCTTCCTTTTGGGGCCCTAAGGAGCCCAGGTGGGCAGGCGAGGAGTGGGTGTGAGGGGATGGGTGAGTGGAGGCTGGTGTGAGTGACATTGAGTTGGCCACACCCACCCAGTCACATGACCACCTAGCCATGCCCACCCAGCTGGTCATTGGGCAGATCATATTAGTGGTCCGTGGGATTTTAAATTATGAAGTTAGTGGTCCCTGAGGTCTGAAAGGTTGGTGAGCCCTGTTCTATGGAATTGCTGACCATCAATGTTTTTTTTCCTCCAGGTCAGGGAACAGGAGCGGAATATTGCTTTGCAGATAAGACAAGATGTTAAGCAGCGAAGAGATGAGCACCTGAAGCAGTTGGCTGAAGAACTGGAGGCAGAATGGCAGAAAACCCAGGATGAGAAGATTAAAGCTCTGGAAAATCTCTACCTGTCAAGTTTAAGAGCTGTAGGAGAAGGGCATAAAGAAGCAAAGGAAAATGTAGGTAAATGATCTCGGGTCATTGAATGCTTTTGCAGAGAAAGAAAACATACTAGCCACTTTTAAAAAGCAGTTCTTAAAATTATTTTTCTTATTTAAATTAATGCAGTGCCTAACATGGTACCCCTGTCTGCTTGTTTGTCATTTCAAAGGAGCCTGATTTGGAGGCGCTGGCAAAGCAAGCAGAAGAAAGGAAAGAAGCAGCCAAAAAGAGGTATAAAGAAGCCCTGAAAAAACAGAAAAGCCAGAAGGAGAAATCGCTGAGAGAACAAACCAGGTAATAATAAAAGTTTCTTCCTTGTGAAGTATTTAAGTTTGAATTCGGAATTAATGTGAGCATCCAACTGAGTGTGTTAATTTTGCCCTTCCCTCTTCTTGCAAAACTTGCACAAGCTGAAAATTCTGAACTGGGCTATTAGGAAAAATTGCCAGAATTGGGGACTACCTCCACAGTTTTTTTAAAAATTTCATTTATTTAATTATTGACTGACTGATTGGCTGACTTGGATTTGTATGCAGCTCCAATATACATAAATTTTGAGTGATTCATAAAACCTACAACAAAATAGCAAAGAAATAAACAAGTAAATAAATTGTAACTTTTAATGCCAATTGCTTAACACATTGTAAGCCACCCTGAGTCTCCGGAGAAGGACGGCATATAAATTAAAGCAAAAAAAAAAAAAGGGTGTATCCGGAAACATACTATAATCAAGGCATAACGATTTTTCAGAATGCAAACAGGGAGGAGTGTAATCCTTAATGGAACTATGTCAACATAGGAGAGAAGCATACTGTGCTTCAATATTCAGTCTTGAGCCCAGTACTCTTCAATATCTTCATAGCAATAGCAATAGCACTTAGACTTATAAAGCGCTTCACAGTGCTTTACAGCCTTCTCTAAGCAGTTTACAGAATCAACATATTGTCTCCAGCAATCTGGGTCCTCATTTTACCGACCTCGGAAGGATGGAAGGCAGAGTCAAACTTGAGCCTGGTGAGATCCGAACTGCTAAATTTCAGTCTGCTGGCTGTCAGCAGAACTAACCTGCAGTACTGCACTCTAACCACTGCGCCACCGTGGCTCTAAATCTCATAAATGATTTAGATGAAGGGGATAGAACTCATCAATTGCAGATGACACCAAGCTGGAGGGAATTGCTAAGACTTCGGAAGATAGACTCAAGACTCAGAAGGATCTTGGCAGATTTCAGCTTTAGGCCCTATCCAACAAGGGATAGCATCAAGATCACGAGAAAGCGATAGTACTGCTTTATGAGGCCACCCTTGGAATACTGAGTACAATTCTAGTCACCACAATATTAAAAAAAATGCTGAGACCCTAACAAGTGTGCAGAGAAAACAACAAAGATGATAAGGGGTCTGGAGGCTAAATCGTAACGGTTGAGGGAGGGAGGGATGTTGACTCTATCGAAGAGAAGGATTAAGGGGGAACATGATAACTGCCTTCCAGTACTTGAGGACCTGTCACAGAGAAGAGAGGATTGACTTAGTCTCCAAAGTACCAGAAGGCAAGACAAGAAGTAAATGGTGGAAGCTTGTTAAAGAGAGATCCAACCTAGAAGTAAGGAGAAATTTTTATGATGGAACAATTGATCAGTGGAATTGCTCGCCTCCCAGAGTTGTAGTTTTCAAAAATAGACTGGACAACAATTCGACTGGGATGATATATAACAGTGATGGCTAACCTTTTTGCCATCGCGTGCCAAAAGAGCGGGGGAGCGCGGGGTCTCGAGCGCGCGCGTGCCAACGCCCATAATTCAATGTGCCCTGCCCGCCATGCATGCACGCATGAACCCCCCGCGCTCCCTCTGCTTTCGGCACGTGATGGCACAGTGGGCCCGGTAGGCCTGTTTTTTGCCCTCCCCAGGCTCCAGAGGCTTTCTAGGAGCCTGGGGAGGTCTTCCCCACCCCTCCCGGAGGCCAGAAACGGCCCGTTTCCCAATTTCTGGTGGGCCCAGAAGGCCCGAAAATCAGCTGGCTGGCGTACGCATGCACACTGGAGCTGAGCTAGGGCAATGCTCGCGTGCCCACACGTGCCATAGGTTCGCCAACACGGGTATATAAGGTCTGCCTTGAGTGGGGGGTTGGACTAGAACAGGGATCAGTCTGTGGACCAGTACCAGAATTGGGCCACATAGGTGAATGAAGCACCATCCATGCGCATACGGGATCCAAGCAGCGCTCAAAACCACACCCATGGAAAACCCGCCCTCCATGGAACTGGTGCCTGGTGCCCAAAAGGTTAGGGGCTGCTGGATTAGAAGACCTTTGAGTTCCCTTCCAGCCCTGTGGTTCTATGTTCTACATTGGGTCTCCAACCCCTGGGCTATGGACCGGTACCGACCCATGACTGCTAGGAATCAGGCCGCGCAGTTGGAGGTGAGCAGCCAATTGAGTGAAATTGCACATTTGCGCTGTCTAGGTTGTGTGCTCCTGTTCCCCCCACCCCCCTCGGCCAATCTGTGGAAAAATTGACTTATATAAAACTGGCCCTTGGTGCCAAAAAGGTTTGGGGATCCCTGTTCTATGTAATCCTGGTAGAGATACTGTTCCAAAAAAGGAGGTTCTGAATGAGAAGGTTTCTAGATCACTTCACATGGCACTGCCTCAAGGAAAGACCCTGAAAAACAATTACTGTCTTACTGGACAGGCAGAAACCACTAAGAATTGGTGGCTCCAAAGATATCTGGTCCCTATTTAAGTAGGTGACAACCCACAAGAGAAACCACTTTGAACTGATACCCAAAAAGTAACTAGTAATGAGCACAGCTCTGAATGCATGATAATGGTAATTATCTAATGGTAATTATCACAACTTGAGCTGCTACGTTCTGAAGTGGATCACTTCCAGGTGGTCTTCAAGGGTAGCCCCACGTAGACTGGATTGCGGTAGTCAAAATAAAAGGTGCCTAAGCTTTGAGTGACCGTAAGTAGGGCTTCTTGGTCCAGGTAAGACTGTAAGTCAGGAGTGTCAAACTCAATTTCATTGAGGGCCGCATCAGGGTTGTGTTTGACCTTGGGGGGCCGGGGTGGGTGTGGCCAGCTCGACGTCACTCCTGTCAGGGGCGCCTGTTGTGGCCCGAGCGCTCTGCCAGCGAAAACAGGCTCCCGAGCTCAGTTTTCAGCTGTGATGGCCTCCTGCAAGCCTCTGCCAGTGAAAAGGGAGCTTGGGAGGGCTGCCCATGGCCCTTGCGAGCTCCGTTTTCATTGGCAGAGGCACCGCGGGCCGGTCCTTCGTTGTTTCTAGGGTGGCCCCACGGGCCAGATCTAAGCACCCCGCAGGTCGGATCTGGCTCCTAGGCCTTGAGTTTGACATCTCTGCTGTAAGGGATGCCCAGTATCTAATTGTCTGAAAGCCTCCAAACCACACTTGTTATCTGCACCTCAAGTAGGAGCTGCAAACCAAGATTAACCAGTTCTAGCATGACCCAGTCCAGAAGCAAAGACAGTCCCCCAAATTTTTTTTTCTACATTTGTGGCGTTTGTAGTTTCAAAGTCTTGGAAGAGAGCAGAGGTTTGGTTAACCTGTTCTGTTTCTTGCTACTTTTTCTTATTGTCTAAACAAGGCGGGCAAATGCGCGAAAGCATGCATTTGAGGTGGAAAGAGAAAGAGCGACCAGAGTTGCAAGCCTGCCGCCTCCTCCCCCCCACCCTTTCGAAGTGAGTATTCTTTCCAAATAGTTTACAAACTGCTGGAATTCTAACACTTTGAAATGCGATCTTGTGATAATGGCTAATGTAAGAATTTATAATAGGCCTAAGCATAAGACTAATACCAGTTGGTTGATTGTCAGGGTTTGTTAGGTGATCTTCTAGCTGGAGATAAAGCCAAAGTTGTTAAAATCATTTTTGTCCATTCAGATTAATTAGTTGTTGTTGTTGTTAGTTGCGAAGTCGTGTCTGATCCATCGTGACCCCATGGACAACTCCAGGCCTTCCTGTCCTCTACCATCCTCTGGAGTCCATTTAAGCTCAGGCCTACTGCTTCAGTGACTCCATCCAGCCACCTCGTTCTCTGTTGTCCCTTTCTTCTTTTGCCCTCAATCTTTCCCAGCAATTAGTACATAACATTAAATATACATTATGCCACATTTTTAGCATACTTATTTATACATATACATACTAGGAAAGTGCCATAATGTATATCTGATGCATGTATTATTTAATCTGAATGGACAGAAATGATTTTAACTATATAATGCAAAAACAGAAAAAACATCCATCCAACAGTAACAAAAAAAGATTTGTGTACAAAAAAGAGAAAAAAATGACCCAAATATCAAATAAGTCTTAACATTAAACATTACCAAAAAAATCCTTCCTGGCTGGCTGCTGGAAAGAAAATTCATATATATGGATATATGGGACGATATAATTATGATATAAGGGATGTGGTGGCTCAGTGGGTAAGATTCTGACCTTGTCGATCGAAAGGTCAGCAGTTCAGTGGTTCGAATCCCTAGTGCCGCGTAAGGGGGTGAGCTCCCGTTACTTGACCCAGCTTCTGCCAACCTAGCAATTCGAAAGCACGTAAAAAATGCAAGTAGAAAAATAGGGACCACCTTTGGTGGGAAGGTGACAGCATTCTGTGCGCCTTTGGCGTTTAGTCATGCCGGCCACATGACCACAGAGACATCTTCCGACAGCGCTGGCTCTTCAGCTTTGAAATGGAGATGAGCACCACCCCCTAGAGTCGGGAACGACTAGCACATATGTGCAAGGGGAACCTTTACCTTTACCTATAAAATATATTTTATGGTACATACATACACACACATATAATTGTACAGACTCATAATATTAAAAGAATTGGCACAGTCTCCTTTGTATTCAGCGGTCCTAATCAGAGATAATTAGTTGTTCTTAAATGCATTGAAATTGATCGAACAAGTTAATTATCACAACTTCCTTAATTTCAGGGAAGTTTAAGCATGACTAATTTAGATCAAAGCGAGAGCTTCTGGCTTCTGGGTTTTTTTTGTTTTTTTTGGTACACAGTGTTCTTCCTACTTCAGAATATTATATATTGCAGTTAATCTCCTTTTCTGATAAACGTTTAGAACATTTTGATGTTGTTTAATATTAAAAAGTATGAGCTATAAGATGAAAGATGCATAAGTAAATTTAATCGCAGCTGGAAATTCTCTAGCCTAGTTGCTATTTGTCATCCTTCACTGAAGTGGGAATGGTGGTGAGGATCTTAATGGCTACTGCTATAAGGACCCCTGAGCTTATATTTGAGCACCGCATATTTATTATTTATTGCGCCATCTAATTACGTTTGGTTTTCAGTCCATAAAAAGTATGACATTATTGTCATGCATCAATTTGCAGCATATTACAGACTGGAATCTACTGAAAATGTAGGGTTCTTCCTAGGGATGCTATCTTCCTAAAACTGTTTTATTATTATCATGAATATGTATTTGCAATTTGCACTATTTTGGGGGGAGGGGTATTTTATTTTTGTTGATAGCTTGTGATATTTTATCCCTGGCAAGATTTGGCATCTTATGTACAAGAGATAGTCATGTAATGTTTGTTTTGCGATCGTAACCTCAGAAAAATTCACCCTTGTAAAAACAACACAATATTTCAACTTTTCAGAATATTGACCTGAAGGATGTACCTGCAGTGAAAATTAGTGATGTTGATCATTTTTCGATTAGTCGACACCATATCTTTGACCCACATGTGGACAGAGAAATGAGCACAGAACAGGTGATTTTCAGGTTGCATGTGGTATATTCTGCACACTAACCATTATGTATTTTCTCTGTAAATTGAACACATATTTTATACCTTGCTTTTCAGACACCAGGATTCGCCAGGATAGAACATACCAATAAAGTGTCTCTGTTTTCAGGTTTATAGTTTGGAGCAGGGGAGATAAACAATGAAAATTACTGTATTTTTCGCTCCATAAGACGCTCCTGACCGTAAGACCAGAGCTGAGGTGGTGCAGTGGTTAGAGTTCAGTACTGCAGGCTACTTCAGCTGACTGCTAGTTGCAGTTCAGCAGTTCAAATCTCACTAGCTCAAGGTTGACTCAGCCTTCCATTCTTCTGAGGTGGGTAAAATGAGGACCCAGATTGTTGGGGGCAATAGGCTGACTCTGTAAACCGCTTAGAGAGGGCTGTAAAAGCACTATGAAGCAGTATATAAGTCTAAGTGCTATTGCTATAAGAAGCACCTAGGTTTAAGAGGAGGAAACCAAAAAAAAAAAATCTGCCTCTACCTCCCAGCGTCCCTCCGGTATTCATCTGGCTAGTGTCCTTGCAGCAAACAGCCTGCCTCCTCTGTGTCTGCTGCCTCTGCCAGGGAATGCTGGAGCCTTCGCCTCCAAGCAGCTGATCAGCAGTTGGATCAGCTTTCCAGAGTATCGTCGATCAGCTGTTCCAGGCGGCGGGTATTGCTGCCACCATTCAGCGCTGCTGCCTGTCGCCCATATTCGCTCCATAAGACGCACAGACATTTCCACCCACTTTTGGGAGGGGAAAAAAGTGCGTCTTATGGAGTGAAAAATACAGCAATTGTTGTAAATTGGCAATTCATAAAGTTATAATCATCTCCTATTTACTGGTTGAAATGCAAGCGTTCTCTGATAATGCACCAAAAATTCTCCTTGAAATGACTAGCTGAAATAGTTAAAAAAAAGTAAAGACCTTCCTATAATTGCTTTTATCTCAGTTGAGTTAATGGAGTGGCTGTCCTTTTCTCCTTCTGTTGTGCCCTAAAGTTACAGTGATGGATCACATTGTGAGAAAAGAAAAAAAAACCTCAGGTGAAGTTATCAAGGTAGCTTCTTGATGTATTAATGGTGGCCCACTTCCTTCTGTCTCAGTTGTAGCAAGATGGAAGAAGTCTAGAAAAATGGGGTGAGCTCCTGTTATTTGTCCCAGCTTCTGCCAACCTAGCAGTTCGAAAGCACGTAAAAGCAAGTAGAAAAATTGGGACCACTTTGGTGGGAAGGTAACAGCGTTCCGTGCGCCTTTGGCGTTTAGTCATACTGGCCACATGACCACGAAGACGTCTTTGAACAGCGCTGGCACTTCGGCTTTGAAACGGAGATGAGCACCACCCTCTAGAGTCAGGAATGACTAGCACATATGTGTGAGGGGAACCTTTATCTTTACCTTATACATTAAGATTACACTAAATATAGATACTGTGCATGGCTCAAAACTGAATGGGAACCATTTTGCGGTTTCCATGTTGGGAGAATGTATTACTATGCTATTTCCAGGAAATGTATGTCTCCTGTAGGGCAAATAGTAACTACTCTTTGGGACCATATCATTGGTTCACATGCTAGGTATGGGGAAGGGGGTAGTTATTCCCCTCCTCCCCTGCCATAGAGTTTTGATACTCTATTGCAGGGGTGTCAAACTCAATTTCACTGAGGGCTGCATCAGGGTTGTGTTTGACCTTGGGGGGGGGGAGGTGTGGCCAGGGAGTGTAGCCAACTCGACGTCACTCATTTTGGGGGCACCGTTTTTGGCTGCGACAGTCTCCTCCAGCATTCTGCCAGCGAAAACGCGGCCCTCCCGAGCTCCTTTTTTGCTGGCAGAGGCATCGCGGGGGCCAGTCCTTTGCTGTTTCCAGGCAGCTCCGTGGGCCTTGAGTTTGACACCTCTGCTCTATTGGTTTAAAGCTGATAGGTTCATGGTGGTTATACAAGTACATCTCTTCGGTATTGAGGTTGGGTCCCAGTTTGTTTTGGTTTGATAAGTTTTAGCCATAGAATTTTTAATTATGATTTTCTTTGAGGCACCACAGAACTTGGTTGCTAACTAGTTGCTGGTTGGTTGTCAGCCAGATGCTCGGTTACTCGCTAAAGAGGAAGCCAAACAAAAGGAAGAGCTGCAAAATGACAAAGAAAGAGAAAGGAGAGAGCAGCTGGAAAAGGCATATTTGAGAGGAAAACACGCCTTGAAGATGGTTCGACTGGCAAGGGTAAGTAAAACGTAGACATTCTGCCTTTTCAAACACATGTAATAAAAGGAGAATTAATAATTGCAAATGATATCCTAGCTTCAATAATTTAAAAAAAAATCTTAACATTGTAAAGTATTTTGGAAAAATTTTACCTTTAGCTTCATGGGACGCGGTGGCTCAGTGGCTAAGATGCGAAAGGTCGGCAGTTCAGTGGTTCGAATTTCTAGTGCCGCGTAAGGAGGTGAGCTCCCGTTACTTGTCCCAGCTTCTGCCAACCTAGCAG
This sequence comes from Pantherophis guttatus, assembly GCF_059756535.1. Taxonomy (NCBI): domain Eukaryota; kingdom Metazoa; phylum Chordata; class Lepidosauria; order Squamata; family Colubridae; genus Pantherophis; species Pantherophis guttatus. Next base: position 13,228,482 of record NC_142067.1, read on the forward strand.
TTCGAAAGCAAAAAATGCAAGTAGAAAAATAGGGATCACATTTGGTGAGAAGGTAACAGTGTTCTGTGCACCTTTGGTGTTTAGTCATGCCAGCCACATGACCACAGAGACATCTTCGGACAGCGCTGGCTCTTTGGCTTTGAAACAGAGATGAGCACCTAGAGTCAGGAACGACTAGCACATATGTGCGAGGGGAACCTTTACCTTTAGCTTCCAGATTTGTAATAGGAATGTTCTGTTGTTGAAGGAGAAATATATTTGAAGATCTGAAAACCATTCTGTTTTCTACCATTCTGCAGTAATTTAGGCAGGGAGGAAGGTTGAGGCTTGGCGTTTGAGGCTATAAAAGTGACGAAACGCAAACGGTATCTATTGGCTGTTAACTACTGTATTGTCAGACCTGCCAATTTAAACCTTTAAATAGAAACGATCCTTGGCTCCATGTGTTGAGAAAGGCATAGTTTTATTAGAAGTTAAGTGTATTGCAGGAATGCAGAGCCAGAATCCCTACATTCAACTTTTCCCTCCCTTCGCTACCTCCCATTGCCCACCCCCACATCAGGCAGGATATTTTCCTAACAGGTCAGTTCAAGCACAGGATGGTATGCAGCTGGTATTGCCAGGTGACCTTGAAGCAGCATTTCAAAGAGATACAGCGCTTACTTTTGTTTTCCCCTTTACCTGCTCCCCTTCCCCTACTTCATGGCAGTCTGTCACCAAACAGTAGTGAAGCACAAGCAAGCATTGAGATGGCAGCTGACACCGTATGTTGAATCGTTTGCAAGCAGTGCAAACTGAATCTTACATAAAGTTAGCAATCTTTTCAACATGACTTTACTTTCTGGCAATTTTTACCTCATGACAATAACCAAAACTAGTATGAAATACTTAGCGAAGGGTTCAGCATTATACTGGTATTATGAAAAAGATATGTGATGCCCAGTGGTTCTTTATTGAGAGATAAATATGCAAAAGATGTGTGGAGGGTGAGAATATGAATTACACACACTTTTGTATGCAAATGATGCTGTTGATTGAGAACCCAAATAATTTGCTGTGAAAATTAGTTAAATTAGGTAATAAATTATGTAATAAAGATTAATATGCATTAATCTATAAATTAATGCATTGACGAACAAGATTTTTAATATATTAAAATATATTTCTTGGTCATGAAAATGCAGTAAAGAATTGCAAATCATACCTGTATGTAGCCTGTAGAAAAGCTACAGCAACCGAATAACATTTATTTTGTGTACCTTGCTCAAATATTTCTTCATCAATTTCCTCCACCAGATTCTGACATGGAAAAAAAAACACAAGTGATCTATTGCAAAAAAGAAATGTTTGTCAAAAGAAGTAGAAATGTTGTGTATAAGAGTGTGGTGTTTTATGGATATGAGGCTTGGATATGCCAAGAGAGGCATAAAATATGTTAGATGTGCTGGAAATGGCTTTAGATAAGATATATGTGCAGTAAGGAAAGAAGATATATAATCAAGATTGAATGTGTGCCAAATAGAATAGAATAACAGAGTTGGAAGGGACCTTGGAGGTCTTCTAGTCCAACCCCCTGCTTAGGCAGGAATCCCTGCACAACTTCAGACAAATGGTTATCCAATCTCTTCTTAAAAACTTCCAGTGTTGGAGCATTCACAACTTCTGGAGGCAAGTTGTTCCACTGATTAATTGTTCTCACTGTTAGGAAATTCCTCCTTAGTTCCAGGTTGCTTCTCTCCTTGATTAGTTTCCACCCATTGCTTCTTGTCTGGCCCTCAGGTGCTTTGGAGAATAGCTTGACTCCCTCTTCTTTGTGGCAGCCCCTGAGATATTGGAACACTGCTATCATGTCTCCCCTAGTCCTTCTTTTCATTAAACTAGACATACCCAGTTCCTGCAACGGTTCTTCATATGTTTTAGCCTCCTGTCCCCTCATCATCTTTGTTGATCATCTCTGCACTCTTTCTAGAGTCTCCACATCTTTTTTACATCGTGGCGACCAAAACTGAATGCAGTATTCCAAGTGTGGCCTTACCAAGGCATTATAAAGTGGTATTAACATTTTATTAAATGAATGTGGATTGTTTACAGAAGTGAGTGATCAGTATAAAAGAAGTAGTTTTGTCATATAGAGAAAAGCAAATGAGATTTACTTCTTACTGCCATTCAGTATCAATTATGAACAATTCCTTTGGCTATTTATAGCAAAGTAATAACCGTAGGGATGAGAAACAATATTCATACAGGTGCATAAATGCAAAAAAACTTTTCTGATTAGAAGCTGTTGAACTAAGAGAGAATGAATGTTGGTCCCAAGGGGAAAAAAATCAGGCTTTCTATCTCTCTCATCATTGCCATCGTAAGTTGGCCTAGTTACACGATGTCATATTTCTGTCACTAAGCAAGGACTACCTGTAATAATAGTAAACCTTTTCTCTTACTTTGACCTTATGAGTGAGTAGTGTATCTTATGATTTATGATGATTGTATTTATGATTATGATCATGGTTTATCACTTGTTGCTTGTATGTACAGTGAGAGCTTATGTACCGGAGACAAATTCTTGTGTATCCAATCACACTTGGCCAATAAAGAATTTGGTTCTTTTCTATTTTCTTTTCTTTTCTATTCTATTCTATTCTATTCTATTCTATTCTGTTCTGTTCTGTTCTGTTCTGTTCTGTTCTGTTCTGTTCTATTCTATTCTCTACTCTACTCTACTCTACTCTACTCTACTCTACTCTACTCTACTCTACTCTACTCTACTCTACTCTACGTTCTATTCTTCTCTATATTCCATTCCATTCCATTCCATTCCATTCCATTCCATTCCATTCCATTCCATTTATTCTTCTCTATTCCCTATCCTATCCTATCCTATCCTCCTTTTTCCTAGTATATAACCTCTAATCTGTTCTGCTAAGTCTGAACACTCAGATTCCTAGTACCCAAGTTATGTCTCTGCTTCTCATAGTAATCCCCTACCAGTTTGCACCAGCTAATTACAATCCCCTCCGTTATATAACCAAACAGTAGTAGTGAAATGTGTGAATTACTTCCAACTTGTACCTAAATTTGGTAGGCTGCATTACTTACATCTAGATTTAAGTAGAAATACCTTTCTGTGGTATATAAAAGCTTTGCTTTCTTTTTTATAAATTGATTAAAATGGAAGTTTAGACGTTTCCTCATTTTCTCTATTAGGGGTTAATTTATCTGTGATATTTTACTAATTCGGGAGAAACACTAGAAAATTGAGCTAGTAAAGGAGAGTGTACATGGGTTTACCTTCCCAGAATGCCTAATGTAATTTTAATGTACCTAATGTTGCAGAAAAAGGAAAACTTTAATGTTTCATTTTGAGTAGCAATTAACAATATATGTATTCAGCACACAAGAAAATCATCAGAACCGAAGCTATCATTTCATAATGATGTATGACTAATAAAAGTCTGCTTTTGGACCATAAATCATTTTGAAATAGGGCACTTTTTAAAGAAAGTTACACGTTGGTATTTGAAGCCGTAAGTTCTACAAAATCATTTGCTTCAAAGTAACTTACATTTCCGTATACATTATGTTAACATCTACACATGTATTAAAACTTACACTATGAATTACACAGCTGACGCTGCATTCTCATTAATACATATGCCCTCTTCACATTTTAATTGATTACTTTCTGCGATTTTCTTTACAAAACAAACTGCACCAAAGTGACGTGATGTCAATAAACGGATGTTTGTAGGAATGACTTTTTAACAAAATATCTCTGCTTTAAAAGGACAAGGAAAAGTTAATGAAAGAGCTTGAACAGATGCAAAACGTTGACCTGGCCCACAGAAGGCGGATTGTTTCCCAGATGCCCCCGCAGCTGTTTGAACCCAGCTATAGGCGTGTGGAAATCAAAGAAGAATGGCAGAGGGAGCTGGAGTGTGCCTTCGAAGACATGTATACTGGAAATATGAGTAAACATAATTTAGAACTCTAGGTTTTTAACTATATACAAAATAGAAATTTTCTGAGGAAAATACCATTTCACACTGGTGAAGTCCAGTCACTGCTTCACATAAATTGTCTCTGTACTCCAGAATGAGCATTAAATTTCTGCAGTGCAAGGTTCATTTATGTATTTCTCAGTATCTTTACATACAGTATCACATAATCACCATTGTTGTTCTATGCCAGTGATGGTTAACCTTTTTGCCATCGCGTGCCAGGAGGGTGGGGTAGGGGGTCACGCGCTTGCATGCTCACACCCATAATTCTATGCACCCCACCCTGCACATGAGTGCGCAACCTACCCCCTGCTCCCCCCACTCCTGGCACGCGATGGCCCGTTTTTCTTTCTCATTTGGTTCCAGGGCCTCTCTAGGAGACTGGGGAGGGCGAAAACGGCCTTCCCCACCCCCCTGGAGGTTCTCCAGAGGCCGAAATGGCCTGTTTGACAATTTCCAGTGGGACCGGAAGGCCTGTTTTTTGCTGTCCCCAGCCTCCAGGGCCTCTCTAGGAGTCTGGGGAGGGTGAAAAACAGCCTCCCCCACCCCCGGAAGTCCTCCGGAGGCCAAAATGGCCCGTTTGACAACTTCCAGTGGGACCGGAAGACCTGTTTTTTGCTGTCCCCGGCCTCCAGGGCTTCTCTAGGAGTCGGGAGAACAAAAACAGCCTTCCCCACCCCCCGGAGGTCCTCCGGAGGCCGAAAACTGCCCGTTTGACAACTTCCGGTGGGCGGGGAAGGCCGTTTTTGCCCTCCCCAGATTCCTAGAGAGGCCCTGGAGCCAGGTGAGAGAGGAAAACGGGCCTTCCCCACCCACCCCAGGCCCTCCGGAGGCAGGAAACAGCCTGTTTCCCTACTTCTGGTGGGCCCAGAAGACCCAAAAATCAGCTGGCCGGTGCACGCATGTGTGCCGGAGCTGAGCTTGCATGCCATAGGTTCACCTTCATGATTCTATGCCTTGTTTCTCCATGAATAAGAAGGAACTAAGAAGCACCTGGTTTTCTTACCTCATCCTTTTCTTCTAATGTTTTAAGATTTGGAAAAGAACTCCATTTGGGAATCCCATCTGTTTGCTTTTAGGTGGATGGGTGCTTCACAACAGAAATGTATTTAGGGCATAGTTTGACAGTGTTATTCACATGCTGATTCTTAACAGCAGATAATTAAAATTACCATATGGCTGACGCACTCGTTATAAATTGCCTCACCACGACATAATTTTATCTTGGCACAGTCGGCCACGATCAGAAATAAAGGTAGGGTTTTTTTGTTTGTTTTTTTAGTCTGTATCCTAGAGCATCATAATATGCATTGTTGCTTTCATTTTGCTTTTTCTTTACACAGAAATGAAGGGAGATCTTATTTTGCACCTTGATCCACAGCCTTTGCCAGCTCTCTCCGAGGCATCTCAGGATGATGAACTAGAACTTTTCCAGGAACCAGAACCTGTGTGTGAATTGTCTCCAAAGTTGGCAAATGAGATAGAAAACGACGAGCCAAGCGGTACGAAGAATTCCAAGACCATGTCTGTGTTCACTAAAACAGCAGCATGCAACAGCTCTGTTTGTCAGTGAGACTTTTCTAAAACAGTATAAAACAGCAGCTGGAGAAATTTATCTTCATACTTTTTCCAGAAACCTGTCTGCAGTTTTTACATTCAGATTAGTCGATTGTCAAATGCATGAGGGAGTGTGTCAGAGTATAAACACTGGGCAATACAATTCAGTGAAGCAACAAGCCAACTTTGGCTGATCTCTGACTAAGTAGAATTGGATATAGTTAATCTAGGATAAAAGGCCATTAAAGGATCTCAGGGCTATAGATTAGTTTGGGAAGTTAAAACAAACAAGCAAACAAATCATTAGGCCACCACAATTAACCCAGAGTGCCAACTGGTCACTTCATGCCAGTTTATGTGAACCAATTGTAAAAGTTATTGCTAAGAACCAAAGGTTGCAATCCAGCCCTTTGTGATTACAGCCCATGCTTGAGAACTGGCTATGTTCTTAGTTAAGCAGGATAAAGATAAAAGTAAAGGTTCCTCTCGCACATATGTGCTAATCGTTCCCAATTCTAGGGGGCAGTGCTCATCTCCATTTCAAAGCCGAAGAGCCAGCGCTGTCCGAAGACATCTCTGTGGTCATGTGGCCGGCATGACTATTTATTTATTTATTTATTTATTTAAATTTTTATACCCCCCCCTCCCGAAGGACTCAGGGCGGTGAACAGCCAAAATTAAAAAACATACAATATAACCATTAAAATACTATAAAAACAAAATTAAATTTATATTGGCTTCCCCCAATTTAAAACCCCTTACCCATAAAATTCACCAATTAAAAGATTTTTAACCCAGCCCGGCTTGCTGAAATAAAAAAGTCTTCAGAGCTAAATGACTAAACGCCAAAGGCGCACGGAACGCCGTTACCTTCCCACCAAAGGTGGTCCCTATTTTTCTACTTGCATTTTTTTTTTTACGTGCTTTTGAACTGCTAGGTTGGCAGAAGCTGGGACAAGTAACGGGAGCTCACCCCATTACGCGGCACTAGGGATTCGAACCGCTGAACTGCCGACGTTTTGATCGACAAGCTCAGCGTCTTAGCCACTGAGCCGCCGCATCCCTTGTAAGCAGGATAGAAACCTCAATAAAATCAGTAAATAAAGCCCAGGTTTCCTCTGTTTTGAAGTTAATGCAGGACGTGCTTAAAAGGTTAGTGGGACAGCAACAAAGCTCCATTGAAAATGTAAGCAGGGCCTTCCCTACCAGTCAGCTGTATAGGAGGAAAGCCAAGGTGATTCTGCTCCCATGGTGCAGGAAGCTATCTCTGACTGCATGGGTCTTGCTGGCCTCAATGCTTTCTGCTCAGCTGACCCTCAACTTTATCCTGCTCAGAAACTGATTGTTGTCAAATCTTGATAATACCCTGGACTACCATTTCCATATTGTTACCAAGAAAACTCCACGGATGGGGCCAAGTAGTCAGCAAAGGTCAAGCTTAGCTCAAGCTTAAATTGAGCCAGTTGGATCCTGTGCAGTACTAGACAACACGGCGGCAAGGCTTAGCAGACACACTTGGTTTCATTCATAAAATAGCATAATTTGTGACATTGTTTGTTGGCTCAGTATGGTGCACGGCTTAGCAAGTTGTGTGAGTTCTGCCAATACCCAATGAACTTAAGCTGTGCATTTGGGATAAATCTTTCTGAACTGATAGATTCTCCAAGTTTTATTTAAAATAAATAAGCCTTGGTGGCGCAGCGGACTAAAACTGCTGTTAAAGTAGCACTTAGCTGCCAGCTGCCTACAATTACTGCGAGTTCAATTCTCACCAGGCTCAAGGTTGACTCAGCCTTCCATCCTTTCGAGGTGGGTAAAATGAGGACCCGGTTTGTGGCGGGCAATAAGCTGACTTTGTATAAAATAGAACACTGCTTAGGGGGGCCCAAAAAAGCCCTACTAAGCAGATATATACAAAAGTATGAAGGCTATTGCTTAAAGCATTGTAAGCTGCGCTGAGTCTCCGGAGAAGGACAGCATATAAATCGAACTAATTAAAATAAAATAAAACAAAATGCTCGTTCTATGGCTGTGGCGGTTTGCATTCATCTTTTTGTGACTAGCTTTTGTGGACTGCAGTATTTAAGGACTGCAGGATAAAATCCTTAATACTGTATTTTTCAGACTATAAGACGCTCCAGACTTAGCTTTAGAGGAGGGAAAACAAGAAAAGTACTATTCATATACCATGAAAACTCAAATTACTATTGCAGTTCGTTTTCATTTTCATTTTTTTTTTTTTTTTTAGGTAGTGAAGTGGACAAGACATGCCAGCCTTCGGCAAAACTAGCTCTTAAAAAATTGCTAAACAAGATACGGAACCAAAAAGACAATTGGACATCAAGATGTGAGTCAGAGGCTCAAAGTGACATTGGGACCATTGAGTCAGGGACCATTTCTAATGAAGGAGAAAAAGCGCATGGACTAGCATCTATGCCTGAACCTGAATCAAAGCAGGATCCTACTGCTAAACCTTCTGAAGGTACAGGTTTTTTAATCCCTATTTTGTCTGCACATCGGACTTGCAAAACTGACCATAATGATTGATTTATTTAGTATTATTTATTTATTTAGCAAAATAAAGTGTCAACGAATAGAATTGCAGTGGGATAGATGTTCTAATTCAATAGCGAAGGAAGCTAACCGTCTAACTGCTTCTGGTGTGGCTGTGGTGAAATCAGTCCCAGCGCCTTGAAATTTCCTGAGGGGACATTGAACTATATGTTCAAGCTATATAGTTTGTTCTGATGCACCACAGTTGCCTTGTGGGCTCTCAGCCATCCCCATTTAAAGAGCTTTGCCTTAATTCTGGCCTGGTCTATCCTGATTCTATTCAGGTGGCTCCATATTTTTCAGGGCAACTGCATTCCCGGAACTGGTTTTGTTGGATCTGTGTGATGCATTTGGTTGTGGTTATTAAAATGTCGCCATCTTACGCACCATTCTTCATCTAGATCAGGAGTGTCAAACTCACAACGACATGTCACATGATGTATTGTGACTTCCCCCCCCTTCGCTCAACTGGGGGTGGGCGTGGCCAGCACATGACACATCCGGGCCGCGAGTTTGACACCCCTGATCTAGATTGTAAGACAGTGGTATGCTATTCCAAATTGGTTTCCTTGAGAGACAGGGTGTCTAAAATTTTATGTATTGGCAGATCTCTACGAGTCCATGGTGTGTTTAATCTGATTCCACTCTCAAATTGTCCATTGTTGTCGCTTGAGATCAGGGGGGGCAATGCTAGAAAGAATATGGAATCATGAGACATATAATTTTATTTATTTATTTATTTATTTTTATTTGATTTATATGCCGCCCTTCTCCGGAGACTCAGGGCGGCTTACAATGCGTTAAGCAATAGCCTTCATCCTTTTGTATATTTATACAAAGTCAGCTTATTGCCCCCACAAACTGGGTCCTCATTTAACCTACCTTAGAAAGGATGGAAGGCTGAGTCAACCTTGAGCCTGGTGAGATTCGAACCTGCAGAAATTGCAGGCAGCTGTGTTAATTACAGGGTGCATTAAACCACTGTACTACCAAGGCATTAATGATAATGCCTTTTTAAGAAATCCACCAGCCAATGGCATCCCCATTTTGTTCATGCTGCAGAGGGAAGGAATTGGGTTTCTGCAACTTAGATTCACAAAGACTTTTGGAGAAGTAAAAAAAAAATGTATAGAATGTTGATGCATTGTAGTTGGATTTTATAAGGAAAAATCGGAAGTATAAATTATTGAACCTCAATATGGTGAACTTCTTTTATATATAAAGAATTTACATGCGTTTATATGCCGTTTACTATATTCTCCGTAAATTCCTTCATATCTTAGTATTCTGCTACCATTTTAAATGTTTAATAATGTATGTTTTGCTTAAATTATTCAGACTGTAATCTAATATTTGTTTATATATTTTAGAGCTTCCAGAAATACTGGACCATGCCATTGTTGCTGAAAATGAACTTATAAAACAAGCGCAAGAGCAAACCACTAAAATTAGAAAGGAGTTAGAAAGATTCACACAGGTACAACAATTTTTAGCAATATCAATGCATTAAGAGTTTTTATAAGATTGTTTTTATTTCATATTTGAAATACTTTAAATGTTACTTTGGTTAGGAATTATATTTAGCGCTATTATTTTCAGGGACGAGGTGGCTCAGTGGCTAAGACGCTGAGCTTGTCGATTGAAAGGTCGGCAGTTCAGCGGTTCGAATCCCTAGTGCTGCGTAATGGGGTGAGCTCCCGTTACTTGTCCCAGCTTCTGCCAACCTAGCAGTTCGAAAGCACGTAAAAAAAAATAGTAGAAAAATAGGGACCACTTTTGGTGGGAAGGTGACAGCGTTCCATGCGCCTTTGGCGTTTAGTCATGCCGGCCACATGACCACGGAGACGTCTTCGGACAGCGCTGGCTCTTCGGCTTTGAAACAGAGATGAGCACCGCCCTCTAGAGTCGGGAACGACTAGCATATATGTGCGAGAGGAATCTTTACATTTACCTCATTATTTTCAAGTTGCATTAATTCCCTTTTTCCCCTTTTTGGGGGCTGCAGAAGACATAGTTATTTTTCATATAGCAATATGTTTTACCTGAAGATCTATCGATACTATTGTATGGAACATAATAGAGTTGGAAGAGGCCTCAAAGGTATTCTAGTCCAACCCACTACTGGAGCAGGAGATTCTATACCAGGGGTGTCAAACTCAAGGCCCGGGGGCCAGATCTGGCCCGCAGGGTACTTAGATCTGGCCCGCAGGACTGATCTGGAAACAGCGAAGGACTGGCCTGCGATGCTTCTGCCAGTGAAAATAGAGCTTGGGAGAGCCACATGCATCCCCCCCCCATCTCCATTTCCACTGGCAGAGGGTTGCAGGAGGCTGTGGCAGCAGAAAACGGAACTCAGGAACCCCTTTTTGCTGGCAGAGTGCTCGGGCCACCACAGGCGCCCTTGATGAGTGACATCGAGCTGGCCATGCCCACCCTGGCCATGCCCACTCCGGCGGTCAAACACAACCCTGATACAGCCCTCCAATGAAATTGAGTTTGACACCCCTGCTCTATACCATTTCAGATAAATGGTTGTCCAGTTTCTTTTTGAAAGCCTCCAGTGATGGAGCACCCATAATTTCTGCAGTCAAGCTATACCATAGGTTGGTTGCTCTCACCGTTAGAAAATTTCTCCTTAGTTCTAGGTTGCTTCTCTCAATGGCTTCCAACCATTGTTTCTTTTTTTGGTGCTTTGGAAAGGAGCCCCTCAAATATTGAATGCTTGAATCAATAGTATCGAATTCTTCAAAAATAAAAATATAATACCTTAATAATACAGATTTTAAATAGGTGAAGATAAGGCCTCTTACTGGATCAGGCCAGTCCGTTTCCTGTAATCTAAAAGTGGCATGAAAGTGGTAGCCTCATTCTTTGGGTTCCTTAGTAACTGAAGTTGCCTATGATAAAATGCCTGTGATTTCCTATTTCAGGAAAACTGCCTTAGCAGCTACATTTTAAGCAGGGAATATTTAAACACTTGAATAATTAATCCCAACAGCAGTCTAAAGTAGCCTGCAGATACCTTTATCCGTTTGGCAATATTAGATAAGCGAAGAAAGCAGCCCACGCAGATCTTGAAGAAACGATGAATATTAGTTAATATAAATCTTGCATCTGCACATTTGAAAGTCGTGATCGTGCAAGGTTAGCAAATGCGAAAGTCAAGCTTTATAGACAGAGATCCAATTTAAGCAGCCATATTTAATTCATAAGATTTCTTCCCACAATTCATGAATGTTATAAATATAAACAATGCATAGCCAAGCTGTGTGTTTCTATACGTGCTTTCTTTCTTTTCTTTTCTTTTTTTTTGCATAACACATGCGTTATGAAATTCTATTAAATTTTATTTAGGTCTTTTACCTTTTGCTTTGTTTGAATTGTATATATGTTTTAATTTGTAGGTTAATTAAATTAAAACAATTATTTTAAAGGAGCTGAATGTTGCGAATCCAAATATAGGTCTTTTGTGCATCGCTGTCATAAAAGATGAAGGTAATACAGGTTGTCCTTGATTTATGACCACAATTGGGTCCAGAAAATTTGTCATTAAGCAACACTGTCGTTAGGTGAGGCATCATGTGACCTCACTGGATTTTACTATTTTACTACCATGCAGTGAATCACTGCAGCCATTAAATGAATCAGGCTTCCCCCATTGACTTTACTTGTGGGAAGCCATCCGGGAAGATGGCAAATTGTGATCACGTGACCACAAGACACTGCAGCTGTCATAAATATGAGCTGGTTTGCCAAGCATCCCAGTTGTGATCACATGACTGCAAGGTGATGCAGTAATCCTAACTTTTGGCTCTGGGCCATGTCACTTTTTTCAGCGCCATCCTAACTTTGAGCTGGTGTTAAACCAATAGTTGTAAATCGAGGACTTATCTGTAACCATCGCCTGTTTATATATGAGTCTTCTGTAGCCTCTTGTTAAAACAAGCTGGGAATCTGGATTAATAATGGTAAAAAAAAAAGCATTAATGCTCTCCTAGCAATATATTTAACATTTCTGCCATGTATTATTTGGAGAAACCTTGAGTCCTCCTGCCATTAACATAGGGCTACTGTTTGCTTGACTAGACTGCTCAGCAACAACTGCAGCAAACAACAGAGCGAAAAATACAACCAGAAGGTGATTTTCTGAAGGCCAAAGTGCAAGAGCAGGATGCTAAGACAGAGCAAGAATGTCAGACAGAACAAAATGTTTTCGATTCTGTTGCGCATCAGAAACAGGAAGCAGAATACAAGGTACAAATAATACAAGGAGATAATGGGGTCGTAGAGATTATTCTCTATGCTCGTGGTCATTTTATAAACCAGTGGCCAGATTTGTTAAGGCTTTTTGTAAGTCTAGTGCAGGGGTCTGCAACCTTAAACACTCGAAGAGCCATTCGGACCTGTTTCCCACAGAAAAGAAAACACCAGGAGCCACAAAACACCTGGGTGAGAGTGGCCAACTCAATGTCACTCACTTCCACCAGTCACATGACACCCCCCCCCCCCCGGTCCGGTAGCCACATCTACCCAGCTGGTCATTAGGGCAGCTAAAAAACACCGGAAACCACAAAACCCTTTTGACATCACTTCTTCCCTCCCTCCCCCCCCTCTCTCCCTCTTTTCCCCCCCCTCTCTCTATATCTCTCTATGTTTCTCTCTCTCCCCCTCTCTCTGTATATCTCGGTCTTTGCCCCGGCTGCTTCTCCATCCCCCGCCGTCCCCCTTACCTTCACAGGCCAGGTGAGTAAGGACTGGGAGGGGAGGGTGAGGGGCCAGCCAGTGGTAGGATCACCCGACAGGGAGCCACAGCAGAGGGCCCAGAGAGCCGCATGAGGCTCCAGAGCCGCAGGTTGCTGACACCTAGTCTAGTGCTTGAGTTGACAACACAGCCAGGGATGCTAGTGCATCTGCAGACGTGTTTCATGGCACCCACTTGGAATTGGGTGGCATATATATTTAATATATTATTAACATGAGTTTTAGAGCCTTCGTATTAAGCATGTTTTAATTAAAAAAAAAAAAAAACTAATAAAGTCAGTATTTAAAATTTGTTGCATCCCATGATGAATTTATGTTCCAGAACTGCTAAACTTTGTGATATTGTCATTCGATGGGGAAGAATAACCTAATAAGTGCATTTCCAGCAGATTTTTTTAGACCTGTCTTTTTAAACCATTCTTTGGGATGTGCTAGAACTAGAATTTAATAAAGAGAGATGGAAACTTGCAACGTAAACTAGGATGGAATAATGTAACAATCAAGGAAGCTTTATTATGTTTCTGAGCCTGGGGTGCTGAATGCGTTAAGGCACCTGTTTGCTGGCTTGCCAAGTATATTGGCTGCTATGTGTATTTATTTTTGATGTTTTTATTTTGTTGTTTTTAGTATTTTAATTGTAATATATTTTTTGAATTGTACACTGCCAGAGTCATTGACTGAGATAGGGGGGTGGGGTGGGGGGCTATAGAAATTGAATGAATGAATGAGAGAGTAAAGTAAGTTTCCTGCTCACTGGAACATTCCCCAAGAATATTGTATGCTGTGACAGTTTATTACACATTCATTCATTTATAATATTTATACAGCTGCCCATCAGTCATGATTGGGCAGCATACAATGAAAAGCATAAAACAATAATTTTAAAAGAATTAACAAGTTAAAAAAAATACTAAAATTATTATTATAAAGCAAGAAGAGGATAACAAATATTGGACCATTGGAGTCACCTCAGCAACTCATCATTTCTTTGGGACTCCCACGCTTGATGGCATAATCACATTTTGAGGGAACTTACAAAGAATTAACAGGGATGGAGCCAGGGGTGATATTCAGCAGGTGCTGACAGATTCTGGAGAACTGGTAGCAGAAATTTTGGGTAGTTTGGAGCAGTGGTCCCCAACCTTTTTAACGCCACGGCCCGCTGAGCGCGCGCAGGGGTGGGGCCACGGCCCAGGAGCTTTTGCGCACGGCCCAGTGCGCAAAAGCGGCCGGGGGACATGAACGCTGCAGCGCAAAGGCTCCTGGGCCGTGCGCTGCAGCGTTCATGTCCCCCGGCCGCTGTGCGGCCCGGTGCCAGGTACTCCACGGCCCGGCACCGGTCCGCGGACCGGGGGTTGGGGACCACTGGTTTGGAGAACCGGCAAATACCACCTCTGGCTGGCCCCAGAGTGGGGTGGAAACAGAGATTTTGCAATATCCTTCCCCTGCCACGCCCACCAAGCCGTACCACGCCCTCAGAATCAGTAGTAAAAAAATTGGAATTCCATCACTGGATGAAGCCAACCTCACTTTGCTTTAGGAAATTGCTTTGGTAGAAAAATTATATTTCTCCACATGCCTATTGCAATGCATTATTTTTTTTTGAATAGTGTTTGAAGTTACTTGATTTCATTTTTAATTAATTAAGCAATTAATTATTTTAATTTAATTTAATTTTTCTTTAGACTGACGTTGCCCTGGAGCCACAGGTATCCTGGTTTCCCAAAGAGGATGACCATCTAAAGAGGATTCATGATTGTCAGCAACGTCTATTGGTGCAAAACAGGTGGGGTTTTTTTGAGGGGGTGGGGTATTGGGGGTATGTGTCAAAATGTAAATTCTGGGCTTGCTTATTAACACTTTTTCTTTGACACTTAGAATGCTGTTCTGTTTTGATCAAATAATATGCATGTTGTTTCAGGATGCATCAAGAATCGGTGGACGAAGCCAGAAGAAAATTAGAAGAATATCAGAATAAACTGCAACAGAGATTTCAGTCGGTTTCCAGGGCGCTGTTAAATCCCGTAGACAGACTTGCACACCTGAATTCTCTCCCTGCTCCGTTGTCACAAGCACAGGAGTTGCATCAACCGGAGAGAATGAAAGCAACGGCTTACAAGCCACCTGAGACAGTTTCCGTTCAAGAACTAGCACCATCGTGGCCGACAAATGAGGAGCAGGGGCAAGCCCAGCCCACGGTTGATTCCGAAAAGCAAATGCAGGCAAATCAAAGATGTTTTCATTTGGCGCAAGGATCCTCTTCACCTCAAGAGAAAGATAAACCGGATGTATTGGGAACAAGTGTGGCACATTCACTGGAATTTCACAAGATGTCTGGATCGTTATCGCCAAGACCTGAGGCTACCTCGGCTATCACCCAACCTGTTGCTTGTATTCCAAATGCCCGATTCGTTTTACCTGCAGGTGATGCTCCGGGGCCTTCAGAAACCCTCTTGTCCAAAACTCTTATGCCTGACAAACCTCCAGCTGAAAAGCTTCTTTTGCCAACCTTCTTAAAGCACCAAGATATTCCCGGGGAGAGCAGGATAAACACAGTTTCTAACCAGAGCCGCCATCTTCCTTTGCATTCGACTTCTTCCTCGCCGCCTCCCATAATGGCTCAGATCAAGGGCCTCCAGGAGTCCTCCTCGGCATCGAAAAAGGGACGTGACGTTTTGTCCAGTTGTTCTGATATAGTAGAGCTAAGAGACCACCTGCTGGCTTCCTCCGAGAGCATTGAAGTTCAGCAGGAGCACCTGAAACATCTGCAGGAACAGCTGGATGAGCAACGGGAAACCCTTCTGTTTCGCCAGAAAATACAAGAGGACGTGCTGCTCCAGAGGCATGCCCAGCTGAAAGAAAAAATGGAGCAACAGCAAGAAGCGTTAAGAGACATTATTAAACGGGTATGCTTTTTAGCGCAAGACAAAGAAACATTCAGGTGTCTCATCAGAGTAATTCTAAAAGAAAAACTCCCCTTTCTAAGTTGTCTTTCCATTGTTAGTTGACACGTAAAACTCATTTGCTTCTAATGGGTCCTCCATACAGTAGTGGCCAAAATTGTGGAAACCTTTTGGGAAAAGTGTATTTTCTAAAACTAGCTAATAACACCACTTTTTTGGGGGAGTAGTACCATAAAATTATATATCAATGGAAAGATAATTTAATCAAGAATGTAATGTGATAACTTTTATGAAGGATTTGCTATTAGAATAACAGTTACAGTATAAAGAAGACAAGGGAAACACGTAGAAAAAAATGAGATGTACAAAAATGATCACCATAGAAAAAAACGAGATATACAAAAATTATCACCATGTCAGTTAATCCTTAGTTGGGTAACCTTTAGCATGAATTACGGCCTTAACAAAGTCTTCCCATGGAGTGAATCAAGTCTTTTAGTTCTGCAGCTGTTCTAATGTGAAACCAAGATTAAATGTTTATTTCTATTAAATGGGTTTTATTGCTGGGTCGCTTCTGACTAACAAATTTCTTTAGTCAGCTCCATAGATTTTCCATTGGGTTAAGGTCTGGGCTATTCCCAGGCCATTCCAGCAATGGAATAGGATTATCTTGAAACTCCAAAAAAACCCCTGGTGTTATTAGCCATCAAACCTCAAAAATACACTTTTCCCAAAAGGTTTCCACAACTTTGGCCACTACTGCTCAACTGAAAAGCTGACTGGCAGCATGAAAGCTTCCGGCCTAATGGTTTTCTGGAACGCTGACACTGACTTCAGTTAGCCATAGTGCTCTGCAATTTCTGGATATTTTGAAATAGGGAAATGCCATTTTCCTTGGTCTTCCAAGTTAACTTCCAGTCAAAGTTAACTTTTTTGGAAGCAATTATCAAACTCATCCATTGCATTTTTGAAACAACTGGTTACCTCTAGTGTATTTTCTCTCCGACTGTCAGAAAAGACAGATCGTAGTTTGAGTAACAAATCAGCAGAGGGAGTTCAATCTGATGCTTAGCTTGCAGCCCTAGAACCACTTCTTATGAAATTCTGTTAAATGCAACAACTATCTTTTAATTCCAGGGTTGGTTACTCTTTCAGTCCCTGGGTGTTACATTACATGTGGGGCGCTAAATTTTCAAACAAAATCCAAAACAGCCAATATTTCTAAAGATTTTATGTAGGATCACAGGTTTTAACAATATTCGCTGCCCATGAAATGTGAGGCGTTTTTAAAATTCATTGTATATTTTAAAATGTTCTGAAGGTCTTGGAGATAGCTTCATATACTAGTGCAGGGGTGTCAAACTTGATTTCATTGAGGGCCACATCAGGGTTGTGTTTGACCTGGGGGATGGGAGTGGCCAGGATGGTCATGGCCTGCTCAATGTCATTCATTGACACTCCATTTTTGGCCATGACGGCCTCCTGCAACCCTCTGCCAGTGAATATGGAGCCTGGGAGGACCGCATGCAGCCCTCCCGAGCTCCGTTTTCACCGGCAGAGGGTTGCAGGAGGCCGTCACGGCCGAAAATGGAGCCCAGGAGGCCTGCACGTGGCCCTCCTGAGCTCCCTTTTCACTGGGAGAGGGTTGCAGGAAGCCGTAACGGCTGAAAATGGAGCCAGGGAGGCCTGCACGCGGCCCTCCTGAGCTCCCTTTTCACTGGTAGAGGCACCGTGGGCTGGTCCTTCACTGTTTTCAGGGCGGGCCCGCGGGTCAGATCTAAGGACCCTGTGGGCCGGATCCGGCCTGCGAGCCTTGAGTTTCACACCCCTATATTAGTGTTATGGTCATCCAATTGCTCATACTCTTTAAGTTTAAAGCTTTGAACATTTTTTTTTAAAAAAAAACCCAACAACTAGAGGTTCCTCTAATAAAACCCACCATCATCTTGGTCTCGAGAATGTTGGATGACTTTTTAACCCAACCTGGTTTTGCAACACGGCATAGAATGAAGGAAAGTCGCCTTGTGTGATTGGACATTACTCTCAGTACATTGGGTGTTTACATCAGAAAAGACGTCATTTTCTTCTTGACAGGTTTCGCAGTTAAGACCATGCAGCGATGTGACAGAGGCAAAACCCGACAGCCTCAGTTTGCTGAGCGTCCTCCTTAACGAAGCAGAAGATGGCAACCCAAAGCACTTCGATGATATGAACAGCCAGGCAGAAAGTGATTCTTTGTTTCAAGAAGTGAATTCAGTGGAAAAAATGGGTAAGAGCTTGTTGAATGTTGTGATGCTTTCTTTGTTTTACTGGTGGTTCTTAAATATTTTGGCTGAGATTCTTCTGATGGAAATGGACAAGTGTAAATTTGTGTTTCTAGCCCAGTAACCCTGACCTGTCCAATTCCTTTTGAAACTGAAGAGCCTTCATAAAAGACAATTTCATTGGAGATACATTATAATGGTTTGAGTTCAGGTCAGACCATTGTCACTTTTGTCTTCACAGTCAGTACAGCATATGGTGGAATGAATGAATGAATGAATGAATGAATGAATGGTTGAATGAATGAATGAATGAATGGTTGAATGAATGGTTGAATGAATGAATGAATGAATGTGTCAGCACTTCAACCTGCATTTACTCTAGTGCTGACATAAGAAGGAGAAGAGGGGGCAGCTGGCAAGAGGACGCTTGACTTCTCACCTACTTACTTTCCCTGAAGTTAATATCCCCTAGGAGATGAGATGGGAGGGGGGACATTCCTGGGAGCTTAAGTAGTAGATATGGGGAGAGTGATTTGGAAGAGGGCCAATGAGACGCAGAGAACTGGGGAACGGAAAGGGAAGGTTTGGGGTCAGAAAGTCAGAGTTGGCTACGCCACGATCGGGGACAGGTTGTTGTGCTTAATAAAATGAAAGATTTCTTCAAAGACTGTTTGGAAATGCAATTTATTTTATTTGAGACGACATCGAAACCTGACAGAATGAATGAATGAATGGTGGAAGGAATGGTTGAATGAATGAATGAATGAATGAATGATAGAAGGAATGGTTGAATGAATGAATGAATGAATGATGGAAGGAATGGTTGAATGAATGAATGAATAAATGATGGAAGGAATGGTGGAATGAATGAATGCTTTATTTGGTCAAATAATAAGATACAAACAGCATCTTACTGGAAATGTATTCCTCACTCCCAAAGTTGATGAACTACAGTCCAATAAAAGTAAAAAGCCCAACTGAATCTTTACAGAAAGAAATAGATCTGCTAAGAACTATTTCTATAGCTGGTGATAAATTTATCTCTGGCACAGAAACTCTCATGCAAAGCAATAGCATCACCATTATTATCATCATACCAATAAGTGGGGGGAAGAAAGAAGATAATAAGGATAAATAATAATATTACAGCCATACCACATGGGTAAATACACATAGATAGCACACATCAATATCAATATCGTTATCCTTATATTCCAGGGAGAACAGCCTTCATCACAAAAATATATATATTTAACTAGGAAAGTCTCAGTCACATCAATTCTGGATCTGAACATTCTGTATTTTTACCTTGTAGGGCCATTTCAGAGCATGTGGTCTAGAGAAGAGAAACAGAGACTTTCAAAACCACCTTTGGTCAAAGTAAAACCAGGACTCGATTTGGAGCAGCATGAACTCAGTGCTATACAAGAACTTGACACACCAAGGAGCGACAGATTTTCCACTGCAGGTGAGTTTTAACAGCGTACCGCTAATCAAAATCGCGTCTCTTTCTGCATTGAAGCACTTACTTCATTTCATTTAACTGCAAAAGCATATTGTTGAAACAGTGATGGGCACCCTGGAAGAGATCACCAATATCTCTTTCAATTCAATTCTACCCTTCCTATTTCTTTCCTGTCCATCAGCTTGCCTTATGTTAAACACAGCTCATTTTGGAATACCTTGGTAGTGTTTTTATCAGATTGACATTGTGACTCGTTCTGTACAGTTACTGTGCCTTAGTGGTAGCTTGAAGATTGTTTATATAAAAGATTTGTGTATGTACATGGGAAAATGCTCCTTTAGATTAGGAAAAAATACAGTTTTGCTTTGCTATGATGCACGTTTTAGGATACCCTGATTTGTCTCATGCTTCTTCGTTTTCTCATTAGTTATATTGATTGTCAAGAACAAGGAAAAAACATAAGATACAATATATTATTGATGGTTGATAACTGATGCATCATTCATAAGCATAGATATACTATTGGCAACTTGTGAAAAGCAACATTTTATTTTTTATTTTATTTTTTATTTATTAGTTTGATTTATATGCTGCCCTTCTCCGGAGACTCAGGGCAGCTTACAATGCAATAAGCAATAGCCTTCATACTTTTGTATATACCTGCTCAGTAGGGATTTTTTTGGCCCCTCCTAAGCTGTGTTCTATTTTATACAAAGTCAACTTATTGCCCCCACAAACCGGGTCCTCATTTTACCTACCTTGAAAGGATGGAAGGCTGAGTCAACCTTGAGCCTGGTGAGAATTGAACTCGCAGTAATTGCAGGCAGCTGGCAGCTAAATGCTACTTTTAACAGTAGTTTAGTCTGCTGTGCCACCAGGCTCCTAGTTAAAACTTAACTAGTTTTTAAAACAAAGAAAAAGCAGAAAGTCCAGTTGCTTCTCAGAAAAGCACCTTTGGGACAACCATGACCTGGATGGCTGAGAATCTCCATAGACATTTAGTGAGGTCTTAATGTATCTCAAGGGGAAGAACGTTCCATTAGGGTAGGGACCCCGAAAAAGATATACGTCCTAAATCACTCTAGGTGGCAATTTTAAAGGAGAGGATCTGGAGCATGTCCACTCTGTCCAATCCAGTGGGACAGTTGAGCAGCAAACACAGCTGTTTTCTAATCCACCTTTCCTTGTTGCTACAGAAATTTCAGGATACAAAGAGCATCTTACTGGAGATACGTTCCTCACTCCCCAAATTGATAAACTACGGCCTGGTAAAAGCCCAATTGAGTCTTTACAGGAAGAAATAGATCTGCTGAGAACTATTTCTATGGCTGATGATAAAGAATTAGATTCTGGCCAAAGCCCAGAGAGTGTACAAGGATCATGCCACGATGAATCGATGTGGAAGGCTAATGGTTTGTATGACTCAGGTGAGAAGAGTTCCCTTTTGAGAGAACGATTCCTTTTCAGCAGGAGCGGTGGTGGGATTAAATTTTTTATCAAGTCAGTAACGGTAATCAAAATGAACTCTCTGAAACATCCATGCGCGTATTTCCATGTTTAAGAAATATTCTGTAATCACTGCCAGAGAAAATTAACAAGCATTGGCATCGCTTTTAGTAAGCGATTAAGCTCCAACAACTGGTTATACCGTATTCCTTAACGTTTCCTTTCTTTATAGACTTGGTACAGACAAGAGTAAAATCTCAATAAAGGGGAATAAGAAGATTTCACCAAAGACAGCAATTTTCCCTGTAAATAAATACTAGCACAGGGTAGTCCTTGACTTACAACCACAATTGAGGCCAAAATTTTTGTTGCTAAGCGAAACAATTAAGTGAATTTTGCCAGATTTTAGAACCTTTCTTGCCACCGTTGTTAAGTTGTTTAGTTAGCAACACAGGTGTTAAATGAATCTGGCTTCCTCATTGATTTTGCTTCTCAGAAGGTCGCAAAAACTGGAGGCGGTGCAGGCCTGGATGGGTAGAAACAGACTTAGACTCAACCCCTCCAAGACTGAGCGGCTGTGGATGCCGGCATCTCGGGTTTCAGAGACTCCATCACTTTTGATGGGTGGGGAAAAACTTGCCCCCATTGATAGGGCTCGCAACTTGGGTGTCCTCCTGGATGCTCGGCTGTCCCTAGAAGACCACCTGACGGCCGTGACCAGGGGGGCCTTCGCACAGGTTCGCCTGATGCGCCAGTTGCGCCCTTTCCTGGACCGAGATAACCTTCTCACTGTCACTCATGCCCTGGTTACTTCCCACTTGGATTACTGCAATTCCCTCTACCTGGGCCTGCCCCTGAGATGCACCCGGAGACTCCAGCTGATCCAAAATGCAGCCGCACGGGAGCCCCTCGTTACTCCCATATAACACCTCTCCTGCGTGAGCTGCACTGGTTACCAGTGGTTCTCTGGGTCCGCTTCAAGGTGCTGGTTCTCACCTATAAGGCCCTACATGACTTAGGTCTGGGATTTTTGCAGGACCTTCTCCTGCCTGCCTCTCACCGTCCTGTTCGCTCACATAGGGCTGCTCTCCTCAGGGTTCCGACAGCGAGCCAATGTCGTCTGGTGGCGCCCAGGGGTAGGGCATTCTCCGTGGGTGCTCCCACCCTCTGGAATGAGTTGCCTACTGAGCTCCGGACGGCTCCTGATCTCCGCTCCTTCCGTCGGGACCTGAAGACTTGGCTGTTCAAGCAAATAGGCTGACTCTGATTCTGGGTTTTATTATTTATTATTTATTAGTTAATTTGGTTTAAAATGGGATTTTGTTGTATATGTTTTTAACTTGTGTTCGCCGCCCTGAGTCCTTCTGGAGAAGGGCGGCATATAAATACATGAAATAAATAAACAAATAAACAAATAAACAAATAAACAAACAAATAAATAAGGATTGTGTCTAATATGAACCAGTTTCCTAGTGTCCAAGTTTTTATCACATGATCATGCTGCAACAGTATGTGAAAAATGGTCATAAGTCACAATTATCAGCTGTGTTTTTAACTTTGGGTCACTAAATGAAGGGATGTAAGTCAAGGACTACCTGTACCAATAGTTCTCCACTTAGAACAGTTCACTTAGTGACCGTTCAGAGTTACAACAGCACAGAAAGGAGTAATCAAAATTCAGATGCTTGGCAACTGGTTCACGCTTATGACGGTTGCAGAGTCCGAGGGTCATGTGATCCCCTTTTGCGACCTTTTGACAATCAAAGTCAATGGGGAAGCCAGATTCACTTAACAACTAGGTTGCCAACTTATCAACTGCAGTGATTCACTTTACCACTGCTTTAGTTCCCCTTTTTTTAGGTAAACATTTTTTTTTATCTACCTTAGTGTAAATCAAAATTGTTGAAAGGCCCTGTTTCTGAAGAATATCCTGCATTTATTTCTAAACCCTATTTAGATAATTTTCTATGCAAACATAGGAACAGAACACTCAGAGCTCTATAGAGCAATGTTTCTCAATCTTGGCAACTTCAGGATGTGTGGACTTCAACTCCCAGAATTCCCCAGCCAGAGTGGGATTGAAGTTGAAGACAAGTTGAAATCCACATATTTTAAAGTTGTCAAGGCTTGAGAAACATTGCTTAGATATACTGTATGTTACTGTTGCAATTATTGTTGACTATCACTTATAGAATTACCATATCCTTCAGAGTATAAAATGCTCCAGATTATAAGATTAGTTTTAATTAGCACATTAGTTTTTGGGGAGGAAAACAAGGAAAAAAAATCTGTCCTCTGCCTACTAGCATCCATTGGTATTCATCTGGCTAGCGGCCTTGCAGCAAACAGCCTGGCCAGCTTCAGCACCTTATTGCAGCCTGATTTAGCACAAACAGCTGATTGGCGGTTGGATCGCCTTCCTGGCTGTGGGGATCACCAGAGCTCATCGCCTCCTCCGCTTGTCTCGTTTTTGGCCTCCACGCATCGCGTTTTTGGCCTTCACACGCTCCATTTTAGACCCATTTCAAGCTGCAGGAATCGCCTCTGCACATCGCGTTTTTGGCCTCTGCACGCCTTGTTTTTGGCCTCCATATGTCGCATTTTTGGCCGGTTCCAGGCAGTGGGGATCAGCAGCAGTGGTGATCCCCGCAGCCTGGAACAGGTCTAAATGTGGGCGTGCGGAGGCTGAAAACGCAATGAACGGAGGCCGAAAATGGCTGAAGGGTGGGGGCCGGCAGGTGGGCGGGGCTTCAGCAACATTCGGTGTATAAGACGCCTCGCAATTGTCACCCACTTTTAGGGGGGATAAAAAGTGCATCTTATATGCCGAAAAGTATGATATGTCTGTGTGACCACATAGAGTTAAACTTGAGCGCATCATGATTTGCCACTTGCCAGCTGCTTCACGTTGCTTCCTCTTCTTTATATCCAGTCCACTCCAAAGAATTTATTTCTACAGATCGAAATTTATCAAATTATTCTGCTGATAATGGAAGAAGAGTTACATCTCCTGATCCATCGTTGAGGCCAAACAGCCAAGTAAGTCATAAAAACTAGTGCTTAGTATGTTATATAATTGTACCATTTACTTTAAAACAATCTCGTTCTCTTTTAATCTTTGCATTTTAAATACTGTTCGTTAGTACTCTGAACCTGGAAGTCACATGAACTGTGACTGTTCATGTTTTACATTTCATGTTACTTAAGAAGCTCCATCTTGCACATTAATTTGCATATATTTTCCATTACAATTTTCCTTTTTTAAAAAAAGATTTTTTTTAGATGGCAAAAATAATACAGAAAAGACGGTATTATTTGATATTATGTGAATAACAGCATGGAAGTACAGTGTCATATTTAAAAAAATGTTAAGCTTTATTCCGATTCAATTAAGTCATTTGCAAACAAAGTACTACATTTCTTGAAAGCATTTTAAAAGACACACAGCTAAGACGTATTGCATTTTATAATAGTACAAAATACATATTTTTTTTAATCATTTAATAGCCCTAAAAGTGTCTTGAATTGCTTTACTATTCCTCTGAGAGCCTCTTATTCACTGTGGCTCTGTGATGAAAAATAGCCAAATATGAGCACTAAAATGATCAGCTGATCTGCAGTGCCTGATTTATATACTGTTCTGGGAAGCAATTCAAATCTGAACCTGTGTTTGTGTGTTTGATGATTTGTGAGTTTTGTGTGTGATGAATGAGTGTGTGAGTGTAGTCTGAGAAAGGAGGGGGTGTTGCTGGAAGTGGAGGGGAGGGGAATGGAGGAGAAGAGCAAGAATGAGATTGACTGTTCTGAGCAGTGATGAACCTGACATGTACTGACAATTGAATACATGGAGGTTTCTACACTTGAACTGAGCTCAGAATGAAATACGTTTTGATTTGAGGCACTTGTGATTGTAATAATCAGTACTCATACTCATGTATAATACTCTCACCCCTAGGTAATACTTTCAAATGCGTGGTCTCCGAGTTTGTTAACTCCAACAACTTGTACACAGCAGGTAGCCCCTGGCTATTTTTCTTCAGTGACTCCTTCTGCGGCCAACTTTATAAAAAATTACAACGCAGATAATAGTCTTGCTGGTAAAGGTAAGTGTTCTGTCCTCACTATATGTTATTATGTGTGCAGCTCGACATGCAGCTGAACCCACCTATCCTCCAATAAAACAGACCGTGTGCGTAGATCTGAATGCTTTATTGAAAGAACAGGATATGGTGAAACTGGGGAAAATAGGGATACATACAATGAGAACCAAACACAAGATAGGCAGTATTGTGTTACTGCTGGACATAACAATGAATAAATATAAGTAATTTAAATCTCACCAGCGATGCTCTGTGTGTGGGATGCAGGTTTGTCCTTGGATGACCATGTGCCACAGATTAAGATGGATTCTTCTTTGCGCTTCTGTCTTCTCAAATGCTAAAGGAAAATGGAGTCTGGCTTCCCAGCGTGCACTTGGTTTGAGAGTGCGGGCTGATGGGTAAAATGAGTTGGGTCAGCTTCAAACAATATACTTGGTATTTTGTCTCTCTGGCCACTAGATGGGGCTAGAGTGCAACAACAGTATATAAAGATCATATGTCAGGGCATATTTGTCTCTCCGGCCACTAGATGGGGCAAGAGAGCAACAACAGTATATAAAGGTTATATGCTGGGGCATGACAGCAAAAAGTTCAAATAAAATGACCTAGCCTCTTTTTTTATATATATATTTTGCATAAATAAATAAAAAAATAGAATGAGCGAGAACTCAAAGGTGCTTGTTCAAAAGGCAACTGGACTGTTTTTTCTCAACTGTCGGTACTTGTCTTTCCATTCCCACCGCCATCACAACCGATTAAGTTTCTTGGATGAGAAACCGAAACTCTTCTTGTTTTTCCTCAAGGAAAAAAAAAGTCCAGTTGCCTTTTGAAAAAGCACCTTTGAGATAATTATGACCAGGAGAACTGAAAATCTCCACAGGCAGTGAGCTAGGACCTATTTTTGTGAAGCTCTACCTCAGCGGTGTCAAACTCCATTTCATTGAGGGCCACATCAGGGTTGTGTATGACCTCGGGGGGGGGGGGCAAGTGGCGTGGCCAGCACGATGTCACTTGTGTTGGGGGTGACTGTGGTGGCCCAAGAGCTCTGCCAGCGAAAACTGGCACCCGAGCTCCATTTCTGGCTGTGACGGCTTCCTGCAACCTTCTGCCAGTGAAAACGGAGCTCGGGACGGCCACCTGCGGTCCTCATGAACTCCATTTTTGGTTGCAACAGGCTCCTGCAACCCTCTGTGAGCAACCCTCTGTGGCCCTCCTGAGCTTTGTTTTCACTGGCAGAGGCATCGCTGGCTGGTCCTTTGCTGTTTCCAGGGCGGCCCCGCAGGCCAGAGCTAAGCACCCCATGGGCCAGATCAGGCCCCCGAGCCTTGAGTTTGACACCCCTGCTCTACCTGATATGAAAATATGAGACATTAACCGCCCAGTTCTTGCAAATGGAAACGTTTGGGGTTTTTTTGACTGGAATAAGGTTGAGAATTATTTTCAATTGCTTTGCAGATTCCTATGCAGCCAAGGAACAGATCAGCCATTTCAGCTTTCCAGCAAAGGAGAGCTCAAGCGCTCCTTCATTTCTACAAAAATCTGATGACTCCTCAAAGCATCCCAGTTCTCGCCTCTCTTTTGAAGAAATGGAGTACGATGGAAGCAAAATCCAGCAAATAATAAACAAATACAG
Organism: Pantherophis guttatus; assembly: GCF_059756535.1. Taxonomy (NCBI): domain Eukaryota; kingdom Metazoa; phylum Chordata; class Lepidosauria; order Squamata; family Colubridae; genus Pantherophis; species Pantherophis guttatus. The sequence continues at coordinate 13,255,162 of NC_142067.1, forward strand.
AAAGGATTTCAGCTGGTCATCACTGAGTAATGTATCTTCTGGCCATGGTAATGGAATTGGAAGATAATAAATGGAATATTCCAAAGCATTCAGAAAAATTAACACTCTGTTCATTGTTTCCCCATGCAATATACTGTTTCTACTATGTGCATTGATTGGGATTATGGGAACGTCCCACAAAAATTACATCATACTGTGATGGAATCCAATCTCCTCCCCCTCCCCGAGAGGTTCCCTGAATTTCTGCATGAACTCCATCATTTTGAAGGCATTGCTGTCCAATTACTAAACGATCTAGATATCCGGCCATGGGCTTAGCAGCCCCAGTAACTGCTCATACATAATTTAATTTTATGCATAATTGTATTCATCACTCATGAAATGTGTTTTTAAAATAATTCACTGCTCTGAGATTTTCTATTTTGATAGACACTCTATACTGTTTTTGTGAATTTTTTACGTGTTAATGCTGTATTCTATTACACAGTACGAAATATGCGCGCACACATACACACACACACAATGTGTAGTGGATCAGCAGAATTGTAGTTACACAATAGACCTCAAACTATTGTTTTAATGTTACATTTTAAAGTCGCTGTCTCTCTGAATTTTGCAGTCTGGGAAAATTTGCATCGAATTGGTATTTCCTGTTGACACAATATTAGAATTTTTTTTTGTTTTTTGTATTGGCCGAATGTTCCTATTATTTACTCCACATGTCGTTTTACTTCCAATTTTATGATTCCATCCTACTATACAACTTGGTCATCCTAAGTTTACAGAGTTCTCATGGGGACTGCAAAGTAACAATCCACAAATAAATGTGTGTGGTACTGTCTGAAATTCCATTTCATTTGTTTTAGATCCAACGGTTGGACTTGATGCTACTGATATTGAAAGAAATTTTCCAAATTTCCACCGTGAACTTTTTCAGCCTTTGAAACCGAGTTCTGACTTTGATCTCTCCTCAACTCTTTCTCAGTGCAGAATATCTCATGGCAGCAAAGACTTAAGCAAGGTATGTTTGAATGAAGAAAATTGAGAATTATTATTCTTTTGAAAAGTCAGCTCTGGTTTAATTATCTTCAAAAGTACATTCATTATGGCAAATAGGTAACTAAGACTCGACTTAACAACAGTTCATTTAGTGACCGTTTAAAGTTACAACAGCAGTGGAAAAAGTGATTTATGACCATTTTTCACACTTACGACCACTGCAGCATCCTCATGGTCATGTGATCAAAATTAAGCTGCTTGGCAACTGACTCACATTTATGACGGTTTCAGTGTCCCGGGGGGGTGTCATGTGATCTACCTTTTATGACCTTCTGACAAGCAATGGGGGAAGCCAGATTCACTTAGCAACTGTGTTATTCATTGAACAACTGCAGTGATTCACTTAACAACTGCAGCAAGAAAGGTCATAAAATGGAGCAAAACCCACTTAACTGTCTCACTTAACAACATAAATTTGGGGCTCAGTTGCGGTCGTAAGTTGAAGATGACCTGTATCTAGGTAACTTGTTGTCACAATGAAGTACATAACATGGTTGTATAGTGGACTAACAGTTTTGTTGCTGCATGATGGTTGCAAAACTGTTCTGCCACCATTTCAATCCCAGTTGTTCCAATTCTACCAAATCATTAGTAACACTAGAACTCCATATGTTAAGATGAGAAAACTCCCAACAGTTTTAAGCCACCTGTCATGAAATTTTCATGCTATACCCAGGGGTGGGTTTCTCACCACCGACTCACATGCGCCCGCCTTCCGCACATGTGCCCAGCCTTCCACATGCTTGTGCATGTGCCTTCTGTGCATGCACCCGGCCTTCCATGCATGCGTTCTGCTCACGTGCCTGCCTTCCACGCATGCGCCAAGCCTCAAAAATTTGGCTAAATAGAACAGCATTACATCCGGGCGAATGGGCAGGCCCAGCCACAGTCGCCGCTACCGGTTCGCCCGAACTGGCTGAACACCTCCTCTGGCTACCCCTTGATTCACCCGTCATGCATTTTCATTCTGTAGGTTTCAGATTTATCTAAGAGTCAAGATTTAACATCTTCTACCATAGAAGAGGGAAGGAACAGTACTTTATTCCTTAGCAGAGGAAACCTAAGCAATTCTCAGCTAAAGGAACAGAGTGATGAAAGGATAAATCAGCTAAGGCAAGGTAATTGTTTACTCACTTGGTCTTTGTAGTCGGGAAAATGTTTTTAAAAGTAATAATTTCCTGTATTAACAAATGGGAGAATATTTGAATACGTGCTGACCTATGTCTATTAAACTTTCAAGTTTAGGTTCCAAAGGTTCAGTTTGATTCATGCTTCTCTGATTTTCACCAGCAGATTTTCCCCAGTAAAGATATTCATTCATTCGTTCATTCATTCACTCACTCACTCAATTTCTATAGCCACCCATCTCAGCAAACGACTGGGCGGCTCACCTCAGAGACATACAATATATTAAATTAAAATCTTAAAAACATTTTGTAACAATAGAACAATATTATATTGCTAAGCAAGATATAGAAGAAACATTTGATGACAAACCAATTACCAGCTGTGCTGATTGTTTTGTTTGCATCTCATGGTTTCCATGACATTTGCATCTGGCATTAAAGATGCTGAGTTTGTGAGCTGGAAAGATGACAGCCTGGGTTCTTCAAAACCCGAGCTCTGCGCAACAGGGTGAGCTCCCGTTCCTTGCCCCAGCTCCTGCCAACCTAGCAGTTCAAAAGCATGCAAATGTGAGTAGATAAATAGGTACCACTTCGGTGGGAAGGTAACAGCGTTAGATGAGCCTCAGCATATAGTCCTGCTGGCCACATGACCACCCGACAACATTGGCTCCCTTGGCTAAGAAACGGAGATGAGCACCACCACCACCCCCATTAGGGTCAGACATGACCAGACAGGGAGACCTTTACCTTATTGAGAAATAATCATCATGATTTGATTAATCAGATTCTATGCCTTAGGAAAAAAATATTTTTCGGTGAGGAATTATAGCTTAGTACCATGTTTCCCCGAAAATAAGACCAGGTCTTATATTAATTTTTGCTTCAAAAAACTCATTAGAACTTATTTTCTGGTTAGGTCTTATTTTGGGGGAAATACAGTACTAAATGCGTCCGGTTGATGATCTTAACTGGGGCTTATTTCTGGGGTAGGGCTTAAATTATGAGCATCCTGAAAAATCATGCTAGGGCTTATTTTCTGGTTGGGTCTTATGTTTGGGGAAACATGGTAGTAGAGAGTGATTTATTTTCTTTTTTCAGTCTCTCAGATCTTGAAGATTCTGGTAAGGCCTTTGCTTGAGAATGTTGAATGAAGCAGCCATCTGGCTTTAGATGAGCAGATGGTCAGACCTGGTGGAAGGCTACGTTATTTATTTTTTAATATGAATAATAATTGCTCCTTCCTCTGCTTTGGTCGTCTAAAACTTTAGTTACATTCTGAATTTATGCGTACTTAACTTCCCCTAACAACAGTTTTCTGCCACTTCGCAGCTGTTCAACTCGTTGCTGAAGAATTGTCTGAATCGCTGTCCCTGGAAAGTAACTTGCACAATAGTTTTGGTAGATCCGGAGCCTTTAGTTTCAACCCTGAAGAAAACCTTGAGCTAAACAGGGACTGCGTTGAGGACCCTGAGACACCTGAGACTGGATCACGCGAGGACCTGCAGGATGACAGCGACTTTCGTTATTTCTGTTCGTCCGTTGAAAATTTTCGCAGCCTTACTCCGGTTGAAGATCAGACCTCCACGTACGAGATCATTCCGAGTTTTGGCCCAAAGAAAAGTACTCACGAGAGGACAGAATCGTCAAAAGAGGACAGGAGCTCAACGACAGAGAGCCTCTGCTTCGTTGAACTAGCCACAATGTCGTTCAACAAAACCAATGAAACGGGGACCAGGAACAGATTGATAGAAACTGACGTTGCACAATATGCTTTAAATTCCACGCAAGAGCAGAGTTTTCCAAAAGCAAAAGTTCTTCTGGGTTGGCCTCAAGAAATGAACTCTGGCAGTCCCTTTCAGAATTCTGCTGAGGAAAATATCAGTCAGCCCGCCATGTTTCCACAACTAAATATGGATGCCATCCAGGCTAAAAGCTCAGATTCCCGTTTGTCACAGTACAGTGTCCCTGTTTGGGTAAGACTTAAAGAGATCTGAGATGGAAGTGGTTTAAATCAGGGGTGTCAAACTCAAGGCCTGGGGGCTGGATTCGGCCCCCGGGGTGCCTAGATCTGGCCCGCAGGGCTGCCCCGGTAGCAAAGGACTGGCCCGCAGTGCTTCTGCCAGCAAAAACAGGCTCCCGAGCTCCGTTTTCAGCTGCCACAGCCTCCTGCAACCCTCTGCCAGTGAAAATGGAGGAGACATTAAATGCATTGTTTTTCTGATAACAAAAGCCATTTTGCCTAATTAAAGCATAAAGGGGTATAGTGGTACACAAAGGTATAAAAATAACACCGTTTAATTCACAATTGCTCAAATGCCAGAAGAAAGAACAACAAATTAATAGACGTAGGCTAAATAAGGTCAGAATATTCTGATTTCCCTAAGAGGAAGGTCCATAATGGGGTATTGCCAAGGTGACGGTCCTATTCCATCATCTTAGCTCTTTTTGTGGTATGGCTCATGATAGGACCTTTTGCCCTAAAGCAAGGGTCTCACAACTTGACAATTTTAAGACTTATGGATTTCAAATTCCAGAACCCCCAGCCAGCATGGCTAAAAACTGCCAAGTTTGGAGACCCCTGTCCTAAAGGTTTGGGATAGAATGATGCAGTTCTTGAACAAATGCAGAAATTCTGATTACTGAATTTTTCGGATTATAAGACGCTCCGGACTATAAGATGCACCTACCTTTTTTGGTGAGGAAAAGCCTCCCAGCAATTTTGCCTTCTTGCAGCAAACAGCAAATAGCCTACTTTACTTTCATTTTCGTTTTCAGCATAGCTTGATTAGCACAAGAAAAAAAAAATCTGCTCCCAGCAATTTACCTCCTTGCAGCAAGCAGCAGAGGTCCGCGCAGCAATAGGCAATGGCAATCCCTGCAGCCTGAAACAGCTGAGAGTCGGGAGGCCAATCCAATGGACAATCAACTTTTGCTAATTAGGCTGTGCTGAAGCTGAAATGGGCTGTTTTTTCTTGCTGCTTGCTGTAAGGAGGTAAATTGCTGGGAGGCAGAGGCCAAAGAGTGGGGGCCAGTGGGTGGGCGGGGCTACAGTCCGTGTATAAGTTACACCTAAATTTTCACTCCCTTTTGGGGGGGGGAAGGTGCTTCTTATAATCCGAAAAACACGGTATTTACTGTTTCCTATAATTAATTTCTTAGGAGACCCTTACAGGAAGAGGCATCATGGAAGAACCGGACCTGACACTAGTAAGCTCTAATGACATCAGCACTGCAGAATCAGAGCTTGTACCCGGTGATCATTTGGAAGTTAAGGACCGTCCCCAGGTAAAAACGTGGAGTGGGGTGTACGCGGAGCGATAATAGACACATTTTGATTTGGCCAGATGAATTTACGAATTTACAAAAGATGAGGCATGGTGGAAGTATTAAAGAATAGAGTGCTTTGAATTTGCAGGCCATTTGGCTGCTTAATAAGATAATAGTTGAGAAACTGGTTACAATAACAATTGAGGCCAGGATTGCTGCCACTAAGGAAAATGCAACATCACGTGATCACATCTCTTAGCGACGGCAATCCTGATTGCTGTTGAAACCTTAAGATGCACTGCTTGAGTTGAGGAAGGCTAGAGAGCGCTTGGGAGACCCAGTACAAGCTTTGCAGGCAGCTGCGCTGCAACAGGCAGGAATGATTTATAACCATCCCTCCCAGCTTTGACTTTGCTTGTGGAAAATCCCAAGGAGCTTCATATGACTATGGCTCCCTGCAACGTAATAATAAGCCAGGCGCCCAAGTTGACTGGATCGTGATCATGTGAGGGTGTTGCAATGGCTGAGACTTCAGGGACCAGTTGTATATCCATTTTTTCATCGCTGAACCATCATTGAACAAATGGACATAAGCTGAGGACTACCTGTAATTAAGGCCAATCTATTCCAGTTAAAAAGTGCTTTTTTTTTTTAACTTCAGCTATTCTTTATTTATTTTTTTAAATTTGATTTATATGCCGCCCTTCTCCGGAGACTCAGGGCGGCTTACAATGCGTTAAGCAATAGCCTTCATACTTTTGTATATTTTATACAAAGTCAGCTTATTGCCCCCACAACTGGGTCCTCAATTTACCTACCTTAGAAAGGATGGAAGGCTGAGTCAACCTTGAGCCTTGGCGAGATTCGAACCTGCAGTAATTGCAGGCAGCTGGTTTTAATAACCAGCTTAATAACAGGGTGCCTTAAACCACTGTACTACCAAGGCTCTTGGTGCGTATGCCTCTTTTTTAGTGATTTTGTTCTTTTCAGTGCATCAACCCTTACTATGCCAACAACACCTTACTTACTGTATTTACGTGTTTTTTTTTTGACAGAGCAGAGGATTTTTCCCATTGAACCCAGAAATGGATGAATTTCTCACTCAGATGGATTACCCACCAGTAACTCCAAGCCCCCAAAATGATCCAGATATAAACTACCAGCCAAGAGGTGGTATGTAAGCGGTACATTGCAAATGTATGAATGTAAATCAGAGCCTCTTGATATTCAGAGATCATAGCAGCTTGAATTAAAAACTGTAATACCCAGACAGATAATACAGACAGTCCTCGACTTAATGACAATTGAGGTCAGAATTATGTTGCTAGGTAAGAAATCTGTTAAGTGAGTTTTGCCCCATTCTATGACTTTCCTTGCCACATTTGTTAAGTGAACCATTGCAGCTGTCAAATTAGCATGGTTAACATGGTTCTTATGTCAATCTGGCTTCCCCATTGACTTTGCTTGTCCGAAGGTCGCAAAAGATGATCACATGATCCCAGGACACAGCAACCGTCATAAATATGAATCAGTTGTCAAGCATCTGAATGTAAATGACGTGACCATAGGAAATGCCGCAATGGTCATAAAGTGCGAAAAATGATAAGTCACTTTTCATTTCCATTGTAACTGTGAATGGTCACTAAATGAACTACTGTTGACGACTAGCCGTCCAACCTGAATCCCTCGCCAAGACTGAAGGTTTATTCTTCCAAGCTTTTGGGCTCATGCTGGAGCCCATCTTCAGGGAACTTCTCTCTCTCCAGAATGTGCACACTGGGCTCTTCTACATGTTGTATTTATATGGTGCCTAGTTGTGTGTAGCTTTTAGTTGTTAATTAGGATGGTTGATGGCTAGCTATTAAATCAGCTTATATAGAAGAAAGGTTCTCTGAGGAAGCGGTGTCATTGTCTGCAATCTTATAAAGGTTCCCCTCGCACATATGTGCTAGTCGTTCCCGACTCTAGGGGGCGGTGCTCATCTCCGCTTCAAAGCCGAAGAGCCACCACTGTCCGAAGACATCTCCGTGGTCATGTGGCCGGCATGACTAAACGCCAAAGCCGCACGGAATGCTGTCACCTTCCCACCAAAGGTGGTCCCTATTTTTCTACTTGCATTTTTTACCTGCTTTCGAACTGCTAGGTTGGCAGAAGCTGGGACAAGTAACAGGAGCTCACCCCATTATGCGGCACTCGGGATTCAAATCGCTGAACTGCCGATCTTTCGATCAACAAGCTCAGCGTCATAGCCACTGAGCCACCGCATCCCTTCTTGTATAGACCCCCCAAAAAAGGAATTTTAGTAAAATGGCATTATTCATTCTCTTCTAAAAAATATTTTATTAACCACCCCTGTATCAGACCTCATTGAATCCCTGCCTTTTTATGCCACACCAGTAAAGGAAGAATGCACCAAGCACATTTAATAGACTGACTTAATTATACTTGCATGCTTTTGGATTCAGAGTGTGCTTTTGTGGGTTCAATCAAAGGCCTGACTATAATGCTTGCAGGATTTGGCCCTTACTAGTATGCAAAAGGCTTTGAACTCAAAAGCTGTGCTAGAAATGTTCCAAGCATGAAAGAGTACAGATTTGGGGTTGGAACACTTCTGCTGTGGTTAAACGAACTGTTTTATGTTCACACAACTCTTTCAGGCCCCAAATATTTGCATTTAAACATTTGTACACCCATTAGCCATTACTGATGAGGCGTCTGGTCATTGTCCCTTATTTTCCGTATGTTAAATGGTTATGCTCTGTAAGTCTTCTGCATTTCGAAAATGTTTCTTGCCCTCAAACTTATTGTTTGCTCAGTGTTATATATATATTTTTGAACATAACCGTGCCATGTGGGGCTGGGGCTGAGGCTGTTGAAAATCACGGTTCCCATTTCTCAAAATGCATCTTTTTTTCCCCCCTCCCCACAGTTATATTGTCAGAGCTTGCACCTGTCCACGGCAGCCTGCAAGAATCGTTTTTGAAGCAGAAGAAAGATTTCATTGAGAGATCTTTGAAAAGGGTGGAGAAAGTAAAAAACCGGGAGCAGAGCTCTGAAAAGACCCAGTCTAAGGAATTACCACTGAAAAAACCACAACTCCATAAACGAAAAGTAAACCAGGCACCTCTTGGTAATTGTCAGTAAACAAGTATAAATTGAGGGAGAGGAGTGTGAAATGTGAACAGTCGTTTAGAAGAAACCAAAGCTTGCGGCCTTTGCTATCATCATCCAAATAATAAATCGCTTAAAATTAATTTGGGAATGTTGTGATTTGTAAACATTGTGAGGAGAGTGGGTGTGTGCAGGAGTAACATGGGCAACAACCCCCCCCCCCAAGTATTTCGGTAGTTCTGCCTGTTTTATGCGAACATTGGGAGGAATTGCTTTTACCTCTTTCCTGTCCTGAAAGATTTTTCTAATTTAAGTCCTGTTGTGTGTTTGTCCTGCTTGGATTCAAGGGGCAGCTGTCAATCTTTTGAAGAAAGGGGAAGAAAAAAAGTGCCTTTCACTTGACAGGAAAGTGGCCGCGGCCCAAATGCAGCAACGGACTTCAAGGTATTGTACCTTCCCTCAACTTCAGAGAAATTAAACCAATCTACTTTTTAACAAGCCGTGTCATTTTCTCCAGAGAACTGCCTTTGATTTTGGCTTTGCAGGCCATAATCGGTACTTTGAATTGCCCCTGAAGCATACTGGCAATCGGTTGCAGCTTATAAAGGTGTCACATCAACACGTGTTGTATATTGATTTGGTTTACACGGTTGCCCATCTCATTTTTATTTTGTTCTACACAGCCTACAGTAAAACATGAAATACACAGCATAAAAAAGCAAATTAAAAATAAAGCACAAGCCATAATTTGATCAGTCAGCCAGCCAGATGAGTTCTATATCCAAGTTTAGAGCCGCGGTGGCGCAGTGGTTAGAGTGCAGTATTGCAGGCTACTTCTGCTGATCAACTGCCAGTGGTTGACTCAGCCTTCCATCCTTCTGAGGTGGGTAAAATGAGGAGCTGGATTGTTGGGGGCAATAGGCTGGCTCTGTAAACTGCTTAGAGAGGGCTGTAAAGCACTGTAAAGCGGTATATAAGTCTAAGTGCTATTGCTATATACATCCAGGGCCCCACACACTTGGCAAAAAGGCAAATTTTCAAGGCCTTACAAAAGCCCAACGATGATGCCAATGTACTCTTAGGGGGGATGATGCACCAAGATGCAGGTGAGGCAGCAGAAAAGGGTCTCTTGGATCACACCAGCTGAGTGCTTGGAAAATGCCCTTCCTGCCAGATTGGGTACAACAGGTAGAAACAATTGGAGAGGGTTGGTCCCCATGTGTTTCTACGGGGAAATCTGGCTCTTAGGTCTAGAATTACTATTTCTGCTGATGTCTTGACTTGAGATTGGAAATGTCCCCTAAACACTACTTTTGCCTTTTTGAATAATTTAATGGTAACTGGAACAACTTTTTTTTTTGGCAGACTGTATAATAATCTGGCAGAAGTGAAAAACAGAAAGGAAGAGAAAGACAGAAAAGAAAATTACGCCAAGAACAGGGAAAGAGCAAAAGAATTTCAAAAGGTAAAACATCTGCAACACACTGTAATATTCCATCTCAGGATCTAATTTAAAAAAAAACACACTTCTTGTTTTGCTGGTTGTATTTGGTTCTTTTAATTGTGAATCAAATTGACTGAGTTTAGGCATTGACTTAAACCGTATTTAGCACGAGAAGAATTCATCCTGCTTGCAATTCAAAAATTTAAATGTGGCTGGCAGGAAGTGTCAGAAGTAAAATCATTTTAATACCATGTTGTTCCTTATTGTGTCCCAACTATTATTGTGTCCCAACAGCTGTTATGTCGTTCCATGTGAGTAGTTCATGAAAGATATCAGTGTAAATGATAGAATGCGTTAGACCCCAGTGAACAATGGGGCTGGACAAGTGGTACCCAGTTCTCAAAAGTTCCAGTCACCACACCTTAAGGATTACCATTTGCAACTTTCCCTGCCCATTTCCCACAAGCAAAGGCAGTGGGGAAGCCTGCAGAGAAGCTTGCAAGTTGCTTCTGGCACTTTTCCTCCTGAGCCCTGGAATACAAAATTCCAGGGATCTCATACTCCACTCTCACACCACCAGTAACTACGCCCCAGCCCGCATGCAATTGCCACAGCACTTTCTGCTTCAACTCAAAATACTTACCCTACCTTCCAGTCTCCTTCGGAGCCACTTCCAACTGGCTTCCCTACTGACAGCTTGTGGGAAGCCAGCAGGAAGTTAGAAGTCACAGTCACATGAGGTTCTTGCTTAGCAATGTGGCTTTTCTAACGACAGCAATGAGAACTGCTGAGATCGCCATTGTTAAGTGATGTGATCCAGGATCGGGTTTCAAAACCTGTCGCTACTGGTTCGCTCAGGGGCGCTTGCGCACTCACTGCTTCTGCGCATGCACAAAGGCTCCGCCCACCCACCACTGCCACTGCCACCAGTTCGCCCAATCCGGGGTGAACCGGTAGCAACCCACCACTGATGTGATCATGTCACTGCACTTTAGAAACTCAATTGCTTAGCAGTTCCAGTGCCAGTTTTCATTAATCAAAGGCTACTGGTTATTTAAAAGCAGAGCAGGTAAAATGGGCAATATCCTCCAAACCATTGTAGCTGTCCAGGAGTATATTTTTATGTCAGAAACCACCTGTGCCACATTTCAGTCACTTTTAAACTTCTAAGTGTTATTCAGTGGTGGGATTCAAGTAATTTAACAACCGGTTCTCTGCCCTAATGATTTCTTCCAACAACCAGTTTGCCAAACTGCTCAGAAAGTTAACAACCGGTTCTCCCGAAGTGGTGCGAACTGGCTGAATCCCACCACTGGTGCTATTGCTATTATACTTCTGCCATTTATTCATTGTTTAGATTATTTTCTTTCCCATTTCCTTACAGAAAACATTGGAAAAACTACGAGCCAGAAAAATCAATTTGAAAACCTAGTATTTTACAGACGTCCCACCAATGGAGGATAATTTATCAGCATTATATTTGAGATCTCTGCAATAAATTATGTGGCAGAATTTGAGATAATTTACATTTGGTATGGATATATTTGCAAAATGCCCAATGCTGTGTATAGACCATTGTTGTCTCCAATTATGGCTTTTCAACTCAAAAGATTTTTATTTTCAAATGTCACGAGTTTGCTTTTTGTACTATTTTACCTATTTATAATAAAATATTTGAAAAAATGTAGATTGACAAGTTATTCAAAAGCCCCGTTCCTTTCCTCTTGCCTTTAAAAATTTGTGCCGTCAGCAGTATGGGGAAGGGAGATTTATTCTCAGCCTCCTGCCAAAGGACCCAGAAGATTGAGAACAGAAAGTTATATTGTAATATTAATAGCTACCCTGTTTCCTCGAAAATAAGACCCAACCGGAAATTAAGTCCTAGCATGATTTTCAGGTTGCTCGTAATATAAGCCCTACCCCCAAAATAAGCCCGTTAAGATTGTCAGCCAGATGGATGCATTTAGTACCGTATTTCCCCCCAAATAAGCCCTAACCAGAAAATAAACCCTAATGCGTCTTTTTTGAACAAAAATTAATATAAGACCCAGTCTTATTTTCTGGAAAACACAGTAGGTACCTTGGAAATTTCAGCTGCCACTAAGAGAAAATCCCTGAACACAATCTGTGATTTTTCTTAACCAGTCTAATGTTGCATTAATGAGCAGTACCAGTCCAAGTCTGAGATGTAAAAAAAGATTCAGAGGATACACAATCATGAAACAAGACTTCACAGGTTGTGGGACTAATGCCCAGTCTTTTTATTAAGTAAACCATTATTAACCACAGTACAGCAAAACTGCAAATGCTGTCTTGAGAGAGAACTAGATTATTCAAACAAATATCTGCTTAACAATTAGAAGCACACAAGAATACAGCTTCTTACAAGAAACACATCTCACAGTTTTCTAAGTTAATCAGCGGATTCCACAATTTTTCAAGCATTAACTTAATGCCCAAATATTTGTTGGCAGAGACCATTCTGTTCCATGTCTTCCCTTTGGCATTCTTCCAAGAGCCAGCAACCTGAAACGGAAGCAAAGTATACTCATAAGGTCAACCCACCAGCCCTCAATGGAGGTTTAGAAAGCTGGCTTAGCTGCTTACTACAGCCCCATGGAGGACACTTCTTCTAAATAGCGATTGAAATTTGTAACACTTTTTTCTAATCTCATCCCCCAATGAACAACCTTCCATCTAGTCCAGGAGTCTCCAAACTTGGCAGCTTTAAGACTTGTGGACTTCAACTCCCAGCTATGCTGGCTGGAGAATTCTGGGAGTTGAAGTCCACAAGTCTTAAAGCTGCCAAGTTTGGAGACCCCTGATCTAGTCATTCATCCCAATTGCCACACAAGGGAGTCTTCCACCTGCTTTTGACTCAATGTCTCCTCTTGTACAAATCACAGAGCGCTCCAGGTACCCCCTTGATATCCTACTGAGGATTTTCCATCTAAGGTCGCCGCGTTAAGAGCTGCCTGTTCATCAGCAACGCAACCCTCTTTGAAGTGACCTTCTGCGCAGCATCTTCTCCACGGCCTTCCATTTTTTTTACCTTTGGCTCGAAGTCCACTTTCAGCCAACTTTGCAGACTCCCACGGAGATTTCCTTGGGGGTTATTTCGATAAAGGCTCCCTGCTGGAAACAGGGTGAAACATGGTTAAGCATTAAAGTTATGGAAAATTGATTCTAAAGTTCTGAGTTATTAAGCTGTTTCAGATAAAAACACATTAAGCTGTTTCAGATGAGAGCTGAGATGCAAGGGAAGAAGACATAGAAAGTGACAGACATTCTTCAGTTTGCAGCTTTTAGATTCCAGGCCTCAATTATTATTTTTCTCTTAATGTTTCCACCAGATTTCGTTGCTACCATGGCAGCAATGTAAAAAATCTAGAGGAGTTACTTTGCGGTCACGTCCACAGCATACCAGAAATAAGATTTTCTAGCAGCCTTGGTAGAGACCAAGTACTAGGTAGTCCTCGACTTACGATTGCAATTGAGCCCAAATTTTCTGTCGCTGAGATGTTTGTTAAGTGAGTCTTGCCCCATTTCAAGGCCTTTCTTGCCATAGTTGTTAAGAGAATCACTGCAGTGGATAAGTTAGTAACCCGGTTGTTAAGTGAACCTGGCTTCCCCTTTGACTGTGCTTATCTGAAGGTCGCAAAATGTGACCACATGACCCTGGGACACAGCAATGTCCGTAAGTAGGAATCGGTTGCCAAGCATCTCAATTCTGATCACGTGATCATGGGAAGGTTACAGAAACACTGAAAAATGGTCATAACTCACTTTTTTCAATGCCGTTGTAACTTTGAACGGTCACTAAATGAACTGTTGTTAAGACTACCTCTACGGATAATCCTCGCCTTATGACCACTTGTTAGGCACTCGACAATAGGCCCACATTTATAGCTGTCTCCAGTGCCCTGCAGTCAGATGACCGTTTTATGATGGTTTTGCCAAAAGTCAGCATTTTCGACAAAACCAGTCAAACCGTTAAGTTTGCTTAATGACTGTAGTGGCCACTTTAGGACTGCTGTGTTTGCTTAACCTACACCACAAAAAAGTTGTAAAATAGCAATAGCTCTTAGACTTATATACCGCTTCATAGTGCTTTTTACAGCCCTCTCTAAGCGGTTTGCAGATCTGGGTCCTCATTTTATCGACCTCGGAAGGATGGAAGACTGAGTCAACCTTGAGCCTGGTGAGATTCAATCTGCCAAATTGCAGTCAGCCGACAGTCAGCAGAAGTAGCCTGCAGTACTGCACTCTAACCACTGTACCACCTCGTGGCTGTCAGGCTGGACAGACGAGTGATCTGATTTATGACTGTCATGACTTACAACCATGATGGGCTATTAGCAGTCATTCATCAAGGGCTACCTGTAAGATATTACAATCTAAAATAAAGGTGTATTTATTTCAGGATTGAGCGGTGGATTTTCACTTGCCAGCTTCAATGTGAAAACTGAGAGCAAGGTCCTACTATTATCCATTTAAGATATTTGAAATATAACACAAGAATATGTTTTCATCTTCTCCATCCTTGTGGTCTCTTCCCAGAATTTAGGACGGTCCAATCGTATTTTCTTCAAGGAAATTAAGGTCTCTTGTTTTATGTTATTTCATCATCTTGAAGTGTTTTAAGCAATGCAAATTTCAGGCCGAAGGTGGGATTATGCGCCATTAAGGCTCTGAAGGCTACAATCAAAACTAAATGAGGCAAAATTGGTCACATTACCTATTTACTGATACCTTTTCAGGCGGGTCAGCACCATGGATGTCCCGTTCCCCCAACCTGCAGAGGGAGAAAGCATTTCTTTGATGGCCGTTCTTTAGGAGGAATCCTGGGACCGTCCTAAGATCTTAATTGTCTTGCAATTTTACTGCACCCATCAAACTGCAGAGATTGATGGGTAAAACGAAATCACAAGTCGGTCACTTTATGAGGCGTTTCCAACGATAAAGAACCTACAGTTAGGCTCCATCGGGATAGACCTCAATATTGGTTTTTCAATATTGTTATATCTAGACAGGTTCTAGCTACCATTTTGGGACTCCGTTTTATCAGAGTCAGATATCGATGACGTAAGGACTTCATACATTTTATCACCTCCAACTCAACATCATCTATTTTTCCAGTCTACAACACAGCCCTTTCAACAGTTCCAAGAAGGCTCCCACACCAGTGATGGGAATTCAAAAAATGTTATTACCCGTTTTGTGGGCGTGGCTGGGTGGTCATGTGCCTGGGTGGGAGTGGCCAATTCGATGTCACTTCTTTGCCCTAATGACCTACAAAAAGAAGATATACCAAAAGGTAGTTTATTATTTCGTGCATTTAATACTTAAATAAGAATAAAAGAAGTACACAAAACAATAAGAGATACACAAATACTTACATGAGAAAATAAAAGTGTTATTTGTCTTTAAGGTATTTCTAGCAGTCAGGAAGATTATTTTCAATTTCGGAGTCATCAATAATTGACTTGCTGTTTTCTCCAAGTTCAAGTGGTGGTGCTTCTGGTGGTACTTATTAGGGTTTCGGATCATCCAAGGCCAATTCTGTTGTATCTGGCTCCAATCTTGTTTTCTTGCTGAAAAAAGTGGTCAAACTCTTGTTGCCTGTTCATCCTGTTAAAGGCTACTATTGCAAAAGAAATAAAACAATACTGTACTTTGGACTCGATTGTGGTTGTAGGTTGAGGACTACAGGTAACGGAAAGGGATCTCTGTTTTCACCTAACAATGTAGTCTTTTCACCCATTGCTGTGAACAATTTGTAATGTACACATACAAAAATTGTCTGAAATGGTATAGGGTTTCCTGCCTGAACAGGAGGTTGAACTAAAACACCACCACAGTCCCTTCCAACTCTGGGTCTACTACTGGGCTCATTCCTCCCTTTCCTTATTTTACCAGATTAACAGGTCCGTTTTGTCGGTATATGTAGTCCAACCCCCGCCTAAACAGGAGACCCTTCACCATTTCTGACAGAGGGCAGTTCAGTTTCTTCTTGAAAGCCTTCAGTGATGAAGCTCCCACAACTTCTGAAGGCAACTTCTGTTCCATGGGTTGATCGCTCTCGCTGTCAAGAGCATGGGTGGGAGGAGGGTGTGTGTGTGTCACACAGTCCCTGGACAGAGCAACTTGCCAAAAATTAAGTGAGCGGTGAAGGCTGGCAAGCGAGGAAAGCTGGCAAGCAGCAGAGATCAGTAATATTTAGTTACTCTTAGTGTCTGACACTATAAGGCAGGGTGGATAAAAATCAATGATTTTTTAAAAATTTTTTTTAAAAAAATCAGATTTTTTTGATTTAAATCGGATTTTTTTGATTTTTATCGAATTTATTTTAATAAAAAACTTTTGGGGTAAAAATCTATCGTAAGATAGTTTTCTATTTAAGATACATAAACAATTTAGTTTATTCAGCATGAAATGGAGCTTAGTTATGTAGCATGAGGCTGTATATTCTGCAACACTGGGACTATCGGTGAGTCAACAGCGGGTCAAAGGAGTAGCAGAGATGACAGTTGCTCTTTAAAAATTATGATTTAAATCGAGTTGATTTAAATCAAGCCTTTTTACTAGTGATTTAAATCATGATTTAAATTGTGATTTAAATCAACTCGATTTAAATCAAATCCACCCTGCTATAAGGTAAAAGTAAAGGCTATGTGCTAGTCGTTCCTGACTCTAGGGGGCAGTGCTCATCTCTGTTTCAAAGCCGAAGAGCCAGCGCTGTTCAAAGATGTCTCCATGGTCATGTGACTGGCATGACTAAATGCCAAAGGCACACGGAACGTTGTTATCTTCCCACCAAAGGTGGTCCCTATTCTTCTACTTGAATATTTTACATGTTTCGAACTGCTCGGTTGGCAGAAGCTGGAACAAGAAACGGGTGCTCACCCCGTTATGCGGCACTAGGGATTTCAATCTTTCGATTGACAAGCTCAGCGTCTTAGTCTCTGAGACACCGCGGTCTGACACTATATAGTGTTTAAAAGACCCCAATCCAATCCAATTTCACTGACACCTTTTCAGAAGGGTCAGCACCACAGATGTTCCGCCCGCCCACCTGCAGAGGGAGAAAGCATTTCTTGATGGCCGTTCTTTAGGAGGAATCCTGGGACTCTCCTAAGATCCTAATTGTCTTGCAATTTTACTGCACCCATCAAACTGCAGAGATTGAAGGGTAAAACGAAATCACAAGTCGGTCACTTTATGAGGCGTTTCCAACGATAAAGAACCTATAGTTAGGCTCCATCGGGATAGACCTCAATATTGGTTTTTCAATATTGTTATATCTAGACGAGGTTCTAGCTACCATTTTGGGACTCCATTTTATCAGAGTCAGATATCGATGACACAAGGACTTCATACATTTTATCACCCCCAACTCAACATCATCTATTTCCAGTCTACAACACAGCCCTTTCAACAGTTCCAAGAAGGCTCCCACACCCATTTGCACCACTCAGGGAACCCTGAGGACACAAATAAACCTCCCAAAGTGGCCTCAATGACTCTAAAAGGATGCAAATGACCAGCTGTCTGCAAGAAATATAAACCCTTCCAATCCTCACCTGGACCAGTCAGAGTCCCAAAGGTTCTTTTTCAAGAGGCAACCGGAGTTTCCTGTTTTTCTTTGAAGACGTTTCGCTTCTCACCCCATGTTAGGATATGGTTTGAGCCTAACAAGTTGTCCAGGCAATATATGTGTTCTGTGACTTTAATATGAATATGTATTGTTTGACTTTAAAATTTTACTGCTGATTCATTGTGTGCTGTAATTAGATAATCACTAGTTGTAAACGTACTTAAGAAAGGTACTGTGAAGTATTCAGTTGATGATAAGCTACCATAGTGTGTGGAGTTGCTATCATTGTGCTATCATCGTTGGATGGATCTGCTACCATCGTAGTTTGTGAACCAGAGTGAGTTTGTTATTCTAACCAACTACTGTTTGTGTGGTAAGAAGATTTTTGTATCACTGGACTGATTTAACTGGCAAAGACTTGGATTGATTTAAAGACTATGAGATTGTTTTTTCACTATAAAGTAAGCTTTTGATAAACAGTTTGCACATCTCTTATTCATTGCTCTCAGCAACGTTTCTCTGTGCTCTACACTCTGCTGGTTGGTAACACAACAACAATATCCTTAACACCCCAGAAGCTTCTTCAGCTCTGACACCATCCAGTCAGAGCTGAAGAAGCTTCTTGGATGAGAAGCGAAATGTCTTCAAAGAAAAACCAGAAAGTCCTCTTGAAAAAAAGCACCTTTGGGACAACCACGACCTGGATGACTGAGAATCTCCAAAGACCTTGAACTCAAGTATTTCATCAGCTAAGAATGTCTTAGCAAGTGTATAAATACCCAGACAACATTCAATGTGCTCATAATTTGAAAGATGAAAAGGAAATGAGATTCCATACCATGCCGTGCCCGTTTCTTCATCTGAAGCGGCTGCCGTTCACTTATGCGTTGGGCTCACCAGGGAAAACCAGCTGTCAACTTGCAGCTGCAGAAAAACATACAATGAATAAGTGTGCAAGGCTCTCACAGTTGCGTTCTTCTTTTCCTAGTCATAGAAAACTTCAGCTATGAAATTTCAACTACCTTGCAAGTTTCAGCTGGGCTGAGATATACCAGCTCCACTCCCTCCACCCCACTGCCAAACTATTTTTTTTCTAGAAAATTTTATTTACCACAGACTCCTTATTTAAGTAACGGCTCTGAGTTTTTTAGGGACCAATCATCAGGGAAAATATATTCCATTGAAACAAACTTTTAATAAGGCTTTCTCCTGTTCTTAAACTGGGGAGAAAAGACTAGACCCGTGATGGTGAACTTATGGCATGTGTGCCACATATAGGTGGGCACGCAAGCTCAGCTGATTTTCGGGCCTTCTGGACCTACCAGAAGTAGGGAAACAGGCTGTTTCCTGACTCCGGAGGGCTTCGGGGGATGGTGGGGAAGGCTCGTTTTTCTCTCTCCCCAGGCTCCAGAGCTTTTCTAGGAGTCTGGGGAGGGTGAAAATGGCCTCCACCCCAACCGAAGGTCCTCCGGAGGCCAAAAACGACACTTTTCCGGCGGGGGGAGCATTGCATGCGCAGGGGCGGGGTGCATAGAATTATGGGTGTGGGCATGCGAGCACAAACACCCCACCCCTTCCTGGCACGCGATGGCAAAAAGGTTAGCCATCACTGGACTAGGCTACGCTACTCAAACATTCAGGATTTTCCTTTTCTCCTGATCGTCCTCTTCCTAATTGGTTCTTTTTAAATGACAGAGGAAATGCTGGATTAAGCTTGTTTTCAAGAAAATATATAACAGCTTTCATTTATTTCACCTAAAATGGCAGTAAAAGAAAATATCTGATTCCTGAGGGGGGGAAAAAAATCTCTCTTGAGTTTGCATTCTATCCATGTCTGTCATCGCCAATAAGGGAGTCCATTGTCCACCCACGCTAGTTTCAGGGGGTTCATCAATTGCTTCCCATTGTATTGAGAACCAATTATGCCCCCTTGGTAATCTCATCACTTGTTCAGCAATATAAAATTCCAAGGAATGTCATTTTGACCCCATCACTGACTATCGGGGGCGAGTCTTTGGCCTCCACGGAGAGGGCGCGCAATCTGGGTGTCCTCCTGGATACGCAGCTGTCTTTAGAAGAACATCTGACAGCGGTAGCCAGGGGGACCTTTTGTCAGATTCGCCTGATCCGCCAGTTGCGGCCCTTTCTTTATCGGGATTCCCTGTGCACAGTCACTCATACCCTCGTCACCTCACGCCTGGACTACTGCAACGCTCTCTACATGGGGCTCCCCTTGAGGAGCACCCGGAGGCTCCAACTGGTCCAGAATGCGGCCGTGTGGGTAATTATGGGAGCTGCCTGGCGCTCCCACATAACACCGCTCCTGCGTGAGCTGCACTGGCTCCCAGTGGTCTTCCGGGTGCGCTTCAAGGTGTTGGTCACCGCCTTTAAAGCGTTCCATGGCATAGGACCTAGTTATCTTCGAGACCGCCTGCTGCTACCGATGACCTCCCACCGACCTGTGCGCTCCCACAGAGAGGGCCTCCTCGAGGTGCCATCAGCCAAACAATGTAGGCTGGTGACCCCCCCGGGGGAGGGCCTTCTCTGTGGGGGCACCCACCCTCTGGAATCAGCTGCCCCCAGAGATAAGGAGAATTTAAGACCTCGGTGCCTTCCGCCGTGCCCTTAAAACTTTCTTTTTCCAGCAAGCTGGGCTGGCTTAACATAACATTTTTTAAAAAACATTTTTAACTGGTTTGTCATTTTAAATTGGGGCCAAATTAATATATATCCTTTTAATTGTTTTTAATGTTTGTATTGTATGTTTTTAGCTGGCTGTACACCGCCCTGAGTCTCTCGGGACAAGGTGCGGTATATAAATTCGAAATAAAATAAAAAAATAAAAATAAATTTTCTACACAGCAAACGCCCAGAAAGTCAACAAGCTATTGTTAAAAGGCTACTTCGGTCACTTTGTTCAGAATGGCTGTTACATTCATTTTCTCTTTTCAGAGCAGTTGAACATCTTGCCAATCATCATGACAATCCCAACAGTCTTATGAAAACGACCTCAATTTTCATGCCAGGCTTTGGCGTGATGTTATTTGTAATTTTAAAAGCCCTTCTAGAATAGGGGTCGGCAACCTTAAACACTCAAGAAAGCCATTTGGACCAGTTTCCCACAGAAAAGAAAACACCGGCAGCCACAAAACTCTTCCCGGGCCTATTTCCTAAGCGGCCATAAAACATCGCACATTGGCCGTTGTGACGCATATTTTGAGCGACAGGGAGCCGCAGGAGGGATGAAAGAGCCACACACGACTCCAGAGCTGCGGGTTGCTGACCCCTGTTCTAGGATAAACCAGTAGATTCCAAAGCTAACTTTCTGCTAGGTTTCAGAATTAAATTACTTCAATATCTTACCAAATCAGCCATAGATCTCAATGGAAGAGAATATCTGTAGCTCAGGGTTGAATTGCGGAGTCTTTGGTGCTTTCTGGGCTTCGCTGTTTTTCTTGCAGATATCTCATTACCGAACTAAGTAATAGCATCAGTTCTAGTAGGGAGTAGGCTTTGTTCTCATTTTATACACTAGACTGGCTTGCCTTATCAGAGTTGGTAGGAGTGGCCTTGGTGGATCGCTGTTAGCTTGTCAGTCCCTTGACTGGGGTATTGTTTGCTTCTTGATGGTCGGTCTAATGTTAATCTTTGTGTTCATCTCCGTTCATCTGGATGTTTATTGACGGTGAGGAGTTTTCATGTCTTGAGTTGCTAATTGGCATTTATAGACATGATGTGATAGTCTTCTGTGTCTGTTTATCCGGAGCGGCTGTTATGGGCCTTTGCAATATATGTTGTAGATTATTTCTGGTTTTTTTCTTCTTCTGGGGGCTGCTGAGTCTTTTGGTTTAGTTCTATTTTGGAAGGCTTTGGTCGGTTTGCGTGCTGCAGTGACGTCATGTGATGGTTAACAAGTCTGTTGTTGGTTGGTGTGGTGGCTTTTACAACAGATGTGTATTTCTAATTTGCCATCTGGAATGAAGATATCCAAGGAAAGGTAGTAGAGGGTTTCCCCCCCAACACCCTTCCCTAGTGAACTTTAATCCTTTGAAGATGTTGTTGAAGGGGGCTTTGCGTGGTCCCTACTTGGCCCGTTTAAATAATGATAAAGGTGTCATCTACGTGTTTTATTTCATGGCTGTGCACCGCCCTGAGTCCTTCGGGAGTAGGGCGGTATTGAAATTCAATAAAATAAATAAATAAATAAATATGTACCCAATTTATATTTTGGGTTGTATGTATATGACTACGGTCGATATTATGGTACCTCTATTAGTTCGGAAAGCAGTGAACCCGCGGGGTTCAGCCGAACTAGAAGTACGTGGGTTAGGCAAAGTTTGGCAAGGTCCACATTTCTGGTTATTTCAATGTTGGTGTATTTGGTTAGGTCAGCGCTTTCACGGTTCATTGGCTAATTTTGGATCTATGGATGTAAAAAGAACTTGCGGCATCAAATGACGAAGGTGGTTTTGTCTTCACCTACGATCACGTCTTTTGATTATTTGGAGGCACTGTAGTGAGTAGGTTGGGAGAATTTGCTTCCCTCGGTGAGCCTTTTAGTCAATTCTTTAGCCATGTGGTATGTTGGGGTTCCTGATGGCAGCTTTAAGACTTGTGGACTTCAATTTCCAGAATTCTCCAGCTGGCTGGAGAATTCTGGGAGTTGAAGTCCACAAGTCTTAAAGCTGGCAAGTTTGAAGATCTCTGATACAACTTAATGGAGAAGTATGCGCAGAAGTGTAGAAGGACCGGTCCACTACTTTTAATTGGCCGCTGGTCTTTCTTTGGTGATTTTCCCTTTCTTGGGGAGGTCGCCGAGCGTTCCCTTGATCCAGATGATTCATTTTTCTATTGGATCGGTGTTCACCATGATTTATTTATTATTTAAATTTTTATAACGCCCTTCTCCTGAAGGACTCAGGGCGCTGCACAGCAATAATAAAACACATATATCCATAAAATTTAAAAACAGTTTAAAACATATTAAATAATTTGGCCCTAAAACTAAAACACCCATTAAAATTCATTATTTACGCCAGCCCAGCCTGTTGAAACAGTAGTCTTAAGGGCACGGCGAAAGGATGTAAGTTTGTATTCTTTAATAATTCTTTTCGCTTTTTGTATGCATTTCTGACGTAGCCAATGATAACCCTGGTTTCAACCCTGGAAGAGATTGATGATCCTGGAAGGATGATGATTGGTACCTCTTTATGTTTCTGAGGGCTGCTCTGTCTTCTGCTCTGAGTTGGTTTTGTTCTTGTTCTTCTTTCTAATGCTTTTTTTTTTTTTTTTTTTGGATCTCCGTAGGGAATCCAAACTGCTCCTTCTAAGGCTGGCAAAGAATTCTAGTTGACTGGCATTATTTATTTATTTATTTATTTACAAGGACTCAGGGCGACTCACAGCAATAAGCATCCCCTGGGTTATAGTTTAGGCTTTAATGTAGCATGTTGTCTTCTGCGGAAGATAGTGGGCAGCCTGGACATCTTGACCAGCCATTTGGGCTCCGGTTCATCTTTGATTCTAGGGTTTAGTTTGGCTTCTCTTTCTCCAGCTTATCTTGGGGAAGGAATCTTGACTGTGGCTTGTCAGCCTTTCTATATGCTCTGGTGTGGTCTGTCCTAGTTGTTCCTTGAGATTTTAGTCTGAAATGTGCATCTGGGACCTGGGATCTTCTGGGATCAACAGCATGACAGCTTGAGCCATAGATGCAGATTTTGGATTCCTTTAAAAAAAGACAGAGAAAAGGTTTGCTTTGTCTAAATCTGGTAAGCTTTTCCTCTAATGTAGTTTCTTTTTTCCACTTCAATGAATGTGTTTTATTGAACTGATTTACCATGTTACTTTTGGGTACCAGCGGCATAAACCAACCCTTAATTTATGAGCTACCATATCTTATCATCACCAGTCAGCATCAAAAGATCTGATACAGGGACTAGCAACCCAAAATGCGGAGTTGGCAATGTAAGACTCTAGCGCTAACTCGTATAACCTTCCGATATCATTCCTTTGCTAACGAAACTTGCAGAATAAATTTATCCCAGGTCTCATTGTCACCAATATAACTTGTTTTACAATGATGGAAGCACAACCTGTGTTTTCTGTAGCCTCATTGCACTGCTTGGCAGACACAAAATGAGATGTGCCCACATGTGAGTACTTCGGTGAGGCAAGAATTTAAATCTAAGTCACGGTACAAACGGTATTCCCTTAAAAAAAAAAAAAGACAGTATTACCTTCAAAGATTTGCTCAAATGACTGCAGCTTGCTTTTAGTTGTTCCTTGTCGGGATTTTTCTGGAATAGAAAATATTTTATGATGATATTTTTCAGGAATAGAGGCTGTGTAATGCAAGTAGTCCTTGACATATGGCCGCTATTGGGTCCAGAATTTCCACTGCTTCAACCGTGTCACTAACTTAGTGACATTATTATTATATCCGTGGCAAGAAAGGTTGTAAAATTAGGCAAAACTCACTTAATAAACATCTCACGTTTGGGACTCAATTGTGGTCATAAGCCGAGGACTACCTGTAGTCCTCGACTTACAACAGTTTGTTTAGTGATTGTTCGAACATACAATGGCACTGAAAAACTGACTTATGACCGTTTTTCACTCTTAGGACGGTAGCAGCATCCCCATGGTCACATGATTTACATCCGGGTGCTTGACAACTAACATTTATGACGGTTGCAGTATCCTGGGGTCACATGATTCCCTTTTGCGACCATCTGAAAAGCAAAGTCAATGGGGAAGCCAGATTTACTTAACACCCATGTTGCTGTGTTTCCCCAAAAATAAGATCCTGTCTTCTATTTTTTTGAATCCTGAAATACCGTATTTTTCAGAGTATAAGACGCACCTACCTTTTTTGGTGAGGAAAAGAAGAAAAAGAAATCTCCCTCTGCCTCTGAGCAATTTTGCCTCGTTGCAGCAAACAGCCTGCTTTACTTTCATTTTCGTTTTCAGCATAGCTTGATTAGCACAAGGAAAAAAAAAATCTGCTCCAGCAATTTACCTCTTTGCAGCAAGCAGCAGAGCCCTGCGCAAAACAGCTGAGAGCAAATCAGCTGAGAGTTGGGAGGCCAATCCAATCAAGGTGTGCTAATTAGCCTGTGCTGAAGCTGAAAGGAGCTGTTTTTTCTTGCTGTTTGCTTGCAAGGAGGTAACTGCTGCGAGGCAGAGGCCAAAGGGTGGGGGCCAGTGGGTGGGCAGGGGTACATTTGGTGTATAAGACACCTAAATTT
Organism: Pantherophis guttatus; assembly: GCF_059756535.1. Classification (NCBI taxonomy): domain Eukaryota; kingdom Metazoa; phylum Chordata; class Lepidosauria; order Squamata; family Colubridae; genus Pantherophis; species Pantherophis guttatus. The sequence goes on from NC_142067.1 coordinate 13,280,014, forward strand.
TCACCCCCTTTTAGGGGGGAAAAGGTGTGTCTTATATACTCTGAAAAATACGGTAAGTGCTTAGCCTTATTGCCATGCACCCAAAAGCCCAATTGGGCTTATTATCAGGGGATGTCTTATTTTGGGGGAAACGGTAATTTAAGAACTGCAGCAATTCACTTAACAAACAGGGTGAGAAAAATGGGGCAAAACTCACTCAACATACACTTTGGGCTTAATTGTGGTCGTAAATGGAGGAATACCAGCACTTGGTTTGTCCCAGGAATTGTCTTGTGATGGGAGAGAAAACCCAGCAACAGATGAGCTGCTTGTTACACCGATCACAATAGCGCAGTAGTGTTAACTGTGAGTTCTAAAATGTTGAATTTCCTTTTATGCACACTGGTGAACTTTTCACCAGGGGTGAAATGCTCCCGGTTCGGACCGGCTCGGGTGAGTAGGTAGCAAAGGCGGCAGGGCAGTCCGGAGAACCAGTAGCAAAAATCCATGCCCCCGCCCCCCATGCCCAGCTGAGCCGCGCAATCATCAGAGGCATTTTTTTCTTTTAAATGGCTCTGACGATCCCAGCTCAGTTGCCTGATCGTCAGAGGGTTTTTTAAAAACCCTCTTGACAATCAGGCAACTCAGCTGGGATCGTCAGCCTTTTGAAAGCATTTTTTTACATGGTTTTACATGTAAAAAATGGTTTTAAAAGTAAAAAAAATAAATTGGCCATGCCCACCGTCACATTACCCCCCACCACCAAGCCACGCCCACAGAACTGGTAGTAACAAATGTTAGATTTCACCACTGGCCTGAACCAACACTTTTCACTGTTCTCATTTGTCTCAACAAAAATACCAGGTTGCACAAGCACGGCAGCTTGAGAACCAACGATGCCACATGCTGAACTGATCTTGCACTGTTTTTTGAACAAGCCATCAGGAACAACTGCTGGTTGCAGATACCATACAGTGCGGTTATCGTTTTTTTTTTTTTTTTTTTTCAGAGCTACAAAGACACATGTATACTGCACAGCCCCAAACCACATATTAATTAAGGCAGTGGGTCTCAACCTTCCTAATGCCGCGACCCTTTAATACAGTTCCTCATGTTGTGGTGACCCCCAACCATAAAATTATTCCTAAAACCATTGAAAATATGTATTTTCCAATGGTCTTAGGCGACCCCTGTGAAAGGGTCATTCGACCCCCAAAGGGGTCCCGACCCACAGGTTGAGAACCACTGAATTAAGGGATGTGAAACATTTCACAAATAAGCAGTTTGCATCCCTTCGTTATTCATCTCCGAAACCAATTATTTCACATATCCCAAGTACTAATGGGTGCCAACGTACCTTTTTATCTTCCCCCAAAATTGGGTTTTCCAACCTTGATTTTCCAAGAGTCTGAAATCAAGAATTGTCCATGAATCAGGAAACATTCTTATCAATATCGCAAATACAGTGCATTATGTTAAAGCAATGAAAGGTTTAATTTTACTAGCAGAAACTGTTTGATGTTGTGCGACTTAGAATAGAGAAGCTTTATAATTCTATTCTATTCCATTCTTATTGTTATTTTTTAAAAAATGTTTATTAAATTTCCAATTAAAATACACAGTACAAAAAGAAACATAATACACAAAAAAACAAGACACACAAAAAATATAAACAAACAAAAACAAACATCAAATTTTCAATACTAGTAACAACTTTTCTGCATCGGTATCTCTAACCTATTTAATCTCTTTACTCAAAATATCTCTATCTTAAATTTACATCGTTTAAATTATCGCAACTTCTATTTACAATTCGATCTCATAACAAAATTAATTCTATTTGCATTTCTATCCTATTCTATACTTCTATGTGACCCAGCTGTCAAGGGCCTGAAGTGCAGTCATGGGACTGTGGGAGGGGGGAGGAGTTATTGGAATTTATTTATTTATTTATTTATTTATTGGTTCGATTTATATGCCGCCCTTCTCTGGAGACTCAGGGCGGCTTACAATGCTTTAAGCAATAGCCTTCATACTTTTGTATATACCTGCTTAGTAGGGCTTTTATACAGTCAGCTTATTGCCCCCACAAACCGGGTCCTCATTTTATCTACCTCAAAAGTATGGAAGGCTGAGTCAACCTTGAGCCTGGTGAGATTTGAACTTGCAGTAATTGCAGGCAGCTGGTGTTACTTAACAGCAGTTTAGTCTGCTGCGCCACCAAAGCTCTATTTGGGCCTTGGGTTATAACCCCAGGGAGGTCTGTCGTAAAAGTCCCAGAGTGACTGGTCATAAATCAAGGAACACCTGTAAAGTTTCTCACACCAATCAGCAGACTCCGTGTTTTCAGATTACTCTAACATTAACCCAAGACCCCAGATATTATGTTCAGGGGCTCATCATAAGTCAAGGGCGACCTGTAAGGTTTCTTGTAGCTTTCAACCAACTTCATTCTTTCAGATTAGTCTAAAAGCCCAGATGTTACAATGTCCCTTCATTTAAGTAACACAGCAAATACAAATTAGCTGTGGGTTGCAAAGAAGGTTATATTCTTAGCACTGGCTCCATGGCTTCTGTCTGAGAGGTCAGGCAAAACCTGGAGTTGTGCTGCGCCAAAGTAGGAAAAAAATCCTAAACGTCAGAATACGTAAGAAAACTACAAAACACAATCTGTATCAGGGGTGGACAACTCTGGCCCCTTTACAAACCTGTGGACTTCAACCCCGAGACTTCTAGGAGTTGAAAGTCCACAGGTCATAAAGAGGCCTGTAGTTGTCCATCCCTGGTCTTCATCTTAATCTGTGGCAGAAAATCAAAACTCTTTTCCTTCTGTAGGTTTTAAAGAAGCACCCTACTAGCACCCACTTTGAATCTGAAACAAGATTTTTTTTTGTGGTAGGAAAATGGAATAATGACAAACTTACTTCTTGCATATGTTTATTTGGATTTATATACCGCCCTTCTCCCGAAGGAGAGAATAAGCATAAGCTGAATTGCAGACTTTCTCTGGATGGTATGTAAATGGCCAGTTACGAAGCAAAGCAAGAAAATCCAAGGTTGTTGGTTTTTTTTTTAACAGACATTAGTGCCGTCACGGATTCTTTGGGCTAATTTTGGATCTACGGATGTAAAACGAGCTGTGACGTCAAACGACAAAGATGCTTTTGTCTTCGCCTACGTCTTGGATTACTTGGGAGGCACTGTACTGAGTTGTTGGGAGTATTTGCTTCCCTCTGTGAGGTATCTGAGCTTTTTAGTCAGCCATGTTGTATGTTGGGTTTCCCTGGTCTTCTTTGGTGATTTGCCCTTTCTTGGTGAGGTCGCTGAGCTTTCTTTTGATCCAGAGGATTCATTTTTCTGTGGGACTCATGTAAGTTTCTCTTCTAATAATTCTTTTGCTTTTTGTATATATTTTAATGTATCCATGACAACCCTGGGTTCAAATTTCATCTGCTGGAAGGATGTTGATAATTTGATACCTCTTTAGGTTTCTGAGGGCTGCTCTGTCTTCTGCTCCGAGTTGGTTCTGTACTTGTCTTCTTCTTGTCGGATGCTTTCTTGCATCTCTGGGGAATCCCGGGGTTTTAAATGCTCCTTCTAAGGCTGGCAAAGAATTCTAGTTGATTGGCATTCCCCTGGGTGATAGTTTAGGCCTTTCAGTAGTATGTTGTGTTCGGCGGTAGATAGTGGCCGGCTGTTGTGGAGTTGTGCTGCTGAATGAAAATGGGAAAAATTCTAAATATCAGAATATCATAGAAAACTACAAAATGCAGATTATATTCAAGGGTTGGCAACTCTGGTCCTTTTATGACCTGTGAACTTCAACCCCCTGGGACTTCTGGGAATTGAAGTCCACAGGCTGTAAAGGGACCAGAGTTGCCTACACCCGGGTCTATATCTTAACCAACCAGTTGCAGAAAAATCAAAACTCTTTATTTTCCTGCTTGGATGTTTTAAAGGCGCTCATTAGCCTCTACTTTGAATCAGAAAGTTTTCTTTGGGGTAAATTGGGATTTTATATTGAGAGAGTTAAAATATATGGAATTCAGTGAAAACTTTATAAATCTGTTTAAAGCAATATACTCCAATCAAGAGGCAAGTCATAATAAATGAGGAAGTAACACCAAGTTTCCCGATTCAGAAAGGTACGAGGCAAGGATGCCCGTTATCGCCGCTACTGTTCATATTAACTTTAGAGGCATTAACAAGAATTAAAGGACTGGAAATTAAGAAAGAAGTGTATAAACTGCAAGCCTTTGCAGATGATCTTGTATATACACTGCTCAAAAAAATAAAGGGAACACAAGCAGAAGACATCCGAGATCTGAATGAATGAAATAGCCTTATTAAATATTTTGTTCGTTACATAAAGTAGTTTTGTGTTCCCTTTAGTTGTTTAAACAGTGTATAAACTACTGTATGTAAAGAACGAAGTATTTAATAAAGCTATTTCATTCATTTAGATCTCGGATGTCTTCTGCTAGTGTTCCCTTTATTTTTTTGAACAGTATATTATAGAAGAGCCACTACAATCTAGTCTGCGGCTTATGGAAGTACTGGGAGAATATGGGGAAGTAGCTGGATTGAGAGTAAATAAGGAAAAAACCAAAATGATAGCCAAAAATATCTACAAAATACAGAAAAAGGAAATGAAGGAGAGAATAAGTCTTTAAATAACAAAAAAAGTGAAATATTTAGGAATATTATTAACAGCAAGATGTATAACAAAGAGAACAATTACAACAAATTAAATGATCAAATTAAGGCGGATCTGGAAAGATGGGAAAAGTTGCAACTCTCCCTCATGGGGAGAATCGCAACCGTAAAAATTAACATCTTGCCAAAAATTCTTTTCCTATTTCAGAATATACCCATAAAATTAGACAAAGAATATTTTAGAAATTTGAACAAGACAATATCTAAATTTATCTGGCAAGACCTAGAATTAAATTAAAATTATTACAAGAGGCTAAAGAAAGAGGAGGATTCAACCTATCTGACTGGGAAAGATATTATCAAGCTGCAACACTTACTTGGGCAAGAGAATGGATAAATTTAAAGAATAGGAGGTTATTAACATTGGAAGGACATGATATGCAAATAGGATAGCAGACATAAAGCTCACCAGTACTTCCAAAGGCATCATGTCAGACTATCTATTTTTGAAGTTTGGACAAAAGTTAAGCAACAGAACTACATGGAAATTCCAGCCTGGAATTAGGGGTGTTAGAAGTGTTGGTGCATCCAAATTTCATGAATTTGGGGAAAGTAGTTACATATAAGGATATTCTAAACGAAAGAGGGGAACTAAAATCTAGAAAAGAACTACAAGAGGAAGGGATAGAATTGGAATGGGTGGGCATACTTACAGATTAAATCACACTATATGAAAAATAGAAAAGAATGGGATATTAAGAATTAACGGCATTAGACAAAATTTTATTAGGAGCGGATGAAAAGGCGATAAAGAAAACTTATCAATATTTATTGGAATATAAAATGGCGGAAGAACAAGTGAAGGAAACCATGGTAGCGGGGGCCCAAAATTTTCGTTATAATATTGATCTGGACAAATGGCAAGACTTATGGGGGAGAAACAGGAAACTAACCTTAGCCACTGCATATAAAGAAAATTTATGTAAAATGTTCTACAGGTGGCACCTTCCGCCTACAAGGTTAGCAAAAATGAGCAGGAATTTACCGCAATGTTGGAAATGTAACTCAGCGATAGGATCCTTTTATCACATGTGATGGCTATGTACAAAAGCCAGGGAATTTTGGCATCGGATAAAGACATGGTTGGAAGAGATACTAGACCAGTGTTTCTCAACCTTGGAAACTTGAAGATGGGTGGACTTCAACTCCCAGAATCTGGCTGGGGGATTCTGGGAGTTGAAGTCCACCCATCTTCAAGCTTCCAAGGTTGAGAAACACTGTACTAGACCAAAATATAGATTTGCAACCAGAATTATTCCTACTAGGAATCACAAAAGAGAAATATGACAAAGGACAGATATACTTAATGCTGCATGTTGTAACTACAGCAAGACTGGTTTATGCGCAATATTGGAAAAATGAAGAAATCCCCCTGGAAGAAGAAATAATAAAGAATATCTTGGTCTGTGCAGGAATGGACAGGCTGACATTAGAACTTAAAAATAAGGGTGAAACAGAATACTTTGAAATATGGAATAAATTGTACCAATGGTTGGAAAGGAGGAAAAGGAGTCGGAGAAGAAAAGATTTAGGGTTCGTAGAACAGAAAATGGACAATATTTAGATAAATATACAAATGAGGACAAGGGATATGTTTATAAGATCAAAACAGCGAAGTATGACAAGTAGTAATTATATTTGTTATGTTAAAAACATGTATGGAAATGACAAAACCAGGATGGTCACACTGTGTCCAATGTTTTTAACGTTTATTTAATATAAAACTTTTTTTTTTTTTTAAAGAAAGATTTCTTTGGGGGAGAAGGAAATAATGCAAACTCACTTCCTGCCTAAGCTGAATGGCAGGCCTGTTCTTTTCCAGATAGTATTGATGGCCAATTACAAAGCAAAACAAGAAAACCAGCTTTTTTTTTTAGCGTAGCTGCAACTGGATTGCATTGCACTATGTGCTAGAGGACAGCAGTCCAAGCCACCTTCTGAATTTCTGTCCAGTTTATGTTCTATTAAAGTCAAAGCTCAGGTGTCAATCAGCTCAATTGTTCTTGAAAACTAAAGGAAGCAATTCGACTCAGATCTTAAGTCACTACATGATGCAGATCAAGTACCTGAAAGCAGTGGTGGGTTTTAGAATCTTTTACTACCGGTTCTCTGGGCGTGGCTTGTCGGTGATGTGACTGGTGGGGAGGTGGCTTGTCAGTCATGTGACTCAAGTGGCCAAGTCACTGAATTCTTTGCCCTAATGAAACCTGAAAAAAGCAGCAATACAAAAAGGAAGTTTTTAATTTTGTGCACTTACTACTTAAATAAGAATAAAACAATAAAAGAGGTACACAAGTACATACATAAAAGTGTTATTTGCCTTTAACTTTAAGATGTTTCCACATTGTTCTTTCACTGCCGCCCTCGTCACTTGCACTTTTCTTAATCTTGACTCTCTATGTCAAGCTAACAGAGGGAATAGGGTCCCATTCTTGTACAGGTAGGCCAATCCCACTAATGGTCGTCAGGGTGCTTAGGCGACTTCTCTGTTCTGAACATATGAGGCTCATTTTTTAAAAACCCCTTTCTGTTTCTGGCTTGGTCCGCCAGCTATTGCTACCAGTTCAGCGACCCAGGCCAAATAACTGCTACCGGTTCGCCTGAACTGGTATGACCCACCACTGCTTGAAAGACAACTAACTGCAGAAATGGACATGATGTTTAAACTTGGGGAGGGGGGGGAAGCTCTGAGCAAAGCAGATCATCAAGCAGATAGAGAGGACAGGCTCCAATTAAAAAAATCCAGCTGACTCACAATGGCTTCATTTGGCTGCAGAGACCAAGGCCGGTATGCTTTTTAGCCGAATTACAACACTTTTCCCCCATAACCTTTCTTAGTCTGCTACCAGATTAGAGATTTCCAAGTGTAATCCCTCAAGGGGGGGGGGGGCATTGTGGCCGCCGTTGCCCTTCATCAAAATTTTTAGGAGGCCAAGAAAACACAATGAAATTGATCTGAGTGAGGAGAAATTGAGCAAATCTAAAGTACCACAGTCGACGCGAGAGTCTGAATGCATCCATTTTCCAAGCTGAGGCGTTTCAGGAATGGGGAAATCACAAACACTTCTTGCGGAAGATCAGTCTCATTTTTTTTTTGCCTCATGCAGTCATCCTTGAGCCTTCATTTGAAATACATGCACATCATGGAGGACATTCAGTGGTTTTGCTAGTTCAAAGGGAGAAAAAACACATCAGGTTTGATAGTACAGGGGTTTAGTGCACCCTGTTATTAACACAGCTGCCTGCAATTTCTGCTGGTTCGAATCTCTCCAAGGCTCAAGGTTGACTCAGCCTTCCATCCTTTCTAAGGTAGGTGAAATGAGGACCCAGTTTGTGGGGGCAATAAGCTGACTTTGTATAAAATATACAAAAGAATGAAGGCTATTGCTTAACGCATTGTAAGCCGCCCTGAGTCTTCGGAGAAGGGCGGCATATAAATCAAATTAAAAAAAAAAAAGGTGCACATCAATTTGCAGCATTTTCTCAGGTTCTGCATCATTTACTGTGTTCCCTTTTTTCCTTATCGACGTTTCTTCAGGTAGCCAATTTGTTCAAGCTGCCTCAGGCTAACAATTTCCCCTGCACCCAGTTCCAATCAGAGTGTTAAGATTTAGTTCATTTGTGAATCATTTAGCAGTTGAACTAAAAAGAGTCATCACAGGAACAGCAGTGCAGATTTTAAATCCAATTATAAATATCCTAGTTATCCGGATTACTGGATTTAGGGAGCAATACCAAGAATTTAAAACTGACACCATATAAATGCAAATTTTGAATGATCTAACAACTTTTAATACATTAGGATAAGAGAGTGAATGAAAAGTATATACGCTCATTGCAACAAAACAGAGATTAATACTCATTGTCATGCAAAATCTGTGCACATACTCTGAAAAGCAGTTTATACAGATATAAAAGCCACTGTCTGATGTTCAGAAAGAATTATACAGCAAAGCGCTGAGAGGAAAGAAAGGAAAATTATATTTAAATACCTGGTCTTATATTTTGCTTGCTTTTAAGAGACTTTATTTAAGGTAGCTTGGATCTTCAGAACATTAAAACTTTATTTGCATGCGTTCTAGGCAATCCACTTAAATATCCTGAATTCTAACAAAAGTTGCCGTTCATTTTCTCCTCGAGTTCAACTTCTTCTTTTTCTTGGGAATTTTGCTGCTCAGTATGAAACAACTATTGTCCTGGAAAAGAGAAACCAGCAGGGCATTTAAAAAAAAAAAAAGAATGCTAAAATCAGAGCAATTAAGCAGAATCTTTGAAATTCATTTGTAGGATGTTGTTTTGGGAACAAGCAGGCAGGCAGATCTGCTGCATTCTGGAAACGTGGCATGCCCTGGGTTAGTGGTTGGAGCTCTGAGGTCCATCATCGTGTCCTGCCATTCTGTTGGGCTCGCTGGCATTTTTCGCAAGCTTTTGCTTTGAGTAGCCTGACTAAGTGGCTCAGTGGCTAAGACACTGAGCTTGTCGATCAGAAAGGTCAGCAGTTCGGCCGTTCAAATCCCTAGTACAGGTCTCCTGAGTGAGGAGGTTGGACTAGATGGCCTCCAAGGTCCCTTCCAACTCTTATTACTGTTAAACAGACTGTAACCGCTTGGGAATTAGGGAAGGGGGACTATCTTCTGAGATGGAGCAGATTCCCTCCCAGCTGGTTCCAGCCTCATTTCAAGGCCGATCATGAGGGTGACCTGTTATCTGCCTAGCACTGGGAGTTCCGGTCATCACATTGCTGTCAGTGGACTGGGGGCGGAGTGGGAATTGGGTTTGGGTTTGTTCTGCAGGATCCAAAATGATGCCACTGAGCCATAGGATGGCTTTCAAATACAGATAGTCTTCAAGTTACAACCATTTACACTTTAGAGCAGGGCTGTCAAACTCCTGGCCCATGGGCCGGATGCGTCATGTGCTGACCACACCCCTGCACGGTTTAGCGAAGGGGGGAAAAGTCCCAATACGTCACATGACGACATGAGTTTGATACCCCTGCCTTAGAGAAAGTGATTTACAGCTATAGTTGCACTCACAACAGTTGCACTACCTCTCCGTTCACATGATCACAAATTGCCACATGTACCACCAGTTGCAACAGCCGGTGGTCATATAATCATGATTTCCAATGGGGTTTTTTTTTTTTTGCCACTTTCCAGCAAAAATAGACACCGGTGAAACTGGATTTGCTTAATGAACGATGTAAAAATTATCGTAAAATTAGGTCTGTTTCAATGTGAGATGGCAATGACTTATGACAGAAATTCTGGTTCCAATTTGTGGTCGTAAGTAGAGGGATACCTGTAGGAATATGGACAATAGGAAGGCTCCTTTTTGACCGCTTTGTACATGACTTATTGTGTTACTGTCTCACTTCTAATGCATTTCTCAAGTTAAGGAGGGAGAAGTAAAAACCAGAGTGTGACAGTAGAATTGATGTAACAAGCTTTGGTTACTGGCAACTTACCACTATTTTGGCACCAATGTCTTCATTACCAGAATCCTCATTGCTGAAACAGAACAATGATCCTATTAGACTTATTTATTTAGAAAATTTTTACACCTGCCTACTTGCTCAAAGAGATCTTAGGCGGCTTCCAAACTACAAAAATAAAAACAATAACCTGGTGAAGGGGTTTAAAAATGACAACCATGATCATTAAAACCATTTATTTAAGTGAAGGACTATCCATACCTATGTTATGTTCAATGGAGAGAATAGGGACAAAGCTGATTACAATTTTGCTTTTGGCAGCTAAATTCTTAATTCCTGAAAATGTTTGGATGCTTTTATCAATTGGAAAAAATGGCCTTTGAGTAAAATTTCATCAGAAGCATTACTCCAAAGGTATTAGATAAAATAATATGGCCTGTCAGGATTATATGTTGACACTAAAGAGCCAATTTCAATGATCACACAATTGTGGCTGCAAGTTCTGATTTTTGGATTGCAAAACCCAATTTAGAAAGTCTCATTAATATCTTACCTGGTCTCTGCAATGGGAGAAATGGGTCCATCGTCATCCATATATTTGTGCCTCCGTGATTCCAGACATTCATTTTCAAGATCACCCCCAGCATTCAACCGCGTCAAGGACTTCTTCAAATGATCTTCATATTTCAACATTTCAATGTATTTGAAAAACCCCTTCAAAGCCGCATGCTGGGAGAGAAGGGTATTTTTTTTCAGACCAGGGTGGATAAAAATCAATGATTTTTTTAAAAAAAATCAGATTTTTTTTATTTAAATCAGATTTTTTTGATTTTTATCGAATTTATTTTAATAAAAAACTTTTGAGGTAAAACTCTATCATAAGATAGTTTTCTATTTAAGATACATAAATAATTTAGTTTATTCAGCATGAAATGGAGCTTAGTTATGTAGCACGAGGCTGTATATTCTGCAACACTGGGACTATCGGTGAGTCAACAGTGGGTCAAAGGAGTAGCAGAGATGACAGTTGCTCTTTAAAAATTATGATTTAAATCGAGTTGATTTAAATCAAGACTTTTTACTAGCGATTTAAATCATGATTTAAATTTTGATTTAAATCAAATCCACCCTGTTTCAGACACAAACGAAAGTGCAAGCTTGAAATCCACTCAAGTTAACAGGTGACAAAAACTGTCAGCCAGAAAGACTAGCACTGATAATGTTACCTAGTTGGGTAATGAAAAGTCTGCAAGAAAACAAGCAAGCTGAGAGAGCAGCAAGGACCCCTCGTGTCAACCCAGAGCTACAAATATTCTCCTTTTAGGTACACTGAGAGCATATGCACCAAAACAAATTCCTTGTGTGTCACACTTGGCCAATAAAAAATTCGATTATTCTATTCTATTCTATTCTATTCTATTCTATTCTATTCTATTCTATTCTATTCTATTCTATTTCTATTTCTATTTCTATTTCTATTCTATTCTATTATTAGGACTGCACAGTTCTCCTTCCATCAAGACAATCAAGAAGCAGCCAAGCACTCAATGAAACAGAGCCTAGATTAGGGGTCTGCAACCTTAAACACTCAAAGAGCCATTTGGACCAGTTTCCCCACAGAAAAGAGAACACCGGGAGCCACAAAATCTTTTTTCTCAAAGTGTTTGTTGCAGGACACACAATCAGACACAATTAAATAATTCTGCAGGATTCAACTACATATAAGAAACTTCTTTATATACAATACCATACAGCAGAATTCAGCATACAATATCAGGAACACAGAAGCAATATTCATGGAAGCGAGTCATTACAGAGTAGACAAATACAGAGGCTAATATATTATACAGAGGCCAAACCAACTCTTATATACAGTTCAGTAAGTCTAAGCCATGCCCAGACTCCAAACTGTCTCTTATGGCCCCATACTATGTTTCAGTTTCCCAAAGTCCCCATTGGTTGACCTCAGGGTGGATAAAAATCAATGATTTTTTTAAAAAAATAAAAAAAAAATCAGATTTTTTGGATTTAAATCGGATTTTTTTGATTTTTATCGAATTTATTTTAATAAAAAGCTTTTGGGGTAAAAATCTATCGTAAGATAGTTTTCTATTTAAGATACATAAATAATTTAGTTTATTCAGCATGAAATGGAGCTTAGTTATGTAGCACGAGGCTATATATTCTGCAACACTGGGACTATCGGTGAGTCAACAGTGGGTCAAAGGAGTAGCAGAGATGACAGTTGCTCTTTAAAAATTATGATTTAAATCGAGTTGATTTAAATCAAGCCTTTTTACTAGTGATTTAAATCATAATTTAAATTGATTCAACTCGATTTAAATCAAATCCACCCTGGTTGACCTGTTACCATGTCTATCCAAACAGCCCCCACTGGCTGATCTATTCCGGTATATGAATATTCATACTCATTTTTGACATTTTTAGAAATTTAGACATTTTTGACATCTAAAATGAAGGCAATACTGCATTATACCATTTTTTACCTTTATGTTATGTATTAAAAAAAACTATAGTGTGTTGCATTTATGAAATCAATGAACTGCTACAGAGAAAACAAATTTGTATTTCTGCATGCAACAAAAACATTTTGAACTCTGGAAAAAAAAGACGCTGGGTGGAAGGTTACTTTCAAGCAAAAATATTTGAGTCCTCGTTTTTATGAAATAAAAAAGCTGAACTTAAATGACCCATCTGCAGCAAACCAAAAATTGCAGCACAGCAAAAATTTAGTGTGCTTCACAATGGGGAAGACGGGGTCCTGGACCCCATTATGACACGGAGCCACAATGTGACCCTGCCCCACTCGTTCCTAGCAACAGCACGCGGCTTACAGCTCTGAGCCCAAAGCGGCGGGAGGCGAGGGCTGCCTTAAGCGCAAATGTACTGCGACATTGCCACGTAAAGGCAAGTACAGTGCACCTTCGCTCCCGCACTAAGACTCCGGCCATCGCCTCGCCGTGTTCCCCACTGCGCGGCCCTATGACAGAGCGTGGGGAGCCTGGGGCAAGTCTCTTACTGTTGTGGCCCGTCAGCGGCCTGTGCGGATTGTAGCTGATTCTGACAGCAAGGAGGCTGGTGTGGTGCTGTGCCAGCAGCCTGTGCAGCTGGCACTCGAGTCAGACAATGAGGAGGATGGAGATGTGGTGCCAGAGGCAGGGATTCAGCCAGGGCCTTCAGAACCTTCCTTAAGTGAAGAGGACGAAGAGGAGGAGCCTCTTCTCGATGCACGGGCGCGCAGACCTGCCAAAAGGCAGGAGTGGCTCCTCAGGAGGAGGTCTCCTTGAGAGTAAGGCTTGGGGCTAATTGGCCACTCCCTTAGCCTATTTAAGGAGGAACACCGACTGAAGCAATTTGTAGGGAACAACTTTAGTTCACTCTCCTTCGCGTCTGGATTCTCTGCAAATTGCTTCTGGGCTTTCTGTCAACCTTATTAAGATTGTGATTACTTTATCTTTGGTTTCTTGTAGGCTGTTAAGAAAGTTTATTAACAACCTTTGTTTTGAAAAAGATTGAGTTATTTTAGTAAATTAAGTTTTGTACAAACTTTGTGTGTGCTGTGTTCTTTGGGGTCCATACCTGGGGCAGAACACTTACCTTCTCAGGTCAGGTGAGGAGTGACTGGGAGGGGAGGGGCAAGGGGCGGGGTCAGCCAGTGGTGAGATTAGCTGGAAACTGCAGAAAATGTTAACTATTGGTTTAACTGAACCGGTGCAACAGGGAGCTGCAGCAGAGGAGTGAAAGAGCTGCAGGCGGCTCCAGAGCCGCAGGTTGCCGACCCATGGCCTAGATCAGTGATGGCTAACATTTTCTGGACCGAGTGCCCAAAGCGCAAACACAAATCACATGCGTGTGTCTGAACCCCCAAAATGTAATGCATGTGCAGCCCCTGCGAACGCCCCCCCCGCGCAGACTGCATCCCCATGCATGTATGCATGGCCCCTCATACACACCCAGCCCCCGCGAAGGCATGGCAGAGACCCGAAGACCAGCTGGCCGGTGGGAGGCATGGGCATATGCACAGCAGAGATGAACTGGGATGACGGCTTGCGTGCCATCAGAAGAGGGCACTGCGTGCCACTTCTGACACACATGCCATAGGTTCGCCATCACGGGCCTAGATCAATCTTCCCAACTGATGTTGTTCAGAACCATTGGCCCTAACCATCGTTAAGACATCTGGAGGTCAGCAAGAGGGTAGATGACAGCCTCAAAAACACTATTGAGTATTTCCCTGCCCCCTCCCCCCCCCAAAATAGTGTGAAATTGTAATTTACCTCATATTCTTGCACTGTTTTTAAAGGGAGATGCTTCCTGCCGTAGTATTTCTCCACGAAGGGAAATACAATTCCCCTCTCTTTCATTCTCCTCCTTTGTTCTTCTTCTGGGATTCTGTGCCTAGCCGACCATTTCCTGACGTATCTGCGAGATGTGCGTGGTTTTGTCTCCGTAGGGTTCCATCTTTTGCGGAACCGGTGCTGCTTTCGTGTGAAGTGGTAATCAAAGAGGGCTCGAAGATTAATTTTAGGTTTGGGTAACTTTGTCTGACTCTCAGCCTTCATACAAGCTGGGGAAGGACCGCTCTGCATAGCCACAGAAGAGGACCGTCCGGCATCTTTTGCTGAATTCGAAGCTTTTTTCCTCGAGTGCTTTGATGAATGTGGGCCAGATCTGAAGTCATGAAAGGTAAGAATTACTCCCTAGTAGCACTATAGATTTGTCCATCTCTCCCCCACTCCCAGCAAGTCCAAACCAATGTTGAACATGGATGATTCATTTTTTACTCAGGTCAATGACTTTTCAATAGAGGTGGATGCAAAATAACTACCTGGAGGTGTTCCACCCACAAAGCATGGTAGAACCCATTCTCTGCATAAAATTGCACACGAGCCAAAGATATATACAAAATCAATATATATCAATATACTGTATCTCCCTCCCTCCCTCTATATATACCATATTTTTCAGACTATAAGACACACTTTTCCCCCCCTAAAAGAGGGTGAAAATTTGGGTGCATCCTATACACGGAATGTAGCCCCGCCACTAGCCCCCACTCTTTGGCCTCTGCCTCCCAGCTATTTACCTCCTTGCAACAAACAGCCTGTTTCAGCTTCAGCACAGCCTGATTAACACAAGCAGTTGATTGTCGGTTGGATCGGCCTCCTGATCCTCAGCTGTTTCAGGCTGCAGGGATTGCCATTGCCTATTGCCGCTGTTTGCTACAAGGAGGCAAATTGCTGGGAGGCAGATTTTTTTTTTCTTGTGCTAATCAGGCTGTGCTGAAAATGAAAATGAAACTAAAGCAGGCTGTTTGCTGCAAGGAGGAAAATTGCTGGGAAGCAGAGGTAGGTGCACCTTATAGTCCGGAGCGTCTTATACTCCGAAAAATACGGTATATAAATCTGCCTATTCTTCCAGGCTTTGGGATAGGCTGATGCTTAAGCCCTGTTTGATGTTCTGTTCTTTAGATTTTTTTAAAAAAATAAAAGCCATCCAGAATCATTAGTACAGGTAGTCCTTGGCTTACATTAGTTTGTTTAGTGACCGTTTGAAGTTACAACGGCACTGAAAAAAGTGACTTGTGACCGTTTTTCACACTTATGACCATTGTCACACCTCCATGGTCACATGATCAAAATTCAGATGCCTGGCAACTGACTCATATTTATGACGGTTGCAGTGTCCCGGGGTCATGTGATCACTTTTGCGACCTTCTGACAGGAGCAAAATCAATGGGGAAACGAGAATCACTTAACAACCCTGTTACCAATTTAACAACTGCAGGGATTCATTTAAAAAATGTCGTAAGGAAAGTCATAAAATGGGGCAAAATTCACTTAACAAATTTCTCACTTGACAAAATAAATTTTGGGCTCAATTGTAGTAAGTTTAGGATTAACTGTAGTTGTCCTCTAAATTGCACTAATAATCAAAAGACAAAAAGCAAGATATTAAATACATCTGTATACATTAGAATATCCTTACAGAAATGATTGGGAGTCACTCATCAGCAGTTATTAATTCAAAATGAAAAGGCCTTAAGAGCCCTCATATGTACAACATAAGCCTAGAAGAGAAGCGATTCATTTTTTCCCTCTACAATATTTGAAAAAGTATTAATAGGAGACAATCCAATATACAGACTAAAAAGGCAGCTATCCAATATGCCTAATTAAAATATTTTTTGCTGAATGCTGAATATATGCAACGAAATGCAGAACTAAATTTATTATTCAAGATATGACTATTTCATGACTTCTATAAAAAGCACTCACATTTCTGTAACTTGGTTATCAGGAAGAGCTGCAGCTGCTAACGTTTCTGTTTCATTAGCCATGTTTGTTTTCGACCTTGAAAAGATAACAAAAATTAAGTTTCACGGCGGATTCAAGGCTGAAATACCAAAAGCAGTCTATAAGCCATGAAATCCCAAACAAACCAATACAAGAAACAAACAAAATATCAAGATTTACTTAACACTTCATAGCAAAAAAAGATTTCTTTACATATCTGATTTACCAAAAGTGTTTTTAATAAGCTAACTGGACTTTTTCTCCCAGTAATCTACAAAATCTTTCAGTTAAAATCAATGAACAGCAAAAGTATTGCAATTTATAGGAACAATTAGCATCCATCAGACAAGAGCCTTGGTACTACAGTGGTTTAAAGCACCCTGTTATTAACACAGCTGCCTGCAATTTACTGCTGGTTCGAATCTCTCCAAGGCTCAAGGTTGACTCAGCCTTCCATCCTTTCTAAGGTAGGTTAAATGAGGACCCAGTTTGTGGGGGCAATAAGCTGACTTTGTATAAATATACAAAAGTATGAAGGCTATTGCTGAATGCACTGTAAGCCGCCCTGAGTCTCCGGAGAAGGGCGGCATATAAATCAAATTAAAAATAAAAAAAAAATAAAAAAAGAGCTGAATGGTATAGCTTTACAGGCAGTATTCAATATTTGCATTCCAGCAGCTCCTTGTTTTCTTTAAAAAGACCACTCCAGATCTTGTCAATATGCAACAAAAAATCTACCCCCTTATGTTCTGAAGCACGTGCCAGAATTTATATAGAGATCTCAAAGATCAAATATGTGAATCCGTAAGTTAGAAGACTTGACTCCCTTAATAAGGGTTTAATAACAATAATAGAGTTTTCTGGAAGTCAAGTCATGGCAAGTGCATTTGTTTTTTGGTTTGAAACCTTGGGAACATCCACCCCTATCCCTCCCTTAAACAACCCTATTCACCCTATTAGACAGGAAATGAAACCACTCTGGAGGACATACCGGTAGTCCTTGATTTACAACAGTTCATTTAGTGACTGTTCAAAGTTATAACTGCACTGAAAAAAAGTGACTTATGGCCATTTTTCACACTTACGACCTTTGTATAGCAGCCCCAAGAGGATCGTGTAATCAAAATTCAGATGCTTGTCACCTGGTTTATACTTATGAGCGGTGCGCTGTGGCCCAAGGTCATGTATTTACCTTTTCTGACAAGCCAATGGGGAAGCCAGATTCACTTAACAACCTTGTTACTAACAACTGTGGCAAGAAAGGTCATAAAATAGAGCAAAACTCATTTGGGGCGGTTACAGTAGAGAACTACCTGTAGATGGGGGTCCCCCTAACCAACTTGCTCAGACCCAAGAAGCTAACTTGAATAAGCAGTGAAACATTTCAAACAAAAAGAAAAAGAAATCAAGTTTGCTATGCCCCAACTTCCAGTCAACTCTACCTGGATGGCTATGAATCTTCATCAACATGCTGCCAAGTTTACATAGCATGCTATGACTGTAACCTTGTTGCTGGTATCCTTTTTATTTTGACTGTTTCCCTATGACTACCATTAAGTGTTGTACCTTATGATTCTTGATGAATGTATCTTTTCTTTTATGTACACCGAGAGCGTATGCACCAAGACAAATTCCTTGTGTGTCCAATCACACTTGGCCAATAAAGAATTCTATTCTATTCTATATCCAAAGAGTCCTATTGTGGCTTGATTTGGTGTATAAACCTAGCCTTTTCTCTACCAACAGGGAAACAACTCTTATCACCTGGTTGAAAACATTTCCATGTAGAGACCCAGATTCAGTTTGCCATTCTGCCACCAAGTTTCTAAAATATTCTCCTAGAAGTAGATCACTATTTCACTACCTTGCTGCCTAACCTACCTCACAGGATTGTTAGGATACATATAAGAGAAATAATACACACTAAAGCAGGGGTCACCAACCTTTCGGATCTCAGGGACCACTAAATTCATAACTTTAAATCCCGCGGACCACTAATATGAATTAGTGATGGGACGGGGTCCTTCAGGTCCTTAGCGTGGCCGCCTGTTAGCAAAGAGAAGCACCCGAGGTCAACCCTAGCTTTGCTGTCCATTGCAGCTAGGAATCTCAAATACGACCAAGAATGAAGGTTTGTCTTATAGCCAGCACCTGGACTCCCAAGGAGGGAGGGAGGGACTGGAGCTACTAAACAGGCAGCCAAGCTAAATGCCTGAAGGACATTGCTTTGGCAGGCCGTATCCGGCCCAAGGGCCCAGGGTGGATTTGATTTAAATCACAATTTAAATAATGACTTAAATCACTAGTAAAAAGGCTTGATTTAAATGAAGTCGATTTAAATCATAATTTTTAAAGAGCAGCTGTCATCTCTGCTACTCCTTTGACCCACTGTTGACTCACCGATGGTCCCAGTGTTGCAGAATATACAGCCTCATGCTACATAACTAAGCTCCATTTCATGCTGAATAAACTAAATTATTTATGTATCTTAAATAGAAAACTATCTTACGATAGATTTTTACCCCAAAAGTTTTTTATTAAAATAAATTTGATAAAAATCAAAAAAATCCAATTTAAATTTTAAAAAATCTGATTTTTTTGATTTTTTTTTAAAAAAATCATTGATTTTTATCCCCCCTGCAAGGGCCATAGTTTGAGGATCCCTGACTTAGTGTAATATAAAAATGCAGTTTTTCTGCGGACCACCAAAATTTTCTCACGGACCACCAGTTGGTGACTGCTGCACTAAAGGGTCTCCTAATCTATGCTTTCTAGATATTGTACAGAAAAAAGCAACTTTAAATCAGAATAGAGTGCTGGAAGGGACCTTAGAGGTCTTCTAGTCCAACCCCCTGCACTAACAGGAGACCTTATATTATTTTAGACAAATGGTTGTCTAATATCTTCTTTAAAACCTCCAATGTTGGAGCACTCACAACTTCTGTTCCACTGGTTAATTGTCCTCACCGTTAGGAAGTTTCTCCTTAATTCCAGGTTGCTTCTCTCCTTGATTAGTTTCCATCCATTGTTTCTTGTCCTGCCCTCTGATGTTTTGGAAAATAAGTTAACCCCCTCTGCTTTGTGGCAGCCCTCCAAATACTGGAATACTGCTATATTGGAAAATCTTTTCTTACTCTAGATAATTATCTTGGAGTGGATGAGTCCAAGTATAGAGTAGATTTTTTTTTTTTACTGGGATAAGCCTATTTTAGGATTTTGCCCATCTCAAAATGTCAATTTCTATGAATTTTATCAATTATGGATGAGAATCACGGGAGATCACTTGTCCAATTCCAATTTATTCATTTCCTATGCAAGGATTATCTTAAAATCGGAATTAGGGATTCACGCATCTCGGACTAAACCGTCAGTTTTACATAAATTTATTTACATTACATTGATTGATTGATTAGCCCTTGGGCCATATCGTGCAAAGTTCCAGAAACAAATTACTACAATTTGATAAAAGCAATTTAAAGTGAACCTGGAATAAAATATAATTTAAAATGAACCTGGAATAAAATATAATTTAAAATGAACCTGGAATAAAATACAATTTAAAATGAACCTGGAACAAAATACAATTTAAAATGAACCTGGAATAAAATACAATTTAAAATGAACCTGGAACAAAATACAATTTAAAATGAACCTGGAATAAAATACAATTTAAAATGAACCTGGAATAAAATACAATAATTTAAGATATAGATAAAACATGATAAAATTGTATTTCGGTGTCACCCCTACAATCTACCTCCATTAGTCCCACACATGCCCATCTCAACCGAACCATTTTGCTTAAATACTGTGCTGTGTTAAATGTTATTTTCAGATTCTGGCCACACATAAGGTAAGGTGTTTTGACATGGGGAGCCCAATGGGTCATTTGTTTGTTATATAGACCAAGGTACTGCTAAACCGCCGGCTTGATGAAAGCCATCATCGCTCAGTTTATGTATCATCCTAAATCTATCCATCCACCCATCCAACCATATTACGGTTTAACACGACGGGCGAATTAAGCGCCACAGCCGTCCATCGGATGCAGGTTTTCTATCGAAATGGCGGCATAGAGGCTTGATGGATAAATAAATCAACGAGCCGCGCCGAACCGAGATCGGAAACCGAACGGATGGCAACGGATTGCACAACTACTCACCTCATCGCGCGTATCGCCAAGGCCGCGAAAGCGCCGGCGGGCCGCTTATATAACCGGCTTCTGATCTCGCGACTCTTCGTTAAATCGACGTCAGCAGAACGGGAAGAGGGATGGGGTGAGGCCGGGCGCGCCCTTTTGAAAGCGGTCAAAAGGAGCTCTGGGCGTGGCTTGCGAGAGCCTAACCCTTTGAGAAGTTGGTCCGGGTGGAGGCTAACGCCCTGCGCGCGCGTTCCTTCTAGTGCTGTAAGTAAAGGCAATGCAACCAAGGGCGCGTTTTGCATGATTTGCACGGTAAGGCTGCGATTTCATTACCTTCCGTAAGTGGTGGTCCCAGCTCAATCCTCGGCTGTGGGCTGTGCCTGATGGGATTTATTTAACACATTGGGAAATTGTGGGGGGAAAAAACGCGGAACGCCACCCACTTCAGTGCAAGGGGTGTTTACCCGGGAGTAATGCCTATTGTAGCTAATGGAGCTTCTATTATATAAGAGCAATAAAGCTTGTATCTTGGACTCCAGGAAAATTTGCAGAATTTTGAGGTTGCTTTTTTACTTTGGAGAAGCTTCTGTTGCAAATAGGTGGTGGGATTCACACGCTAAGAGAAAGTTTTGTTTGTAGGCTTGTGCAGTCAACGACTTGTGCAGGGTCAGCCTGGGTAGTTACAGTATTTTTGGGTTCCAGGGTGTGTGAATCCAGAAAATGGATGTTTTTTAGAGCAGTGTTTTCCAAACCTGGGGACTTCTGGGAGTTGAAGTCCGCACATCTTAAAAAGTTTGAAAATCACTGCTCTTAAAACAAGCCCAGACTCAACCGTTGAAACCACACTTCTGAATAGGTTGCATTTTTATTACTCATCTCAGAATTTCTGCTTTATGAAATGTCAAAGGGCTTGATACAAGATGCTCCTAATAAAAATATTAACTTAAAAACTATAAAACACTGAGATGGCAATTTGTATTGGTTATAAATAATACACAGGAAAGTTTCTAGGAAGCAAGAGTGTAAATGTTATGTGATTGTTAGAAAAAAAATTAGCAAGATCAATAATACTTTTTAACGTGATAGGTTTATCACTGAACTTTAAGAGGAATTGATAAATTCATACTAAGAAATGAGCTAATATTTTAAACAAGCTGTTCTCAAAAACTTGGGGAAAAATGTAGGCCTGATAAAGGACAATTTGCATGATTAGTGGTTTCACCTGCTATTATATATAATTTCTTCTTGCGAAATAAATTCCCTTGACCTTTTTCCTGTAGAACTTAATACATTTCAAATCCTCCATCTGGTTCGTAGACAGTAGTTAATTGGAGTTTACTTCCAAATAATGTCAGCTGGTGAAGAAAATTAATCCTAATTTCCTTTCGTTGTTGTTAAAGTTTGATATGAAGCAACCAGCAAATAAACTTTTCAAATCTAATTTCTATAAATAGTCAACAGTTGAGAACTTTGTTTCTAAGTGTTACATGCTATATGTGAATAGCTAACTCTGGTTTATTGAGTAAACTTGCACATTCACATATTGCATTAAACCATAAACCACAGTTTACAAAATACTAAAGGCTTAACTATGTCCAAACAAACCACCTTTTGGGAATCCAGGCTTAAAGTAAAAACAGATTTACTTATATTAACTGTAGAAAAATATTCAGTTAAGTTTATTCCTTTACAATGAAATGACTGGCTTAAACTGTATGCCTAAAACAACATTTTTTTTCCTGTCCAAAAGTAGTTGAGATACTGTGGGTGCTGATTCATCAACAATATTGCTTGTTGAATCATCTGGGGTTTTTTTCCCTCTGAATAATCAAAAAGAGCAGATGTGGCCACTGAGATTAACAATGGAAGAAAAGACGGAAATAGTGAAATGTACAGCAGAGCACAATTCGGTCCATGATTCTTTTTTAACATGTAACACTCTCAGAAATGACCGTGAACATCTGCACTGTTAAAAGCTTGGGTTGAATTGCAAAACCAGTATGTTCATTAACAGGCCTGTAACTTTATTCTTGATGTACTTTGATCTCTCTTAGGAGCTGGCCTGCTTGGTTGGCTGCCTGGAATAAAACATGGCTAGAGTGGAAAAATTTGATTTTCACGTACCTACTCTGGAGGAAGTGGCTGATGGTAAGCAACTATGATTCTTTTGTGTTAGAAAGACTCTCAGAGAAGAATCGGTATAACAGCAGCAGTTAGAAAAGCAGGATATAGGGCCCAAAGCTTTCTTCCCCCAAATTATGAACATGTAGAGATGTCCTTGAAGGGAACACTTGGAAGTCATTATAGAAACAAGGGCAGAAGCACTCCTTAATCCCTGGGAAAGGTAATAGTTTCAAGAACACTCCCATCAACGCAAAGAGAATCTGTCGCTGTAGCTATTTCGGTAAAATATAGTTACTTTACTTTACTTTTATTTGATTTGTATACCGCCCTACTCCCGAAGGACTCAGGGCGGTGAACAGCCAACAATAAAATACATACATACAAAATTTAAAAGCAGAAATAAAATCGAATTAAATAGTTTGGCCCAGACAGATTAAAACCCCAATCAATTTAAAACAAATTTAAACTTTGAGTATTAAAATATTTAAAATATTAAAATTGTTTAAAAAGAGGGAGAAAGTTAGGCCAGGCCCGCCTGGTGAAATAAAAAGATCTTTAAAGCGCGGCAGAAGGTGCGCAGATCCGGGATCCTCCGTATCTCTGGGGGGAGCTCGTTCCAGATAGTAGGTGCCCCCACAGAGAAGGCTCTCCCCCTGGGGGCCGCCAGTCGACATTGTTTGGCCGACGGCACCTGGAGGAGCCCCTCTCTATGAGAGCGTACCAGCCGGTGGGAGGATATTGGTGGTAGTAGGCGGTCCTGCAAGTACCCGGGTCCTGAGCCATGGAGCTCTTTAAAGGTGGTAACCAAAACCTTGAAGCGCACCTGGAAGACCACCGGGAGCCAGTGCAGCTCGCGCAGGAGGGATGTTACATGGGAGCGCCATGTCGCTCCCATTACCACCCGCGCGGCCGCACTCTGCGCCAGTTGGAGCCTCCAGGTGCTCCTCAAGGGGAGCCCCATGTAGACAGCGTTACAATAGTTCAGGCGGGAGGTGACGAGGACATGAGTGACCGTGCGTAAGGAGTCCCGATCCAGAAAGGGACGCAACTGGCGAATCAGGCGAACCTGATGAAAAATCCGGTCACGGCCGTCAAGTGCTCTTCTAAAGACTGCCGTGAATCCAGGAGGACGCCCAAATTGCACGCCCTCTCCGTGGGGGCCAATGATTCGCCCCCGATAGTCAGTGATGGCACCAACTGACTATATTGGGACATCGGAAACCACAGCCACTCGGTCTTGGATGGGTTGAGCCTGAGCCTATTCCTCCCCATCCAGATCCGCACGGCCTCCAGGCATCGGGACATCACTTCAAGGGCATCGTTGGGGTGGAGATGTATAGCTGGGTGTCATCAGCGTACTGGTGGTACTTCACCCCGAAACCACGGATGATCTCGTTAGAGATAGTCTTTGCTTAACCATTGCTTAACCATTTGTTCAGCAGCTGAGTGAACGATAGATAGCATTGGCCAGCCAAGTTATGGTTGTTGTAGTGACAGAATCAAAATTTGAGTGTTTAGCAACTAGCCCACACTTACAACCATAGCACTGGAGGAGTCGTGGTGGAGCAGTGGTTAGAATGCAGTATTGCAGTCTAATTCTTATCCACAGCCTGGAGTTCGATCCTGACTGGCTCAAGATTGACTCAGCTTTCCATCCTTCTTAGGTTGGTAAAATGAGGAGTCAGATTGTTGGGGGCAATATCCTAACATTTGTAAACTGCTCAGAGAGGGTCCTAAAGCACTATGGAGTGATATATAAATCTTTGTGCTGTTGATATATGCCCCCCCCCTCATTTCTACCTTATTGGCCCCCTGCACTCTGCTGCCATCGCCTACCCCTGCTGGTGTCCTGTCCCAGCTGATCTTCTGTGTCTTCCGCTGGTGATCCATGATCGAGATGCTAGACAAGGACACAGCCCTGGGATGCATGGACCAAGTGCGACAGAGTCTCATCTACCAAAGGGCATTCACTGGGTCTGACCGGGAGGAGTTTAGGGCAGCATCTTCCATCACAGAGCAGAAAGATTGCAGTGGAAGGGATTACAAGAGACTAAACAGCCACACAATGGGAAATATGCAAAGCTATTTGCATAGCTCCTCCCACTTATGACTGTAACCTTGTTGCTGGTATCCTTAAGATTTATATTGACCGTTTCCTAATAGGATTTGATTGTTGTACCTTCTGATTCTTGACGAATGTATCTTTTATGTACACTGAGAGCATATGCACCAAGACAAATTCCTTGTGTGTCCAATCACACTTGGCCAATAAAGAATTCTATAGTACATTTGCAGTTGCTAGTGCCTTGCTTTCCATGTATATTTTCCATTGTGTGCTTACTCTCTTGCAATCGCCTCCTCTCCAATCTCTGCTTTGCGAGGAGGGAAAAATGAAAAACAAGTCAGGCACAGGACAACACATACTGACTGTAATGGTGATCATATGTCTGAGGAACGGTGTGACTTGTAAATATGAGCATTGGTCGTAAAGTTATTTTTTCAGCATTGTTATAACTGAATGTGGCAGTCAGTAAGTGAGGACTATCTATGTAAGTATATGCAGGAGAGCAATCCATTGTTTTACAAAGGCAGTGCCTTTACATGCAATTAATTTGAATCAGTGGTAATTCATTCAATTAATATCAATATGTTGTCATGGCTTTGCCTTTGTTTTAGAGTGTGGCTAGGGCATACATACACAATGAGTTTCAATCTAAAGAAAACTAAAGAAAAAAAACCCAGGAAGCATTAATACTCAACTGAAAGGGCTTCACCCTGACTTCAGCGTGGTCAGCTTTAACATATTCCATTCTTCAATTTTCTTTGCAATAATCTATTCTCCTTCCAGTTCTACAGAATGGACTTCAAGGAAATTTTGCAGATGTCCAGGTATCCGTGGTGGATTGTCCTGATATGACTCAAGAACCCTTTTGTTTTCCTGCTAAAGGTAACACATGATACCTGTGACAAAATATTGGCAATATATAGAATAGAATAGAATAGAATAGAATAGAATAGAATAGAATAGAATAGAATAGAATAGAATAGAATAGAATAGAATAGAATAGAATAGAATAACATAAAATAACATAGAATAACATAGAATAACATAGAATAACATAGAATAACATAGAATAACAGAGTTGGAAGGGACCTTGGAGGTCTTCTAGTCCAACCCGCTGCTTAGACAGGAAACCCTACACCACTTCAGACAAATGGTTATCCAACATCTTCGTAAAAACTTCCAGTGTTGGAGCATTCACAACTTCTGGAGGCAAGTTGTTCCACTGATTAATGGTTCTAACTGTCAGGAAATTCCTCCTTAGTTCTAGGTTGCTTCTCTCCTTGTTTAGTTTCCATCCATGGCGTCTTGTCCTGCCTTCAGGTGCTTTGGAGAACAGCTTGACTCCCTCTTCTTTGTGGCAGCCCCTGAGATATTGGAACACTGCTATCATGTCACTCCTAGTCCTTCGTTTCATTAAACTCTTCATTAAGAGCCTTGATAGTAAAGTGGTTTAGTGCACCCTGTTGTTAACACAGCTGCCTGCAATTTCTGCTGGTTCGAATCTCTCCAAGGCTCAAGGTTGACTCAGCCTTCCATCCTTTCTAAGGTAGGTGAAATGAGGACCCAGTTTGTGGGGGCAATAAGCTGACTTTGTATAAAATATACAAAAGAATGAAGGCTATTGCTTAACGCATTGTAAGCCACCCTGAGTCTCCGGAGAAGGGCGGCATATAAATCAAATTAAAAAAAAAAAAAAAAAAACTAGAAATACCCAGTTCCTGCAACCATTCTTCATATGTTTTAGCCTCCAGTCCCCTAATCATCATTGTTGCTCTTCTCTGCACTCTTTCTAGAGTCTCAACATCTTTTTTACCAAAAGACAGCAACCAAAACTGAATGCAGTATTCCAAGTATGGCCTTACCAAGGCATTATCTTGGTAACATGTGGGCCACCAGGTGAAACAGGGACAAAATTGCCAGGATTATTTTTGGCAGAATAGATTTTCTTTAAAGAATGGAGTAGATTTGCTTAAGCCTTTTCAAGATTGGGTTATGCAAGCTAAAAGCCCTTATCGCATACCTTAAAATACTGAATGCTCTTTTAAAAAATCCTATTTTTTCCTACTTTTGGACGACTTCAAAAAGAGCAGCCCCACCTTTGCCATTACGTCACAAGGTTGCTGGCCATGCCTCCCTGTGATCTTGTATAGGTCGTAAGGATGCTATGCTAAGTGATGGTTTGCTTTAGCTATGGTTATA
Organism: Pantherophis guttatus; assembly: GCF_059756535.1. Taxonomy (NCBI): domain Eukaryota; kingdom Metazoa; phylum Chordata; class Lepidosauria; order Squamata; family Colubridae; genus Pantherophis; species Pantherophis guttatus. The sequence goes on from NC_142067.1 coordinate 13,306,989, forward strand.
CAAGCCACCATTGCCTGGCTCATAATGCAGCCCACAATAATTGGGTTTGGAGTCTACTAAACCAGGGTCACCAACCTTTCGGACCTCAGGGACCACTAAATTCATAATTTTAAATCCTGCGGACCACTAATATGATTTTTTAAAAAAGATAAATAGTATTTAGTGCAATATAAAAAATGCAAATAATTTTTCTGCGGACCACCAAAATTTTCTCACGGACCACCAGTAGTCCATGGACCACCAGTTAGTGACCACTGAACTAAACCGTGACTGCTTTTATATTGTTTTGGGTTAGTAAAAAAAAAAAAAATTCTGGAAAAAAAATGAATTTGCTCTTTTTTTTTTTCCTTTTTACAGGTATTTGTGGCAAGCCTAGAATTGCAGATGTGGGAGGTGTTCCATATCTTTTACCGCTTGTACAGAAAGACAAGGTAAATAAAGTGTAATGTATTTGCAACCATATGCAAAAGGTAGTCTTTCATCCAATAACCTCCCATTTTGATCAGAAACAATAATTCCCATTTTTGGAGTGGGATCAAATCATTTTTGCTAATATCGCAGTGATCCTTGTAAAGTCAGATTAGTCCATTCTAACATTTTGCATCTGTGTTAATTGGTTACCTTTTTTTAATCCTTTCAAAGAGATTTGGTTCAGATCCTAATTCCGCAATTTAAAAATGCAGGTAGGTTTCGATTAGTAGTTAATAAATCACACAAAATGGTTGTATTATTTGAATTCACACTACCAGCAATAGCAATGGCCTTTAGATGTATATACCGCTTTACATAGCTTAATAGCCCTCTCTAAGCGGTGTACAGAGTCAGCATATTGCCCCCAACAATCTGGGTCTTCATTTTACTAACCTCGGAAGGATAGAAGGCTGGATCAACCTTCAGCCCGTCAGGATCGAACTGCTGGCAGCCGGCAGACAGTAGAAGTAGCCTGCTACTAGTACTGCATTCTAACCACCGTGCCACCATAGCTCTTAATCTTGTAATCCTTGGTTTACAACCATAACTGAGTTTGCAATTTCAGCCGTAAGTCATGATGGTTATAATGTGAGTCACTATGTAAGTTTGACTGATTTTACAGCCCTTTTTTGGGCGATCATAAACTGATCGCTGCGGTTATTAAAGCAAACTAATTATTTTCTATACGTTTTTTTTTTTCTTTTGCTGGAAACCAGAAGTAAATATTGGTTTTTGGCAAAAAATATAAATCGCGGATCTCTTCCCGCTTTTAAAAATTATGGAGGACTCCAAAAAAAGCTTTTGTTTGTATGGGTTATATTTATATTTACCATATTAAAAATTAAAACTGATGCATTCACTGCCTCTTCTCGTGATCGTTGGATGAGATTTTAATATTGTATTCTTTTTCAACATAGGATGGCAATTTTAAATTTTTAAACATCAAATTTAAAGACTCCTGAGAGTGGGTCTTGGGGAAGGCCGAGGACTCCTAGGAACACTCTAATAAGCACTGCCCTCTAGACAGCATGTAGATGAGCAAATTTAACCATTCTTTTCTCATTTAGGTTTATGACCTGAACATAATAGCGAAAAATATACAATTACCCGGAGCATTTTTTCTTGGTGCTGGAGCTGTTTCTTCCAGAGTAGTTGGAAATAATGCTGAGGTAAGACAATGGATAAGAAAATATTAGCTTGAGTGTATATGGAATATAGATATATATCAGTGGTGGGTTGCTACCGGCTCGCCCCAGTTCGGGCAAACTGGTAGCGGCAGTGGTGGGAAGCTCTGCCCAGACGTCATCAAATACGCTATGCGCAGAAGCTTCTGCGCATGCATAGAAGTGGCATGTACACTAGCGAACTGGTAGCAAAGGTAAGTGAAATCCACCACTGGTATATATGAATATCGGATGCGGTGATTCAGTGACTAAGACGCTGAGCTTGACGATCGAAAGGTCGGTAGTCCACTGGTTCGAATCCCTAGTGCCACATAATAGGGTGAGCTCCCATTACTTGTCCCAGCTTCTACCAACCTAGCAGTTTGACAACACGAAAAAAATGCAAGTAGAAAAATAGGCACCACCTTTGGTGGGAAGGTAACAGTGTTCCGTGTGCCTTTGGCGTTTAGTCATGACCACTGAGATGTCTTCGGATAGCGCTGGCTCTGTGGCTTTGAAACAGAGATGAGCACCGCCCCATAGAGTCGGGAACGAATAGCACATATGTGTGAGGGGAACTTTTACCTTATACTTGGGAGTATTAACTGTCCGATCTCAGCAACGTGAAGACTTGTGGACTTCAACTCCCAGAATTCCCTAGCCAGCATAGCTGATCTCAGTTTTTCTTGCAAGGATTGCACCATTTAGGCTATAAAATTCCCTTTAAAATTTGATTTACATAATCCAGTCGTCCCCAACTTTTCTGGCTCCACAGACCATCAGGGGGAAGGAGGGGATGGTTTCACATCTGCAACCTAGATCCCACACATGCGCAAATGAAGCTCCATGCGCTTTCCCGCCATTTTCACAGTCCAGTTCCCAACAGGCTTCAGACCAGGGGTGAAATGCTCCCGGTTCGGACCAGATCGGGCAATCTGGTAGCAATTGTGGCCGGTAATTCGGAGAACTGGTAGCGATGGCAATGCGAAGCTCTGCCCACCCACCCAGGTGTTGTGCTATTTAACCTCTGCGCATGTGTAGAAGGTTTTGTGCATGCGCAGAGGATTTGCGTGGTGCGTGCACTTCCGAACCGGTAAGGAAGGTAAGTAGATTTCATCCCTGCTGCAGACCGGTACCGGTACTGCTACCTGGAGAATTGGGGACCCCTCACTTAATCGGGTTCAGATCTTGCTTAAATCTCTGTTTTAGTAGACTTCCAACACCTCTGCTGTTGTTGGTTTTTTTCTGGACTTTCTCTATGTTTAAGATGAGGTCTTAACCCCACCTCATTCTGAGCCATAGTATGTGTGAAAGGATTTACTGAATAAACCATCATTATTGGGTAGGTTCATACCGTACGGTAACAAACCATGATTTTCAAATCGCGTAGCTGACTTTCTGCAATGGAATAAGCTATAAACAAAACGTGCTGCTTGTTTTAATCATTGTGAAATGATGGTAGATCGTGCTGATCTATTGGAAGATGTTTATCTGTTTCTATCTAGTTTATCCCAATTGTTCAAGCTGAAAAGGAAGAAAAGGCAGCAATCAATGGAAGTTACCTAGCCAAGATCAACCCTGAGGATGGCACCTGTCTGCTCCAAAAATACAGCTCCCTACATAAGGATTGTGAATTTGGACTGCTGGCTAATCTATATGCAAGTGAAGGCCTTCCTGGTAAGGTATGTGGCCCGGTCAGGTTTATTAAAATGGCTTTTTACAAACCAAACATCCATGCAAAGTCTACCAAAAAAAAAACCCCAAACCGATTAAAAGAAAATTTAAAAAGTTAATAAAGCCCAAACAAACAAACTTCTACATGTGAACATGCTTTGCTTCATTTTGTTTTGCTTCATTTTATTGACAAATTTATACAGCTACATGTATTACCAATGGAACTTCTGGTGTAAATACATATATTTATAGCTAGTCCTCAATTTACAACAATAATTGAGCCCAGGATTACGGTCGTAAATTATGCCGATTGTTAGGTGGGTTATTAAATCAACCTGGTTTTACAACAATGTTTTGTTTTTTTGCAGAGGTTGTTAAGCAAACCCATCGTTTGCATCGGGTTTTTTTTTTTTGCCAAAAACCAGAAGTAAATGCCAGTTTCCAGCAAAAAATGTGATTCATAGTCATGACAGTGAGATGCTATTGACCAGAGGTCTCCAACCGTGGCAACTTTAAGACTTGTGGACTTCAATTCCCACAATTCCTTAGCCAGCTGGCTGAGGAATTCTGGGAGTTGAAGTCCATAAGTCTTAAAGTTGCCACGGTTGGAGACCCCTGCTATGGACAGCTATAAATGCAGGCTGCTTGCCAAGCACTCAAAATGCAATCATGTGACTGTTGAAACTTGGTTGCTAGGCAATTGGTTGTTAAATGAGGACTACCTGCTTACAATAAAGATATATGTAAGGATATGTAGACACATATAACTGTGTCCCACAGCTATATTCAAGAATTGAGCCTGAGTGGCGCAGCAGACTAATGCTACTGTTAAAGGTAGTATTTAGCTTCCAGCTGCCTGCAATTATTGCAAGTTCAATTCTCACCAGGCTCAAGGTTGACTCAGCTTTCCATCCTTTCTAAGGTAGGTAAAATGAGGACCCAGTTTGTGGGGGCAATAAGCTGACTTTGTATAAAATATACAAAAGTATGAAGGCTATTGCTTAACGCATTCTAAGCCGCCCTGAGTCTCCGGAGAAGGGCAGCATATAAATTAAAAAATATATATATATATTTTACACAGAACAACACTACAGACATTATTTAACATTTCCCTATATCTTGTGAATCCACAAATCTTATAAGGGAGTTTCTTCTTTTAGCATCCTATCGACTTTCTTTATTGTATGTAGAAGACTCTGATCCCTTTGCTGTAACACTACCAATGTCATTTAAATTTGAGTACAGTTTTGCCCATTTAATTGACCTATGTTTCTCTAATAAAAAAAGACAATATATTTGGCCCTTGTGAATGCTTGGATGGTAACAATTCACAAATTGGCTACAGTAAGAGAACAGGTTTGCAACTCCACAAGCCCATGAATACTCTAAGAAAGGTGGTTCCTGTCTTTCTACACTCATAAGATTTTGTCTTCTGTATCTTTTTTTTAAGTAGCGCGTAAAGTTCTAAGCAAGTTTATAGAATAGAATAAGAAAACAGAGTTGGAGGGGACCTTAGAGGTCTTCTAGTCCAACCCCCAGCTCAGGCAGGAAACCCTATGCCATTTCAGACAAACGATTGTCCAATCTCTTCTTAAAAACTTCCAGTGTTGGAACATTCAAAATTTCTGGAGGCAAGTTGTTCCACTGATTAATTGTTCTGTCAGGAAATTTCTTCTTAGTTCTAGGTTGCTTCTCTCCTTGATTAGTTTCCATCCATGGCGTCTTGTCCTGCCTTCAGGTGCTTTGGAGAATAGGTTGACTCCCTCTTCTTTGTGGAAACCCCTGAGATATTGGAACACTGCTATCATGTCACCCCTAGTCCTTCTCATTAAATTAGACAAATTCAATTCCAGCAACAGTTCTTCATATGTTTTAGCCCCCAGTCCCCTAATCATCTTGGTTGCTCTTCTCTGCACTCTTTCTAGAGTCTCCACATCTTTTTTACATCATGGCAACCAAGATTCTATAGATTATAGGCCCTGTCCTTTGTATCTTCTAAGAATGTTATCAAACTATATAACACCTAGATGCTTTTTTCAGTCATAAAAAGATGCCATTAAAAAAAATACATTAAAAATAAGGACTGACGATAGGGAGCATATTGGATGCCAAGAATTCACAAACATTTTATTACCTACAACTAGATTAAAAGGGAAATATAAAAAACGAAATTTCCCAGATCAACTTTCTCTGAAGACACAAATTTCCTGAGAGGAATCATTCAATCTATGACCTCTTGGCCTTGTGCTTTTAATGTGGGAATAATGATTTTGACCATTAGAATTGTCAGGTGGAGAGTTCACAAACACAAAATGTGTTAAGAAGGGAGCTCCAAGTCATAATGAAATCTTACAAGTGTGTAATTCTCAACTCATAATGCATTACATGAAGCTTAGTCATTTCGTTTTTATTTCAACTGCAAATTGCTGCACAGAATTTCCTCTGCTTCACATGACAGTATTAACCTGCCTCCTTCCTTTAAGGTCATTGAAGTGAGAGCAAAGAAAAGAACTGGTGAGCAGAATTTCATATCCTGCATACGGAAAGCCTTAGATAAGCATTATGGTGACAGAACAGTGGGAATGGGAGGTACCTTCATTATCCAGAAAGGAAATGCAAAACTTCATATTATGGTAAGTCAGCTACAAGAAGATGATTTTCCATTTTTCTTTGGAAGCATGAGTTACGCAACAAGAAGAAAAAAAGTCTATAAACATTAAACAGTAAAGTCTTTCCATAAACATTTGCAAACTTGCTTTTTTATGGTGTGCTATCAAGTAGATGTGCGATGGCTCAGCGGTTAAAGGAGCTGAACTTGTCAGCTGGAGATCTGACAGCCTGAGTTCGAGACCCGAGCTCTGTGCAACAGGGTGAATTCCTGTTACTTGCTCCAGCTCCTGCCCACTTAGCAGTTCAAAGGCATGCAAAATACAAATAGATAACTGTATTTTTCAGAGTATAAGACACACTTCTTTCCCCCCTAAAAGAAGGTGAAAATTTGGGTGCATCTTATACACCGAATGTAGCCAAAAATGCAAGGCATGGAGGAGGCGATCGTCTATGGCAATCCCTGCAGCCTGGAACAGCTGATTGGGAGTATTCCAGAAAGCTGATACACCGGCCAATCGGCTGCTCATGCTGAATCAGGCTGCAATAATGTGCTGAAGCTGACCTGGCTGTTCGCTATTTGCTGCAAGAACTGTCAGAGTTTGCAGCAGCAAGCAAAACACAAGCAGAGGAGAGGAGTTTCGGTTTCAGTGAGATCAGCACAGCATGCAGCTTTAGAACAATTGACCTAAGCCACGCCCAGGCTCCTTGCTGTCTCCTCCCGTGTTGCTCACACAACAAATACTGTTTCAGTTGCCAAACAGTCTCACACACTGACAGGACGCTAGCCAGATGAATACCAATGGATGCTGGTAGGCAGAGGCAGAATTTTTTTTTCTTATTTTCCTCCCCCAAAACGAAGGTGCGTCTTATACTCCGGAGCGTCTTATACTCTGAAAAATATAGGTAAATAGATGCCACTTTGGTGGGTAGGTAACATTATTCTGTTTGCCTTTGGTGTGTAGCCATTCTGGCCACATAACCATGGAAAATGTCTTCGGATAGTGCTGGCTTCCTCGATACATGAACACAGCCCTTGATCGGCAGGATTTTTCCAAGATTTCAGTCTTTCTCACTTATATTGAGGGGAAGCCAGACTAGCAAATTTGTGCATTCAAAACAGCCGATTAAGCTCTCATTGAGCTACTTTGACTGGTCCCAATTTTGATGGAGAGTTGAAATTTTAATTGTTTGTGCCAGCTGGAGAATTTTCTGGCTTACGTTTCAAAAGACATTGAGATACTACCAGAAGGTGCAAAATTGTGTCAAAGCAAAATTTGTGTCATGTTCTGATCTGGAGAGGAGGGAAACGGACTCTGATGACTTAAGAGTTCCTGTGCTTTTCTTTATTCAAGTACAGCCACGTGCTTTGTTTTTTTTAAATTGCAGCCTTCTGAATTTTCTGCCTGCCCTTTGGAAACTGATGAGAAGGTGAACAATTGGCTGAAGTTTTTTGAAATGACAGCTCCGCTCATTTGCCAGCCTGTGATTGTTTCTCAAGATCCAGTAAGTAAATTCTATTGTTATTTCTCAAGGGAGATCCCAACTTACTTGCCTGGATGCAAAGTGGTCATTTTTTTAAACAATCATCTACTCCTCTTGCTCCAAGTTGCCATAACATGCACCAAAGAATTGGGAAAATACCCAGCGAGAGCCATTTTGGTGTAGTGGTTAAGGTGCTGGCCTAGAAACCAGGAGACTGAGTTCTTGGGCCAATTTTTCTCTCATGTCACAGGATTGTTGCCTTTCAGCTCCAGGTACCTGGACAGAAAAACACTTAATCTCTCCCCTGGTTCAGCTGATAAAGGGAGGAGAACTTGTGGCTCAGAGGTTAATACAACTGCCAATATGCAGGCAGCCCAAGTTCGAATCCTAGTAAGGGTATGGCTACCTCCAACCTAAGCTTAGTTCATAAGATTATTTATCAAAACATCTTACCTGTAAATGAGTACTTTAATTTCAACCGCAATAACATAAGGGCTATCAATAGATTCAAACTCAGTGTAATTCGCTCTAATCTTGATTGTAGGAAATATGACTTCTGCAATAGAGTAGTTAATGTCTGGAACACTCTACCTGATCCTGTTGTAGTCTCTCTAATCCCCAGATCTTTTACCTTAAACTGTCTACCGTGGACCTTTCACGTTTCTTAAGAGGTCCCTAAGGGGGCGTGCCTACCGTCCCTGTCCTACTGTCCCCATTTATATGTATTCATTCTATGTGTTTATGGCTATGTTTTGCTTATTTATTTCCTTTTATTTGTGCCAAAAAAATTTCATGTCTCCATGTCTATGTCTATACTGTTACGTTTCCTTGTATTTGTTGGCAAATAAATAAATATAAATGTTCCCCATCTTGAGTGTACAAAGCTATTGGTGCAGCTTTGTCATGACTCATCTCACCCAAACTACACAAATAGTCCTCATTTAGCTACCACTATTGCGAGTGGCAACTAGGTTGTTCGGCAAAGCAGTCATTGTGAAGCCATGACCAAACTTATGGTCTTTCCAGCAACTTTCTTTTGCTTTACAGACCTGTGAAACTTGTGAAAAAGTTACTTTTTAAATCATTGCCATAACTGAAGAGTAGCTAAATGAGATTGTTGCTAAATGAGGACTACCTATATTGCCAAATAACACAAAATAACACATTTGCATGCGATGTATCTGAACTGAAGGAAATGTTTGCTGCTTGGGACACACAGGAATTTATGGGTTCTTGGTTTTTTCCCCAGGGTTTTGATCTGCGTGTGGAGCACACCCACTGTTTCAGCCATCACGGTGAAGGTGGCCACTACCACACGGACACAACTCCAGAGACTGTAGAATATCTGGGGTATTTTGTCCCTGCTGAATTCCTCTTTCGGATCGACAGACCAAAGGAGACGCATATGGTGGGTCGGGATTAAAGTCGAACCCAGCTGATGTTAATGAAGAAGCAGAAAATCAAGAAATGATTAAATTTGCTTTTCACTAGGTTCAACTAATGTCTAATTACAACCTGAATGTATTATTTTTTTTGGCACTTAAAAATAAAATATGGCAAAATTTGATTTTTTTCAGATTGGAAATGTAGCACATTCTGGCTGATTGCGAAACAAAACCAGGAGCCCAATTTTTACTTAATATATTTACATTTTAGATCATTGGTTCCCCTTCTTTCTGTCCTTAGCATCTAGATTTCAGCTGCAATCTGGATGGGAACTCTATACCTATCCCAAGATTGGTGAACTGCAATTTCTGTCCTCTGTCATTGCATTACATCAGGGAAAGGAAACCATTCATTAGCATAGCCCTCAATGGGCAATGGGTTAATTGCCTAATTTGGCCCTCCTGCTCTCTGCTGCACCCTTGTGGCAGAGAGGCAAAACAATGATGTCCAAGATCCCTCCCCCTTGTTCAAGAGAATTCAAGAGTCCAGTCATCTATATTAATCAGAATAGAACTGAAAGGGATCTTGGAGGTCTTCTAATCCAGGGGTCTGCAACCTTAAACACTGAAAGAGCCATTTGGACCCGTTTCCCACAGAAAAGAAAACACCAGGAGCCACAAAACTCTTCCCGTGCCTGACTATTTCTTGAGCGGCCACAAAACTAGCATATGTAGTTGAATTAAACGTTCTGTTTTCTTCTGAAACTTTTCTTGGATTTATCCATGGTTGGCCTACCGGGGGTTGAAAAGCTCAATAAATCACATGCAGCGGATATCACACATTGGCGGTTGTGACATATTTTGAGTGACAAGGAGCCGCAGCAGAGGGGTGAAAGAGCCACATGCGGCTCCAGAGCCGCAGGTTGCTGACCCCTGTTCTAGTCCAACCCCTTGTTCAAGCAGGAAACCCTATACCCGTGATGGCGAACCTATGGCACGCGTGCCACAGGTGGCACCCAGAGCCATATTTGTGGGCACATGAGCGTTGCCCTAGCTGAGCTCCAGCGTGCATGTGTGCGCTGGCCAGCTGATTTTTGGGCCTTCTGGTCCCACCAGAAGTTGGGAAATGGGTTGTTTCCAGCCTCCGGGGGACCTCTGGGTGGGTGTAGGAGGCCGTTTTCGCCCTCCCCAGGCTCCTAGAAAGGCTCTGAAGCCTGGGGAGAGCAAAAAACAGGCTTACCAGGCCCACCAGTAATTTTTTGCCATTGCGTGCCAAAAGAGGGAGTGCGGAGGTCGACGTGTGCATGCATGGGGGGTGGGGTATGGGGGCATTGAATGATGGGTGTGGGCACGGGCACACATGACCTCCCCACGCTCCCCGCACTTTTGGCACGCGACAGCAAAAAGGTTAGCCATCACTGCCCTATACTGTTTCAGAAAAGTGGCTGCCCACTTCTTTAAAGCCTCCATTGATGAAGCACCCACAATTTCTGAAGGCAAGCTGTTTCACTGGTTAATTGCTCTCACTGTTAGGAAGTTTCTCTTTAATTCCAGGTTGCTTCTCTCCTTGATGAGTTTCCATCCATTGTTTCTTGTCTTGTCTTCTGGTGCTATGGAAAATAAATTGACCCCCCCTTCTTTGTGGCAGCTTCTCAAATACTGGAATACTGCTATCATGTCCCCCCTAGTCCTTCTTTTCTCTAGACTGGCCCTACCCAATTCCTGCAACCGTTCTTCGTATGTTTTAGTCTCCAGGCTTTTTAATCATCTTAATTGGTCTTCTCTGCCCTTTTTCCAAAGTCTCAATATCTTTTTTTTTTTGTAATATAGTGACCAAAACTGGATGCAGTATTTCGGTTGTGGTCTTATTAAGGATTTATAAAGCAGTACTAAATACTCCATGTGATTTTGATTCTTTGCCTCTTATTTATACAAGCAAGGATTGTATTCACTTTTTTGGGCTGCTGCAAAAAAAAGGCAACTGGACTTTATTTTTTTTTTCTTTGAAGACCTTTCACTTCTCACCCAAGAAGCTTCTTCAGCTCTGACAGGATGATGTGGGGGGGGAGTCAATGTAAAATACCCGTATGTTGTTATCCCTTATGGTCCAGCAACAAGCACCGTTCCCTTCGCGCCCGCAGAACTCCCAGCATCTCCGAGCCTTTTCCTACTGACCGCTAGGGGGTACCCGCCGGTACGCTCTCTTGGAATCGCAGGTTTTCTGCTTTGTCCCCCTGCGGGCCCCCGTAGTTTCTTCTGCGCATGCTCTATCCGGGTTACCTCAGCGGCGGCTCCGGCTGTGGCGCCGCTGAGGTAAAAAAAAAAGATGTCGGGTCTCCAGGCGGTGCGGATCAGCATCGAGTCGGCCTGCGAGAAACATGTCCAGGAGGTCGGCCTCGACGGCAGCGAGAGCTACCTGCAGCCGCTGTCCATGTCGCAGAACCTGGCCCGCTTGGCGCAGCGCATCGATTTCAGCCAAGGCAGCTCCGGTTCCGAAGAGGACGAGCCCGCACCGGCCGGAGAGAGTCGCGAATGGCCCGGCAGGGACGAGGAAGAAGAGGAGGAAGGTGGGGAGAGAAGCAGGAGCAGCTGGGGGAGAAGTGGGAGGAGCTTCCTTCGGCGAGGAAGCTAAGCGGGGTCGGATCTGGTCGATGCTTGGATGGGGGACCACCAAGAGATCTCAGAAATGGGAAGTTCTTTTTAAAAAAAAAAAAAAAACCTCCATAACTCTGCAAAAACATTGCAAGGAAGCTCTCATCTCGGCTTGAAAGCACGTTTCCCTGATCTGGTTTAGGAGTAGCCTCCCTAATTTCAATTAATTACAGGATTATTCTTATAGCCCCCCCCCCCTTTCCAGACGAACCTGGGTGGCTTTTACTAAAAGGAAACGATTGGGGTAGGTTTAAATAGCATTTAGACTTATATGCCGCTTTACAGGCCTCTCTAAGCGGTTTACGGGGTCAGCCTATTGCCCCCCAACAATCTGGGTCCTCATTTTACTGACTTCGGAAGGATGGAAGGCTGAGTCAACCTGGAGCCTGGTGAGATTCGAACTGTCAAATTGCAGGTAGTCAGCAGAAGTAGCTTGCAGTACTGCACTCTAACCACTGCGCCACCGTGGCTTTAAATCCTGACCTGAGGATGGACAGTGTATGTTGCTTTTCAGAGCTGCCCCCCCCCAATCTTTTTGGAGGAACTGGGATTCTGCAAGGGTGGGTAGAAGTTGGACCTGAGTTTCTGCATGTGGATTGGAGACCATTAGGAGATCTCAATGCTTGGAAGTTGGAAAAAAAAGCTTCCTCGAGGGGAAAGTAGGAGGAGCTTCCTTCGGCAAGGAAGCTAAGCAGGGTCAGATCTGGTCCATACTTGGATGGGGGACCACCAGGAGATCTCAGCAATGGGGAAGTTCTTTAAAAAAAAACTCCATACCTCTGCAAAAAACATTGTATGGGGGCACTCAACGAGGCCATCTCGGCTTAAAAGGAACTCTTCTGTGATCTTGTTTAGGAGCAGCTTGCCTAATTTCAATTAATGATAGGATAATTTTTTAGCCCCCCCCCACCTCCCAGATGACCCTGGGTGGCTTTTACTAAAAGAAAATGAGGTAGGTTTAAATAGCACTTAGCAATAGCACTTAGACTTATATGCCACTTTACAGTGCTTTACAGCCCCTCTAAGCGGTATACAGAGTCAGCCTATTGCCCCCAACAATATGGGTCCTCATTTTACCCACCTTGGAAGAATGGAAGGCTGAGACAACCTGGAGCCTGGTGTGATTTAAACTGCCAAATTGCAGGCAGCCGACAGTCAGCAGAAGTAGCTTGCAGTACTGCACTGTAACCACTGTGCCACCGTGGCTTTAAATCCTGACCTGAGGATGGACAGTGTATGTTGCCTTTCAGAGCTGCCCCCAAGGGAATCTTTTTGGAGGAACTGGGATTCTGCAAGGGTAGATAGAAGTTGGACCTGAGTTTCTGCATGTGGATGGGAGACCACTAGGAGATCTCAACGCTAGGAAGTCAGGGGAAAAAACCTCCATAACTCTGCAAAAACATTGCATGGAGGCATTCAACAAGGCCATCTCGGCTTGAAAGCAGATGTTCCATGATCTTGTTTAGGAGTAGGCTCCCTAAATTCCATTAATTATACGATTTTTTTTAGCCACCCAGCTCCCAGATGACCCTGGGTGGCTTGACAAACTGAAAACAGAGGAAAATACAAAGGGAATTCTATGCAACATAAGGAAAAACCACCAGCTTTTTTCGGGGTGGGGGCAACAAAAAATACATGTTTTACCCACCACTAAAAGGAAACATTGTGGGTAGCTTTAAGTACATTTGCTTGAATCCTGACCTGAGGACGGACAGTGTATGTTGCCTTTCAGAGCTGCCCCAAGGGAGTCTTTTTGGAGGAACTGGGATTCCGCAAGGGTTGGTAGCAGTTGAACCCGAGTTTATGCATGTGGATCGGAGACCACTAGGAGATCTCAACGCTCGGAAATTGGGAAAAAACCTCCATAACTCTGTTCTTTTATTCTTGTTTTTCAGGCCTGATAAAATTCCAGCCTTCTCTCTGGCCTTGGGATTCAGTGAGGAATAACTTAAGGAGTGCTTTGACGGAGATGTGTGTGCTTTATGATGTCCTCAGCATAGTCAAAGATAAAAAGTTTATGACTCTAGACCCAGTTGTACAAGAACCACTTACTCAAAAGCAGGTACTAGGCATAATTTCTCTTTATTCTGTTCAAATATTTGTTCCACGTTTCTCATCTTGGCTTGTAAAGAGTTACCCTTTCCAAAGTGTGGGTGAAATCCCCTTTTTGGGCTATATGGATTTATTTGGTAGGTTTCTGTCCATTTTTTTTTATCACATCCCATATTCATGCATTGTGTCTATTGTTTTTGAAGGAGTGGGTCCTGGTTTTTAACACTTTTTATTTGTAATTGCCCAGAGACATCGGGACTGAAGCAGCATATACATTTAAATAGTATTACGCGGTGGCTCAGTGGCTAAGATGCTGAGCTTGCCGATCAAAAGGTTGGCAGTTCAGTATTTCGAATCCCTAGTGCCGCATAACAGTGTGAGCTCCCATTATTTGTCCCAGCTTCTGCCAACCTAGCAGTTTGAAAGCACGTTAAAAAATGCAAGTAGAAAAATAAAGACCACCTTTGGTGGGAAGGTAATAGCGTTCCGTGTGCCTTTGCCATTTAGTCATGCCGGCCACATGACCACGGAGACATCTTCAGACAGCGCTGGCTCTTCGGCTTTGAAACGGAGATGAGCACTGCCCCCTAGAGTCAGAAACAACTAGCACATATGTGCGAGGGGAACCTTTACTTTTACCTTACTGTACTATAATTATTATGATACCAATAAACAAAGATCCTTACTCCAGATATATCCTAAATCAGGGCTGGCTGATTTTGTGTTTTTTCTGTTTGGGGACAATAAATGCCACAGCCATTAGCCATGGTGGTTGCCTTTGATGGTCAAAAACATCTAGAGGCATCTGGTTTCATATTACTGTATTCAATAAATATCAGTTTACTGCAGCCCTTCGCATTCATGACAGGAGCAAATGTAGAAATATCCTTTCAGTCTGTTAATCTGATGGAGAAGATTGCATTTAAATTTATTTTAGTTCTTTCTTCATTTCTAGAACCCTCAGGTTTTGCAGCTGATGTCCAAGAAAAAGTCCTTAGCTGGAGCAGCCCAGATTCTTCTGAAAGGAGCAGAAAGGTTGTCTAAATCAGTTGCGGAAAACCAAGAAAATAAGCGGCAAAGAGATTTCAACTCGGAACTGCTCAGGTTGAGGCAGCACTGGAAACTGAGGAAAGTGGGAGATAAAATCCTGGGAGATTTGAGCTACAAGAGTGCAGGTGAACCCAGCAGGGCATAATTTCTGTACTGTTATTTACAGTGCTGGACCTACGAATTGGACATTGGACTACCATTTATCTGAAATGGCATAGGGTTTCCTGCCTAAGCAGGGGGTTGGACTAGAAGACCTCCAAGGTCCCTTCCAACTCTGTTATTCTGTTATTTATATATGTACAGGTAGTCCTTGATTAACGACCACAATTAAGTCCAACATTTCTAGGGAGATGGTTGTTAAGTGAGTTTTGCCCCATTTTACGACCTTGCCACAGTTGTTATGTGAATCACTGCTTAAGTGAGTAACACGGTTGTTAAGTGAATCTGGCTTCCCCTTGACTTTGCTTGTCACAAGGTCACAAAAGGAGATCACGTGACCTGGGGAAACCGTCATAAATATGAGCAGCTGCCAAGCGTCTGGATTTTGATCACATATAACCGTGGGGTGCTGCAGTGGTCTTAAGTGTGAAAAACGGTCGTAAGTCCCGTTTTTCAGTGCCTCTGTAACTTTGAACAATCACTAAATGAACTGTGTTTAAGTTGAGGACTGCCTGTACATATCATTTACGTTTTGTAACTGTTGATGGAGATAATGTGGGTGCATGCATGCAAAAAATTAGTTTAAATTCAGCTTTACCGTAATATAAATTGATGAAGAAAGTAGAAACCAATATGTTTTCTAACAAAATATCTAATAAAATGAAATTCAGTGTAGAGAAAAGTAAAGTCCTACACTTGGGTAAGAAAAACCAAAAGTACACAAATAAACTGGGTGAAACCAGGCTTAATAGCAGTGACTGTGAGAGGGATCTAGGAGATTTAGTGGACAACCAGCTAAATATGAGACAGCAGTGTGCAGCGGCAGCCAAAAAAGCCAATACAATCCTAAATTGCATTAACAGAGGGATACAATCAAGATCAAGTGCGGTACTGATACCACTCTATAAAGCCCTAGTAAGACCACACCTAGAGTACTGCATCCAGTTTTAGTCACCACACTATAAAAAAGATGTTGAGACTCTTGAAAAAGTGCAGAGGAGAGCAATCTGGATGATTAGGGGACTGGAGATTAAAATTAGTCCAGTGAAGAGAAGGACCAGGGGAGACATGATAGCAGTGTTCCAATATTTGAGGGGCTGCCACAGAAAGGAGGGGGTTAAGCTATTTTCCAAAGCACCTGAAAGCCAGGCAAGGAATAATGGATGGAAACTGATCAAGGAGAGATTCAGCCTGGAAATAAGGAGGAACTTTCTGACAGTGAGAACAATCAACCAATGGAACAGAAGTTGCCTTCGGAAGTTGTGGGAGCTTCATCACTTGAGACTTTTAAGAAGAGATTGGACTGCCGTTTGTCAGAAATGGTGTAGGGTCTCCTTGCTTAGGCCGGAGGTTGGACTAGATGACCTATAAGGTCTCTTCCAACTCTGTTAATCTGTTAATCTGTTTTGCTCTGATTGTAGTTTTGCTCAATGTTTCCTTGTCCCTTTAGAGATTATATGGAGTTGCTTTAATCCAAGGCAAATTTCTTTGAAGCAGTATTTGATGCTTTAAAAATTATGCCTACAGTGTATGCACACGGGAAGGTGCAAATATGCATTGGATATTTCAGATCTGCTTAATGTAAAATATAAACTGTTCCAACTTCTCTCCTTTATCAAGGGTCTCTGTTTCCTCACCACGGCACATTTGAGGTCATAAAAAACACCGACATTGATCTGGATAAAAAGATTCCCGATGATTACTGCCCTCTGGCTGTTCAGATTCCAAGTGATTTGGAAGGTTCTGCCTATATTAAGGTTTGTCAAGGTGATCTGTTTTATGCATTGATTTGGTTAAAATGCCTAGAAGAAAAAACCCAGAACCTAAAATTGTGTTTTGTTTTGTTTTTAATGTTTAGGTATCTATTCAGAAACAAGCACCAGATATAGGGGACCTTGGAATAGTCAATCTGTTTAAAAAACCTATCTTGAAATCTAAGCCAGGTATTTGTTTCAGAATGTTAATTGTTATATTTCAAAGAAGCATGCTTTGAAAAAGATGTCCTATAGGTGGTTCTCAATTTACAATCACAAATTGGGATTAGAATTACCGTTGCTAAGCAAGACAGTTGTTAAATGAGTCATAGCCGTGCCAATTTTAAGACTTGCGGACTTCAATTCCCCAGGTGGTATATTCATTTTCCGCTTTTACTGATGTGTAAATAACAACAATTCTCTTATTCAGGGGCTCTGCATTGGCAAACCAAGCTGGAGACCGCCCAGAATGTTCTATTGTGTAAAGAAATATTTGCTCAGCTTTCTCGGGAAGCCGTGCAAATCAAGTCACAAATTCCTCACGTTGTTGTGAAGAACCAAATCATTTCCCAGCCCTTCCCAGGTAAGACAGTATGAAAAAGATGGATTTGATCCACTTGTTTGTTTGAACGAATAGACAAGATTCCGTTTGAAGTGCATTTGAAGCATTTTATTTAGTTCAAATTTATGTTCATTTTTTTGGCTCCTCAACGCTACTGTTTCTATCTGTGTAGATGACTCATACATGACATGGACTGATCTTAACCAAACCATTAATCCTTTCCTTCCTTCCTTCCTTCCTTCCTTCCTTCCTTCCTTCCTTCCTTCCTTCCTTCCTTCCTTCCTTCCTTCCTTCCTTCCTTCCCTTCCTTCCTTCCTTCCTCCTTTCTTTCCTTCCTCCCTCCTCCCTTCCTTCCTTTCCTCCCTCCCTCCTTTCCTTCCTTCCTTTCCTTCCTTCCTTCCCACCTATCTACTTACCTACCCATGTTTACCCTTATATTTAAGAAATCAATGGCTATGTATAGACAACCAGAATGTAATAACACTACAAGATGCAGTTCACACATACACATTTTTGCATTTCATTTTGTAGGATTGCAGCTCTGCATTTCCTTGTGTCACTCCTCAGAAGACAAGAAATCCCAAAAATCTACTTCTGAGAAACAAGGTCCAGAAGATCATCTTTACGTTCTAGAGCATAATCTGCATCAACTGATCAGAGAGGTAAAGAACTTTACTACCGCAGAGTTTTGAGTTCAGATTCTCCCCCTTCTTTCACTGAATGTCTTGTGAGGCTTTTAGGGGTACAAAAATATTTCATGTTCACCATGTTCCTAAAAACTGGAGCTCTTGTAGGTGCTCAACATGGCATGACTTCAGAGCAGCCTGTGTTTATCTCAGCTATGAAATCGGACGTGGAAAGATGGACATGTGGCTGCAGCTTATGCCTTTCTTTCCCTTTAAGGACTCTACCATTTAAGGCATTTTGAGCTGGCGTTTGTACAACTGAGCGTTTGTACAACTGAGTGCATCAGTAAACTGAAGGGAAAAAAAGAAGAATAAACATAGGAAAAACTAAAAAGAGACCCAGCAGTAGTGACAGATTTTAAAATGGGAGTGTTGAAGAACATCAACATAGCTGAGTAACTAGCCAAGTTGTCAGCTGTGATCCCAGGGCAGTGAGCAATTTAAGAGCAACCCAGAGAACCAACATTTAGGAGAAACCAAAATTGCTTTGTCCTGAGGGAAGCCCAAGATACTTTCAATGCAGAATGTTCCATTATGTGAGTAGAAGAACCAAGTTGGCATAGAGCACTGCCATTCAAACAAAAGGTTCTGGACATCAACTATCCTTATCTCTTAAGTCCCAAAGGTGCTTTTTCAGGAGGCAACTGGGCTTTCTTGTTTTTTCTTTTTCTTTGAATTCTCATTCCTCCAGGTCATGGTTGTCCTTTGGGATGACTGGATGACTGAGAATCTCTACAGACTTTTAGCTACCCAATTGGGGATGAACACCCTTTGAATTTATTTAAGACTTATCTCTTAAGGATCAAGTCCCAAGATTAATATCATGAAGCATTTTGCATATACAGAGAGTCCTCGATTTATGACCGCAATGGAGCCTGGAATTTTCATCGTAAGTCGTGACAATAGAATAGAATAGAATAGAATAGAATAGAATAGAATAGAATAGAATAGAATAGAATAGAATAGAATAGAATAGAATAGAATAGAATAGAATAGAATAGAATTCTATCATAAGGTACAACACTTAATGATAGTCATAGGGAAACAGTCAATATAAATCTTAAGGATACCAGCAACAAGGTTACAGTCATACAGTCATAAGTGGGAGGAGATAGATGATAGGAACAATGAGAAGATTAATAGTAATGCAGACTTAGTGAATAGTCTGACAGTATTGAGGGAATTATTTGTTTAGCAGAGTGATGGCGTTCGGGAAAAAACTGTTCTTGTGTCTAGTTGTTCTGGTGTGCAGTGCTCTATAATGTCGTTTTGAGGGTAGGAGTTGAAACAGTTTATGCCCAGGATGCAAGGGGTCTGTAAATATTTTTTATTTTATTTTTATTTTAGATTTAGTAAATCAGGGCATCCATTTGACTGAGTCCAATTTTATGACATTTATTGTAGCAGTCATTAAGCAAACCCTATGGGTCATCCAGAAAAAGCCATCATAATTCTTGGATGTAGACAAGAAAGGTTGTAAAATGGAGCAAAACTCACTTAACAATTGTTTTGCTTAGCAACAGAAATGTTGGGCTCAATTGTGATTGTAACTCAAGGCCTAGCAGTAGCTTGCCCTAACAGTGTTGGTATGGGTTGGGTTTCCTCCGTGATAGTTCTTTGATTAGGGCATTGTTTTCTGCTTGATTATTTGTGTCATGTTAGCCCCTGCTCATCTGGGTGTTGGCTGCTGAAAAGGTTATGCTGTGGTCTCTTTGTTTTTTCCCTTTATTATCTCTTTTTCAGTGGTGTGTACATGTGCTTTATCTCTCTGTGTCTATTGATGGTTGATTGTGGGAGTGCTAATCTTCCAGGAATGTCCTAGCAATTTGGGGGAGTTGACATCTGGTTCATAATTATGACGGTTGCAGTGTCCCAGGATCGTGTGATCCCCTTTTGCGACCTTCTGAGAAGCAAAGTCAATGGGAAAGCTAGATCCACTCAACAACGGTTTAACAACTGCAGTGATTTAACAACTGCTGTGATTCACTTAATAGACGAGGCAAGAAAGGTTGTAAAATGGAGCAAAACTATTGCTTAGCAAATTTCTCAGTTAGCAACATAAATGTTGGTCTCAATTGTCATAAGTTGAGGACTACCTGTATATCTCAGCTCTAACTAGATCAGAATGTCTAGGGCTTAGGAGGATTTGCTGTTCTGTAAAACAGAATATTTTACAGTTGCATTGTTTAGCAATGGAAATTCCGGTCTACTACCTGTATGGTAAAAGCCAATTAATGTTGTATGCAATTATTGCTAAAGCTACCAGTTCACCTGAAATGGCTGTTCATATTAGAATGGTGACCTCTCAACTGCTTTTCCCTCCAACAGTTCCACAAGCAGACCCTGAGCAGCAATGTGATGCCTCATCCGGCAAGTGCTCCTTTCGGCCACAAAAGAATGAGGCTGGCAGGACCTCAGGCTTTTGATAAAAATGAAATCGGCTCCTTGCAACCCAGTGAGGGGCTGCTGGAGAAGATCATAAAGCAGGCAAAACACATCTTTCTGAGACGCGCGTAAGTAGCCACCTGCTATTGTGGCCCATCGGCTGCCAGCAGAGCTAGCAGTGGAGTCAGACAAGGAGGAGGTTGAGGGAAGGCCCGGGCCAGTTTCGGAGACTTTGGAAGGCTCTGATAAGGAATAGAATAGAATTTTTTATTGGCCAAGTGTGATTGGACACACAAGGAATTTGTCTTGGTGCATATGCTCTCAGTGTACATAAAAGAAAAGATAAGTTCGTCAAGAATCATAAGGTACAACAGTTAATGATAGTCATAGGGTACAAATAAGCAATCAGGAAACAAAATAAATATAAATCGTAAGGATACAAGCAACAAAGTTACAGTCATTCAGTCATAAGTGGAAGAAGATGGGTGGTGGGAACGATGAGAAGATTAATAGTAGTGCAGACTTAGTAAATAGTTTGACAGTGTTGAGGGAATTATTTGTTTAGCAGAGTGATGGCGTTCGGGGGAAAACTGTTCTTGTGTCTATTTGTTCTGGTGTCCAGTGCTCTATAGTGTCGTTTTGAGGGTAGGAGTCGAAACGGTTTATGTCCAGGATGCGAGGGGTCTGTAAATACTTTCACAGCCCCCTTTTTGACTCGTGCAGTATACAGGTCCTCAGTGGAAGGCAGGTTGATAGCCATTGTTTTTTCTGCAGTTCTGCAGATAAGGAAACAGCATCAGAGACAAGAGGCAGAGTGGGGGCCTTCCGTCCTCCCCCAGGTGGAGAGGTAGCTATCTTCGGGGCCTGAGTTGAGTGAGGGGGAGGAACAGATGGGGCCCATTCCAGATGCGTGTATGCGTAGAGAGGAAAGGAGAGGAGAGCAAAGGAAAACAATAAGCCGGCTCTCAGGGAAAAGCAGACATGGGTGCTAGCCAGCCCATCCCTGGCTGGGAAATAAATAGGAGGGGTTTGGGAGGGGCTGGTTGTCAAAACAAAAACATTTTCAGCTCCAGGGTGATGGGATTAAAAAAAATACCACATGACTTTTTAGGAGATAATAGGATTAACCCACCACCATTTAGCAAAAGACACAAAAAAACCCTTCATTGCACAATCCTCAAAACAGTTCAAACTTCAAAGTCACAGAAATCTATAAAGATCCATCCACTCATTCAACCATTTGGTCAACTGCCTCAGAATCACAGGCTGGTTCTGCTCATCAATAAACAGAATTTTTCTTTCCAGACAGCCTCCATGTTATCTCCAGCGCCTTTTTCCCAGCTTGGAACTGAACCAGATGGATTTTTCTTCCAACAGTCACTAAATGAACAGTTGTAGGTCGAGGACTACCCATACATGACAAAGCTAGGGAATGCCATGAAGTATTCAGCATCAAAAGGAACCATGATTGATTTGGGAATATCTGTTAGGAAGCAAATACACTTAGTATAAAACAATGGCAGGTTTTGGTTGCTTTGCAGGATATATCTGAGCCAGAGTTTCTGAACTTTGGCAATGTGAAGAGGTGTCGACTCAAATCAAATCAAGTTTATTACAGTCAAAGACCAGAACAAATAAAAACACATCGTGAATATTCAGTTAAAAATTCTAGAATAAAATAAACAGATAAAATCTATATTAAAATCCAGTCTGTCAGTTTACACATGGCCTAACTATACTATAATAACAATCCATAACTGTGAGACCCTTAGTCAATTAAATATTAAAATGCAAAGAAATGGCAATGCAAAAGTTTTGTCACATTTGTTGTATAAAATAGCTACGGTGGGTTAGTCACGTGTTGGACTTTAAACTCCCAGAATTCCCCAGCCAGCTTTGCCTTGTTCTAAACTAAAACTTTATGATGGGATTTTATTTCATTTTAGGACTGCTCGGACGATCGACAGTCTTGCCAGCCGTATCGAGGATCCCCAGATTCAAGCCCATTGGTCCAACATCAATGATGTGTATGAGTCGAGTGTCAAGGTTCTCATCACCTCCCAAGGTTACGAACAGATATGCAAGTAAGCGTGAAAAGAGGGGCCACGTCTATGCCGTGCCTTTTTTTTTTCACTTGCAACACAAGTGGGGGGAGACCCATTCTGGAATGCCAGTTTGCCTTGTGTTTTTATTATTCTTTATTTCACTATGCTTTTAAATACCGTAGCTGTATGGTTCTGAATATTCTGCATTGAAACTAATACAATGGGATAAAAATTTCCACATGAGAAACATTCAGTTGCTAGATAGTATTGCAAATTGCTTTCATTATGGATATGAAGGCGATTGTTCTGACCTAGGCTTCCCAAGAGCACAAAGCAGACTCCTTGCCCTACAAAAAAACCCTTTTTATTAAGTTACTGTGAATTCTTCTCATTCACAGCCAGCAAGGAATGTGAATTTCAAGGAAGAATTTAGTCACAGACCTTATCTGGCTTGGGGAGCTGCCAGGCGGATATCTTCAAAACTTGGCAAGGAGTCATGAACCAATTAAGTGAACTAATTGTCTCCTGCAAACTCCACTCCCCTTTTGCTCCTCTTTTATTCCCTCTGGGGGAATTCATCCATTCATTGTCCACCTGTGGCCTTACTCCCAAGTCGACCCTTGTTCTTTAGCTGTTCCCTTCGTCTGGCAACTGGGAACAGGCTCCAGCTGTTTGTCTGCCTCACTGATGTCTGACTCCGAAGGCAGCTGATAACTGGCATACGGCCCTGGCCCCATCTCTGCCTCTGACACAGAGTCCTCATCAGAGCCTTTCCCAGACTCCAGGACTGGTCCATGTTCCTCCCCAACCTCCTCACTCTCCGAATCTGCTGCCAGATCCGCTGGCCGGCCACAACAGCAATTTGCAATACTATCTAGCAAGTAAATGCTTCTCACATGGACAGTTTTTATCCCACTATGTTAGTATTTGACTATGTTTGATTTTATTTCACTTTGATTTAAAGATAATGATGCTTAAATGAACACTTTTTATTAGAGAGTAAGGAAATTTGTTTTGACATTAGCACCATGTAGTACAACTCCACTTATAATACCTTGTGATTTTCAAAGGTCTATTCAACTGCAATTGAATATTGGCATTGAACAGATCAGAGTAGTACACAGAGATGGAAGAGTGATCACACTGTCCCATCAAGAACAAGAATTACAAGATTTTCTTCTTTCTCAGGTAAAAAACAATATTTTTTTCCCATTCTTTTTAGAACTGACTTACTAAGACAGCAAAGTCCTCATTCCATTATTATTGTAAAAGAGATTAATTAAAATGCCAAGGGTTAAAGAGGTTAACTAAACTACCAAGAGTTATTTATGTTAGCATAGCTCACAAAATAAGCGATTGGTATTTTGAGAGAATGTAGCAGAAGCTAAAAAAAAAAAAAAAAACAGCTAAAACACAATTTTTTTCTTTTTTTAAAAAAAAAAAATCCAGATGTCACAACATCAGATTCTTGCAGTTCAACAGCTGGCAAAGGTTATGGGCTGGCATGTGCTCAGTTTCAGTAACCATGTGGGGCTGGGCCCAGTAGAAAGCATTGGCAACGCATCTGCCATAACAGTAGCATCACCTAATGGAGACTACGCTGTTTCAGGTATTGTATTACCGTCTTTCCCTGAAAATATTACCTACCCCAAAAGTAAGCTAGCTTGATTTTTACATGTGCGCCCAATAAAAGCCTTCCCCCGCAAAATAAGCCCTAATTAAGACCGCACCCACTCCAGGGTGCACGGATAAAAATTACACTAGTGTGGGGATGTTGGGGGTGGAGCTGCCCTACTACTTACCTTTGGACAGTTGCAGCCAGGCCTCGCACACCCTGACACTTGCTTTGCCGGCCCATTTCTTCTGCAGCCGGCAAGGCTTTCCTGAAGGCCTCTGCAGCTGATAACAATCTGGAGCTCTGTTATGGGCTGCAGAGGCCTTCAGGAAAGCCTTGCCGGCCACAAAAGAAAAAGTTTTTGAAGGCCTCTGACAGCAAAAAGGAGGCCAGGGGCAATACATGTAAGTGAGGCAAGTCAGTGGATGACATCCTCCGAAAATAAGACCTGGTGCCTTTTTTGGTGGTAAAAAAATATATAAGCCAGGGTCTTATTTTCGGGGAAACACAAGTAGTAATTTAACTCATGGAGAATTATACTTCTTCCTGTGCATCGCTTAAATATAATGGAATGTTATTTCCTAAAATAGTAAATGCACTACTGTACATTCCGTAATTGTAAGGCTTATAGAAAAGCTTTTAGGTATAGTAGTCTTAATTTTTATTTACAGATTTATTTTAGTTACCATGCAAGCAGTGAATCACTGCAATTGTTAAGGAAATCACACCGTCGTTAAGTGAATCCATCTCTCTCCCCCCCCCCGCATTGACTTTGCTTGTTAGAAGCTGGCTGGGAAGATCACAAATGGCGCTCACAAGATCCCAGGATGCTGCAACCTTCATAAATACGTGCCAGTTGCCAAGCACCTGAATTTTGATCACATGACATAAGTTCAACATGTGATAGTTGAAAGTGTGGAGACCAGTCATAAGTTACTTTCTTCAGTGCCGTTGTAATTTTGAACAGTGGCTAAACAACTGGTTGAAAGTTGAGGACTGCCTGTACTACGGTGCAGGGTAGCATTATTTCCTATACCAATGTTCTTCCCAGAGGAATCCAGAACAGTTTGTAAAAGAACAGTAAAGACGAAAAATAGTAAAGCAAACAATTCTCTAAAATTAAAACTTTTAAGAGAGGATTTGGTTGAAGAACAGTCTAAAACAGTCATGGTGGAGCAGTGGTTAGAATGCAGTATTGCAGGCTGACTCTGCCGACTGCTAGCAGTTCGATTCTGACTGGCTCAAGGTTGAAACTCAGTCTTCCATTTTTCTGAAGTCGGTAAAAATGAGGACCCAGATTGTTGGGGGCAATAGGCTGATTTAGAGTGTGTTGTAAAGCACTATGAAGTGGTATAGAAGTCTAAGTATTATCGCTAAAAGAAATGACGATGTACTTTCCCCTTCTCGCGCAGTACGGAACGGTCCAGAAAGTGGCAGCAAAATCATGGTCCAATTCCCACGGTGCCAGTGCAAAGATCTCCCAAAAAGTGACGTGTTGCAAGACAACAAATGGAATTACCTGCGTGGCCCTTTCAAGGAAGTCCAGTGGAACAAAATGGAAGGGCGTAACTTTGTATACAAAATGGAGCTCCTCATGGCCGCATTGACTCCTTGCTCCTAGGATAAGGGACAACAATCCAAGGAGGTGATTTTGAGACCAGCGTGTAAGCAAAGTGAGTGAGAATAGCACATACATTCCTGGAAGTCATCTCTTTCTGGTAACTCCATGGATTTTTCTTCAGTGATTTTTGATTGCATCTTTTATCACCTGTGCTCTACACCGTCTGCCCTACAAGTTCTGAATATTCAGTCCAACTGTGACAGCTTTTGAAATAATTAGTCACGTTACCGAAGTTCAAATTTTATTAAATACTTCATTGGCAACTTTGTACAAAGGACATCAGGTTTACATTTATGTTTTGCCTTTAAATGCTATTTAAATTGCCTGGTTACATCTTTTGAACAAATGGACTAATAATACCGTTCACAAGAAGAATCCAGAATTTTATTCGGGTCAAAATAGTATTTTGCCATAGCTATTCTTGGTTTGGCTTGCTCAAGAGCAGAAATGGTGGCATTACTGAAAAATCACTTGCAAGCTTGGGTAAGGGTCGTCCCCCCCACTTCTTCATTTTTACACTTAAAAATGAGTGTAAAAAGTTTACAAACGTGCTTAACCGACCCAGGACTAATATCTGCTAGTGAAATAAAAATAGATAATATCTGTTTGGCGACAACTTGGTGATGTCAGACCTGGAAGCCATCTTTTACATTTGGGCCTTCAGGCCTGCCACATATTCTTCTGTGGGAAAATGGGAGGGGGGACAGGAAACAATGAGGGAAAATACAAAAATAAATGGAATGATTGCCTTCATCAAATATTGGGAAGTTAACAATACCACAAATTTCCATATAATCATTGTTGGATTTTTTAAACTAAATCCATCAGTGACTCTTTGATAGTGGTGGTAGTGGGTAAACCATGCTAATGTATTTTTAAATATAATTTAATAAAGAATTGCAGTTTTTCTAAAAGCAGTGTGGTCTTCTACTGGGTGGCGTGGGGTGGCCTACATGTGGAGCTCTCACTTCACAATCAGGAGGCTGTGCATTGGATCCTAGGTAGTAGCAGATATTACTCTCTCTGGGCACAATGAGTTATTGTCTGCTGCTAACTCCGTACATGTCATGAACGGCATCCGGACAGTAAACGCTTGAGCTCTGTTCAGTCTCCCCGACCACCCTGATTCAAAGGGATTACAGGGTCGTTTTAAAAAATGGTGTGGGCTTCTACCATTTGTATGGATTCAAGGCAATAGAAATTAGTATAGTATAGTATAGTATAGTATAGTATAGTATAGTATAGTATAGTATAGTATAGTATAGTATAGTATAGTATAGTATAGTTGTCTAGCTTCCTAACTGCGTGTCCAGGAGACGTATATTATAGTATAGTATAGTATAGTATAGTATAGTATAGTATAGTATAGTATAGTATAGTATAGTATAGTATAGTATAGTATAGTATAGAAATAAGAATAGAATAGAATAGAATAGAATAGAATAGAATAGAATAGAATAGAATAGAATAGAATAGAATAGTTGGAAGGGACCTTGGAGGTCTTCTAGTCCAGCCCCCTGCTTAGGCAGGAAACCCTATACCATTTCAGACAAATGGTTATCCAACATCTTCTTAAAAACTTCGAGTGTTGGAGCATTTACAACTTCTGGAGGCAAGTTGTTTCACTGATTAATTGTTTTAACTGTCAGGAAATCTCTCCTTAGTTCTAAAATTGCTTCTCTCCTTGATTAGTTTCCACCCATTGCTTCTTGTCCTGCCCTCAAGTGCTTTGGAGAATAGCTTGACTCCCTCTTCTTTGTGGCAGCCCCTGAGATTTTGGAACACCGCTATCATGTCTCCCCTAGTCCTTCTTTTCATCAAAGTAGACATACCCAGTTCCTGCAACCGTTCTTCCGTTTTAGCCTCTAGTCCCCTAATCATCTTTGTTGCTCTTCTCTGCACTCTTTCTAGAGTCTCAACAACTATTTTACATCATGGCGACCAAAACTGGATTCAGTATTCCAAGTGTGGTCTTACCAAGGCATTATAAAGTAGTAGTAACACTTCACATGATCTTGATTCTATCCCTCTGTTTATGCAGCCTAGAATTGTGTTGGCTTTTTTGGCAGCTGCAGCACACTGCTGGCTCCTATTTTATAGCTTTTGTAGCTCTGCTTTTGGCATGTTCTCTTGAATTAATTGTAACACTTCGATATTCTCAGAGAAAATTAGATGTCTTACAAATGTGAGGGCACAACTGTAGGAACTGCAGGTCTTTTTTTTTTTTTTAATTGAGTCCATTATAAATTAAGATATGGAAAAGGCCGCATTTCTCGAACCTTCTGTTATCACTTTGCCTTTTCTGCTCCAGAAAAGAGCATTTGACAAAGTGGATATGCCCAGTCTTTTGTATACCAACCATTTTTTTTTTCATGCTTTGCTTCTTGAGGTAGAAAACGGATTTGCATTGATTCTACAGCATTGCACAACTAACACCCCATTGTTTGAAGCTCGGTCTCTTCAGTTTCGCTTACTGTAAATGAAAGAAGAATCCTGTTGATTAAAGACTGGATCAGATGACAAGGAAACAGTCAGAAATAAAAATCTACAGTAGTTGGACGGATTATACACTAACCTCTTTGAGGATAGTGGAAAAGCATGTAAATTTTTAGTTGGTACGCTAAGTAAAAATGAGTGAACTAGAGTTGACAGGGCTGGCTCTACTCTGGGTCGCATGTCTTTCCAAATCAGTTCAGATTGAACACTTGACAGGAAGGCATGTATGCTGCATGCACACACACACACACACACACACAAACATCTACAGGAACATTTTAAAAGATACCCTCCAAAGTTTAAAAAAACGTGAAAGGGAAACAAGCACAACAAAATCCGGCAAAAAAATAGACTTGGGATTTTCCTTTCCCACAGATCATTAAGTTGCGGTGTTAAATAGGCATTACCTCGGAGTTGCTGCCTCTCCATTTGCAGAAAGTGCACGTATTTATTGCACAGCCACATCAAGCAGATCAGAACAGCGGATGCAGCGGCGAGGAAGGCAAAGAAGACGACCACAAAATGAAGGTCTTCATAGATAATTTCTAAGGAAGGAGACACATAATGCAGTGAGGTCTGACCACACAAATGCATCGGCTTCACTTTAGCTGCTGGGAAAAGCAATTTCAGACTTCCGTCAGCCTTTTTTTGCTTTTTTCTTTACCTTTCCTCTCTCTTGCAGACACACACTTACACACACACCAGGGGTGAAATGCTCCCGGTTTGGACCGGATCACCCAATCTGGTAGCGATGGTGGTGGGTGGTTCGGAGAACTGGTAGCAAAAATCCCTGCCCCATGCCCAGCTGAGCCGCGCGATCATCAGAGGCGTTTTTTTTTTTTTACTTCTAAAAGCATTTTTTCTTTTGCCGAAAAAATGCTTTTAAAAGAAAACAAAAGCCTCTGATGATCAGGCAACTCAGCTGGGATCGTCAGAGCCTTTTAAAAGCATTTTTTACAACCTCTTCGGCCGAAGAGGTTGTAGAAAAAATGCTTTTAAAAGTAAAAAAAAAAAGTTGGCCATGCCCACCCAGTCACATTACCCCCCCCACCAAGCCACACCCACAGAACCGGTTGTAGTAAATTTTACATTTCACCACTGACACACACGTATATACACATACACTCTGTTTCCCAAAAAATAAGACCTAGCCTGAAAACTCCTTAACTGCACAACACATCATTGTAACCATAGTTTTAACTGGGAAACTAAGCATCCTAGAAAGCTAAATAAAAAAAAAACATTAGAGAATTGCTTGAAGCCTGGCACTCAGACAAATCAGCCATCAACAGGCAGACAAAGATAAACAACATCTACATACCATCCAAAAGAAACGAGTCAAAAAGCTGAAAAGGAAATAAAACACCTCACCAGCAATCAACAACCAGATAAGCAGAGATTAACGCCAGAATTAATATCAGACAAACAAGCAGTAAACTATAAAAAGGAAACCCCCCCAAAAAAATCAAACAGTAAACAACAGCCTAATCAAGGAACCACCAAGAACACTGACAGGGCAAAACACTAGTATATAAACAGAGAATAAACCACATTCCCTTCGAGCATTTATATTACCTAGATGGGTAATGAAACGTTTGCAAGAAAACAACCTGGCTCAGAGAGCACCAAGGTCTCCACAACTCAACCTCTGTCTACAATTCACTAAAATGATTAAGTACCTACTTGAGAGCTACAATATACATGGGTATGTGTATAATCTTTTTTTAAAATTTATTTTGTGTTGTTTATGTAGTGTATATTGAAGGTGGTGACCCTTGGAGAGCCCTATGCAACGAAATTTCATGTTAATGTATGCTGTACATTTAAAGTAACAGTAAAATTTTAGAAGGGATGCGGTGGCACAGTGACTTAAGATGCTGAGCTTGTCGATCGAAAGGTCGGCAGTTCAGCGGTTCGAATCCCTAGTGCCGCGTAATAGGGTGAGCTCCCATTACTTGTCCCAGCTTCTATCAACCTAGCAGTTCGGAAGCATGTAAAAAATGCAAGTAGAAAAACAGGGACCACCTTTGGTGGGAAGGTAACAGTGTTCCATGCGCCTTTGGCGTTTAGTCATGCCGGCCACATGACCACGGAGATGTCTTTGGACAGTGCTGGCTCTTCGGCTTTGAAACGGAGATGAGCACCGCCCCCTGGAGTCGGGAACGACTAGCACATATGTGCAAGGGGAACCTTTACCTTTAAAGTTATTCTAAGCTCTGTCATTATTGACTGTGGCTTCTTATTCCTGGAAATTTCCATAGTTTGTTCTAAAATAAAAAAAATTATCTCACTAGGCTTCGGCAGCAGAGTTTTTATCCCTCCCTTTCCGGATGAGCAGTTGCTATTATTATTTGGAATACCTGATCCCAGGAATACCTGATTCCTATACGTCATGCTTTTGGTTTTGATTTTTGACTACAGGTAGCCCTTGACTTATGACCATATTGGAGCCTGCCTGTCATGATTTTAAGTTGTGACGGTCATAAATCAGGTCATTCAACACAACCAACTCAATTTTACAACCATTTTTGTGGTTAAGCAAACGCTGACATCACTAAGCAAACTTGCTATGATTTGACATTATTAAAAACCAGAAGTAAATGCCAACTTTCAGCAAAACTTGTAAAACTTGGTCGTGTCAACACAGGATACCGCAAACGGCCATAAATGCAGGCCGCTGGTTGCTGAGGGCTTGGCCTGCAATCACATGACTGCGGGGGTAGAGGCTAGTTGTCAGAACTTGGGAACCAAATTGTACGCATCCCTGGGGAGACCTGTTGTAAGTTTGAACAGTCACTAAGCAAACAGTTGTAAGTTGAGGACTATCCATATTATTTATCTGTTCACCGAAACTTCGGGGAGACGTGTGTCACTCAAGATCAGTTGATTGGAGTGGATCTATAAGCCTGTAAATAGATTGAAAATAACAAACTGACACTGGTTATCAGATCAAGCCACTACAGATAGTCCTCCACTTACAATAATTTGCTTAGTGATTGTTCGAAGTTACAATGGCTCTGAAAAAAGTGACTTATGAGCCACAGTGGCTCAGTGGTTAGAGTGCAGTACTGCAGGCTACTTTTGCTGCCTGCCGGCTGCCTGCCATTTGACAGATCGAATCTCACCAGGTTCAAGGTTGACTTAGCCTTCCCTCCTTCCGAGGTGGGTAAAATGAGGACCCATATTGTTGGGGGCAAATAGGCTGACTCTGTAAACTGCTTAGAGAGGGCTGTAAAGCACTGTAAAGCGGCATATAAGTCTACGTGCTATTGCAATTATGACCATTTTTCACACTTATGACCATCAGCATTCCCCACGATCATGTGGAGCAAGTGGTTTCATATTTATGACCGTCACAGCATCCCGTTGTGTGTTCCTTTTTTGTGACCTAACGAGCAATGTCAACGGGGAAGCCAGATTCACTGAACAACCATGTTACTCATTTAACCACCGCAGTGGTTCACTTAAGAAAAGTCGTAAAATGGGACAAAACTCACTTAACACATTTTTCACTTAGCAACACATAAATTTTGGGCTCAGTTGTGGTCGTCAGTTGAGGACAGCCTGCATTTCCATCTAGCTTTTGGGCTTACTAGCTGCCACGTTGAGATGGACCTTGAAGTTCTATTAGAAAAATAAAGCTCATAACTCTGGGCTCACATCTGCTAAACGGGCCCACATCTGCTAAAACTGGGCATCAGACATATTAGAGAAAAGATGAGGTCCTGTCATTCCATACCATAAACATTCAACAGGATGGTCCCATATAGGATGATTCCCAATTCGTCTCTCACCGTGACTAAATAATAACCGGAGTCCTTAAAATCCACCTTCAGGAGCTGCAGAGAGCCATTGTCATAAATGTTTACTCTGTCTTTGTAACTGCTGGATATATTGGCATAAAAGCCAGACTTCCATTCGGCGATTTTGGTTGTGCCGCTTGCCGATGTGTGTTTCCACTCAATCACCGGGCTTGTCTCGCCAGTATAGGCCACTGACAGCAAAACGTTCTCGGCCACCGAACTATTGATGTTTGGCTGTGAGACTAGTAAGGATATTTCTCCTCCTTGAGCTGAAAAGAAATCAAACAGAGGCATTACTCTAAAACAATCTTCACCAATGGTCCCCGTCAGTTTGATGACCTACTACAGTATTTTAAGTTTTTCCCATTTCTTTTTTGGACTGACAGGCCCATCTCATATCCCTTTAACCAGGGGTGTCACACTCGATTTCATTGAGGGCCACATCAGGGTTGCGTTTGACCTCTGAGGGCCAGGTGGGAGTGGCCAGGGTGGGCATGGCCAGCTTGCCGTCACTCATGTCGGGGGCGCCTGTGGTGGCCTGAGTGCTCTGCCAGCGAAAACGGGCTGAATCTATTATCTATCTATCTATCTATCTATCTATCTATCTATCTATCTATCTATCTATCATTCCATCCATCCATCCATCCATTTACATATCTATCTATCTATCTATCATTCCATCCATCCATCCATCCATCCATCCATTTACATATCTATCTATCTATCTATCTATCTATCTATCTATCTATCTATCTATCATTCCATCCATCCATCCATCCATCCATCCATTTACATATCTATCATCTATCTATCTATCTATCTATCTATCTATCTATCTATCTATCTATCATCTATCTATCTATCATTCCATCCATCCATCCATCCATCCATTTACATATCTATCTATCTATCTATCTATCTATCTATCTATCTATCATTCCATCCATCCATCCATCCATTTACATATCTATCATCTATCTATCTATCTATCTATCTATCTATCTATCTATCATTCCATCCATCCATCCATTTACATATCTATATCTATCTATCTATCTATCTATCTATCTATCTATCTATCTATCTATCTATCTATCTATCTATCATTCCATCCATCCATCCATCCATCCATTTACATATCTAGCTACCTAGCTAGCTATCTCTACCCTTATTTCCCTGAAAATAAGAAATCCCCTGATAATAAGCCCAATCAGGCTTTTGAGCGCATGCACTAAAATAAGCCTCCCCCCCGAAAATAAGCCCTCCCTGAAAATATTTAAACACAGAGCTGGAAATCAGGTAAGATGGCAAGAGGAGCCCCATCTTGCTTCACGCGCCCCAAAATAATAAGACCTCCCCGAAAATAAGGCCAAGTGCTTATTTCGGGGTTCAAAAAAATATAAGATGGGGACTTATTTTCAGGAAAACACGGTATCATCTATCCATCCATCCATCCATTATTTACATATCTAGCTAGCTAGCTACATATCTCTCTCTCTCTGTCTGTCTATCTAGCTATCTACATTCTATGTGTATACACATACATATACACAAATACCTTGTACACATACACACGTACACGTACACGTACACACACACATTCTTGCTGCAATAGGACCTTATTGGTTAACCAATAAGTTGAAGATCATTGTACGACTTTTTAAAAGGAAAGGCCTGCTATGTTTGATCAAAGAGAGAACGGTGCCAATGTAAACTGCCAGTTAAGGAAACCACCCTAACAAGCTTAATCAGTTATTCTTTGGAATTCAGCTAAACAGGGCAATACCCATCTAAGCAGAGTTGGCCCTGGTTAATAACTGGGTGGGGGAGCCTAAGAAATATCAGAGCTGGAGCCTTGACTGAGAAGTTGAAAAAACCTTCTGGAGGAAGTCAATGTTAAAGCACTTCCATACAGCTAATCCTCAATTTATGACCACAGTTAGGAGCAGAATTTCCATTGCTAAGAAAGGCAGCGGTTAAGTGAGCCCTGCCCAATCTGTTCTGCCCTGTTTGTTAAGCCAATCACTGCGGTTGCTAAATGAAGCATGCAGTTGTTCATTGCATGCTGGCTTTCCCCTTTGATTTTGCTAGTCAAAGCCAGCTGGCAAAGTCACAAATGGTGACTTTGGTGATGGTCACCATTTGTGATGGTCACCAAATGGTGATTGCATGGACCTCCCGGTTATAAAGAGATACCAACTGGCAAGTGCCCAAATTTTGATCACGTGATTGTGAAGATGCTGCAGTGATCATAACTGTGGGGACCAGTCTCAAATAATTATTCTCAGTGCCATTGTAACTTCAAATGATCATTAAACATAAATACTTCTAAATTGAGGATTGCCTGTTTTACGAAAATTACATAGAAAATTACACAGAAAAACAGGATTGCCTGTTTTATGAAATTTAGGAAAATTACAGGGACATGTTGTGAAGTTGAGCTCAATGCAGGGGTGGGCTGCTGCGGGTTCGTAGGGGTTTGGGAGAACCTCTAGCTAAGATTCTGTGCAGTTCGGAGAACCCTCAAATCCCACTCCTGGCTGGCCCTGCCCACCCCTGCCCTCCCCGCCTAGGAGTCCCCATGGGGCCCATTTTGGATGCAGGTAAGTGCAGGGCGTGTGCGGAGGCTCGGGGAGGGCAAAAAACAGGCCTAGCGGAAGTTTGGGCAGACCAGAAACGGGCCCGTTTCCAGCCTCCAGGGAGCCTCTGGAGCCTGGGGAGGCTGTTTTCACTCTCCTGGAGGCTCGAGAAAAGCCTCCGGAGCCCGGGGAGGGCAAAAACGCCACCCACCCACCCCCGCCATGGTGCAGGAGGACGACTAGGCCACACTCACCATGGCCACACCCACCCTGCAACCAGGCAGAGAACCCCTTGCTAAAATTTTTGAAGCCCATCCCTGGCTCAATGTACTGTATAAAAGTTATGGGAACGGATTGGAGTTTCAGACATCTGTCAGTCAAACCATGGACTGGCCCAGTCAAATCCTAGAATTGTGACCTGGTTGCAAAGGCACCAATTATCACACAAAGAAGGAAATTGTAACCTCTTTATTCTGCACAGCAATAAAGAGGTTCTCTGAGCACCCGGGTCTCAAGAGAGAGCCTAGTACATGTAGACCTCAACTTACAACAGTTCATTTAGTGACCGTGTAAAGTTACAAGGGCAGTAAGCCAGATTCATGTAGCAACTGCATGCTTAACAACCGTTTTTTTTTTCAGTGACGTTGTAACTTCAAACGGTTGCTAAACGACCATTTGTAAATCGAGCATTAGCCATGCAGGCAAGAGTGAAGGGCTCCCTTTAAAAAAGGAAACAGAGGGAAAAATGGAGTTTAAACAACAGTGGAGATTCTATGTCTCAAAAGAGCTACACTCAAGGAGCTGATAAGCAGGCCTCCTTGCTGAGTACCCCCTAGGTAGACCTGTCAGAACTTCAAATGGTCGTTAGGCAATGAGTCATAAGCCAAGGACTCTTATCTCTAAGAGCATAGTTTGCAAGATGCAAACTATGCTCTTAGAGATACTTGCTTGTGTGCTTCGTTACCATGTGGTGACAGTCTGCCATGAACTCTGGGGAGATGAGGGGAGGGGGATACTTGAAGGGCACTCAGCGATGGGAGGCAGTTAAGGGAAGGAAAAGTAGAAATTTGGGATGTGGGAGTGCAATTCTCAGTTCTGGCTAGGCATTACTGAAATACATTTAACTTCTAATAAAATTATAGCTTTCTCAATAAGTGTAGGCAATTTACAATCTGGGTCCTCATTTTACCGACCTCGGAAGGATGGAAGGCTGAGTCAACCTTGAGCTGGTCAGAATCGAACTGCTGGCAGCCAGCAGTCAACAAAAGTAGCCTGCAGTACTGCATTCTAACCAGGGGTGGGTTCTACTTAGCTTTACTACCGGTTCGCAGCGGGGCCGCGCACATGCTCTTCTGCACGTCAGGGTCGGTGGGCAGAGCCTCCCGCCAGTTTTACTACCAGTTCTATAGAACCGGTGCAAACTGGGGGTAATCCACCACTGATTCTAACCATTGTGCCACTGCGGCTCTTGAATGGTGGATTCAAAACCAATGTTTGATCTGCACTTCAAATCAAGGCCAGTTTTGGATGGCCAGGATATTTCTGTGTATATGTGTACACACCTACATTCAAGTCAATCTTGACTTCGTAAGAAGTTCATGAAGTTTTTTTAGCAACATCCTTGGATGTCATTTGCCATTCTTCCTAAGAGGTGAGCAAATGACTTCTCAAAAGTCAGCTAGTTAGTTTTTGTGCCAGCTTGGTTTTGTTTCTATTTAGAGGTTTTGAGTGTCGGCAGGTCTGACACTTGTCCTTTGGGAAAAGAGAAGAGTGGTCAGAATTGGCCTGCAGCACTTTCTTTGCTATGATGTTCCCAGTTGCAATGTATGGCTGTGAAAGTTGGACCATAAGGAAGGCTGAGCGCCAAAGAATTGAGGCCTTTAAACTATGGTGCTGGAGAAGACTCCTGAGAGTCCCTTGGACTGCAAGGCCATCAAACCGGTCAGTCCTAGAGGAGATCAACTCTGACTGCTCTTTAGAAGGCCAGATCCTGAAGATGAAACTCAAATGCTTTGGCCACCTAATGAGAAGGAAGGACTCACTGGAGAAGAGCCTAATGCTGGGAACGATGGAGGGCAAAAGGAGAAGGGGACGACAGAGAACGAGGTGGCTGGATGGAGTCACTGAAGCAGTCAGCGGGAGCTTAAATGTACTCCAGAGGATGATAGAGGACAGAAAGGCCTGGAGGAATGTTGTCCATGGGGTCGCGATGAGTCGCACACACCTTCGCGACTAACAATAAATTTCTTTGCAACTCTTCTCCATGAAACAATGGTTCTGCGTGTTTTGCCCGTGTGCAGAAAAAGACGAGACATTTTGCTTCGCTTGAGCTAAGACAAATATCTCAGAGAGGGAGAAAAGGCTTTTTGAGAAGGGAGAGATTCTCTCTCTCTTAAATAGAATAGAATAGAATTCTTTTATTGGCCAAATGTGATTGGACACACAAAGAATTTGTCTTTGGTGCATATGCTCTCAGTGTACATAAAGAAAAAATAAAATATATTTGTCAAGAATCATAAGATACAACACTTAGTGATAGTCATAGGATACTAATAAGCAATCAAATCATACTAGGAAACAATAAAAACAATGTAAATTGTAAAGATACAAGCAACATGGATATAGCCATAAGTGGGAAGAGATAGGTACTAATAAGGATAAAAAGAATAATAGTAATGCAGTCTTAGTAAATTATTTGACAGTGTTTTGAGAATTAGTTGTTTAGCAGAGTGATGGCGTTAGGGGAAAAACTATCCTTGCGTCTTGTTGTTTTGGTGTGCAGTGCCCTATAGCCTCATTTTGAGGGTAGGAGTTGAAACAGTTTATGTCCAGGATGCGAGAGGTCTGTAGATATTTTCACAGCCCTCTTTTTGACTCGTGCAGTATACAGGTCCTCCATGGAAGGCAGTTTGGTAGCAATTGTTTTTTTCTGCAGTTCTAATTATCCTCTGAAGTCTGTGTCTGTCTTGTTGGGTTGCAGAACCAAACCAGACAGTTATAGAGGTGCAGATGACAGGCTCAATAAATCCTACTTTCCCAGCCAACTGATTATTCGGCCTGTCAGCGACTGGGAAAATCAGTCCAGAGTTATCTCTCTGCTCTTAAAATAATGTAAAAGCAGCAGTTATTTGGACTTGAGATCAGGAAACAGAAGGCAAGAATACCAGACAGTTCTTATATTATTAGCACAATGGATATTAATTTTCAGCGCTGTCTTATTATTTATTCATGCATGGGTACAGCGACCATATTTTCTTGAAAAAAGGAAAGGACAAGACTGAAAAGGGCAAATTTGCAGAAGGACATTAGAATAAAAAAAATATGTAGGTTTATAAACTTTGCTTTACAAAGGAAAATTCAAGAGCAAAGCCAGGAAAATCAGTAATTTAATTAATCTAATTGTTAATCTTGTCCCAAAACATACTTCATCTTTCCTTTACTTAACAGACCCACAAAAACCATAATGCGCGGATTGTATTATAAAATTCATCATTGTTGTAACTGCAAATAGTTGCTGAATGAGGCAGTTACTAAACAAGAATTATCTGTACTGCTTTTTAAAACATTTTTATCTGCTACTGTCTACCTTTTGCTATTCATTGCTGTTCTACGAAAATTTACAGATTTACATTTTAGCATGTTATTTATATCTGCTCTTTTCCAGCCAGGCACTGAGTAAATTTATTGCCATAGAAAAGCCACTCAGATGTGTTTGGCTTATCTCTGTTAATTGATTCCCTTGGCTAGCCCCAGCTTCCCTAAGAATGGACAACTAAAAACAATTAACAGATACAAGTACCTTACTCCTCAACTTACAACTGCAACTGAGCCCAGAAATTTGATTTTAAGTCATTGCAGTCATTAAGCAGGTCAACATGTGACCGGGCACAATTTTACAACCACTTTTATGATGATAATTAAGCAAATCACATGTTAACTAAGTCCAGCATATCAAATGGCCATTTTCTGCCAGAAATCAAATCTTCCAAGATGGGACACTGCGTTCCAATTTTTTTCTGGATTGAAAATAATGAAAATAAACTCTTGACTTGTATTCCTTTCCATGCCAAATTCAAACAAGTGTAATACATAAAACATATGGCCTATCCAGTGCGGCACATTGCCCAATTCAGCTAAGCGTGATGTCTCACCACAGAGGAAAAAGGGAAGAGGAGGAGAAGAAAGAATAGAATAGAATAGAATAGAATAGAATAGAATAGAATAGAATAGAATAGAATAGAATAGAATAGAATAGAATAGAATAGAATAGCAGAGTTGGAAGGGACCTTTACGGTCTTCTAGTCCAACCCCCTGCTTAGGCAGGAAACCCTACACCACTTCAGACAAACTTCCAGTGTTGGAGCGTTCACAACTTCTGGAGGCAAGTTGTTCTACTGATTAATTATTCGAAACATGATAGCACTGTTCCAATATCTTTGTTGCCATTTCTATTCTATTCTATTCTATTCTATTCTATTCTATTCTATTCTATTCTATTCTATTCTATTCTATTCTATTCTATTCACAGAAGAGGCTGTACTTCCTGAGAATGCTCAGGAAGATAAATCTATCTCAGCATCTACTTCTGTCCTACTATTGCAGCACCATTGAGAGTGTCCTGACATATGGCATTCTTGCATGGTATGGGAACAGCTCTGTAGCGGACAAAAAAGCTCTACAGAGAATCATGAAAACTGCCCAGAATATTATCGGACTCCCTGGACGACATCTTCGAATCTCGCTGCTTGAGGAAGTTGCATAACATTCTCAGAGACTCTTCCCATCCTGCTTACAATCTTTTTGGACTGTTGTCTTTTGGCAGAAGATACAGAACAATTAAAACTCGGACCACACGTCTTCTGAATAGTTTTTTTTATCCCTGAGTTATAATTGCACTCAACAATGAACAGCGAGCTGTTGGACAGCATTACTTGGTCTGTTGTGTGGATGTTTGGGTGGTTTAGGGGTAGGGAATTGTGGTGGGTGGGTGGGGGTGTTTGGGAATTGTTGTGCGTGTTGAACCTGGTCTTTGGGTGTTAAGTGAATTTCGTTGTATGTGTATACTGTGTATACACGTACAATGACAATAAAGTTGTAGTTATTATTATTCTATCCTATCCTATCCTATCCTATCCTATCCTATTCATTCTATTCTATTCTATTCTATTCTATTCTATTCTTCCTATTCTATTCTATTCTATTCTATTCTATTCTTCCTATTCTATTCTATTCTATCCCAGCCCTTCTTTTCATTAGATTAGACATACCCAATTCCAGCAACCTTTTTTCATATTTTATTTATTTATTTATTTATTTTTAAATTTGTATACCGCCCTTCTCCCTGAGGACTCAGGGCGGTGAACAGCCAAATAAAAACATAAACTACAAACATTAAAATACAATTAAAAAGATATATATAAATTTGGCCCCATGATTAAAAACAATAACATGTTTTATCCTCCAGTCCCTTAATCATCTTTGTTGCTTTTACATGCCAATAACTGACTAGCTGAGAGGGAGGGGGGGGAAGCAAAATCATCGCTAATACCTTCTCTCCCCCCCCACACACACACACACAATCCCCATATGGTTGCCAATAGCTTTGCTGCAACCCAGCTTTTGAGGACAGTCAAGGCAGAAATGCAACAGGCGCGCCACTTTCCCCTCGCTGCCTGCCCTGCGCCAGGGAAACGACACCTGTTCAGCGTTCAGAGGTGGAGGGTGGGGGTGGGGGGGGATAGACTATGAAATAGTTTCTCCCGCCAAAAAAACCCCGGTCCCAACCCCGGGCTTGAAAGGAGAGGCGCGCCAGGCACTCACTTTGCAGAGCCCACTGGGCGGCCAGGGACAAAGTCACCCAAGCCAGTCGGACCCCCGGTCGGCAGCGCTGCGGGCGGTCGAGAGGCCTCATCAGAAAGCGGGGAAACGCCGCTGGGGTTCATTCAGACGATCCTCTGGGCAGAATACGAGGGTCGTGAGGGAGACGGGATCCGCTCCCGCGTCGTCGGCATGGAGACGTCTGAGACGCCCGAGGCTCCATGCAAAGGAGCGTTTTCCTGGCCCCGGGCTCTTCCCCTTTGCAAGAGGCAGAGCCCGGAGAGGAAGGCCGGCCTCCGTCCTTCGGCTCCCGCCCACGCCAGCCCCGCCGGCTCTTTGCTTTGCGCTGCGGCTGGCACAGGGCCAGCGACCAGCCAGGAGCCGCCCCGGCCTGTTGTTGGGCGGCCTGGTGAGAAGATGGATTGGCGCCTTAGAGCGCCTTGGATGAGGACTCTTGAGGGGATTTTGGTGCTCTCTCAGCTTGCTTTTTTTATAGTGACAGGAACAGAGTTGGAAGGGACCTTGGAGGTCATCTAGTCCAACCCCCTCCTCACGCAGGAACAGAGTTGGAAGGGACCTTGGAGATCATCTAGTCCAGCCCCCTCCTCACGCAGGAACAGAGTTGGAAGGGACCTTGGAGGTCATCTAGTCCAGCCCCCTCCTCACGCAGGAACAGAGTTGGAAGGGACCTTGGAGGTCATCTAGTCCAGCCCCCTCCTCACGCAGGAACAGAGTTGGAAGGGACCTTGGAGGTCATCTAGTCCAGCCCCCTCCTCACGCAGGAACAGAGTTGGAAGGGACCTTGGAGGTCATCTAGTCCAACCCCCTCCTCACGCAGGAACAGAGTTGGAAGGGACCTTGGAGGTCATCTAGTCCAGCCCCCTCCTCACGCAGGAACAGAGTTGGAAGGGACCTTGGAGGTCATCTAGTCCAGCCCCCTCCTCACGCAGGAACAGAGTTGGAAGGGACCTTGGAGGTCATCTAGTCCAGCCCCCTCCTCACGCAGGAACAGAGTTGGAAGGGACCTTGGAGGTCATCTAGTCCAGCCCCCTCCTCACGCAGGAACAGAGTTGGAAGGGACCTTGGAGGTCATCTAGTCCAGCCCCCTCCTCACGCAGGAACAGAGTTGGAAGGGACCTTGGAGGTCATCTAGTCCAGCCCCCTCCTCACGCAGGAACAGAGTTGGAAGGGACCTTGGAGGTCATCTAGTCCAGCCCCCTCCTCACGCAGGAACAGAGTTGGAAGGGACCTTGGAGGTCATCTAGTCCAGCCCCCTCCTCACGCAGGAACAGAGTTGGAAGGGACCTTGGAGGTCATCTAGTCCAGCCCTCTCCTCATGCAGGAACAGGAACAGAGTTGGAAGGGATCTTGGAGGTCATCTAGTCCAGCCCCCTCCTCATGCAGGAACAGGAACAGAGTTGGAAGGGATCTTGGAGGTCATCTAGTCCAGCCCCCTCCTCACGGAGGAGACCTAGACGTTTCATTACCCAAACTAGGTAATGTCATCAGTGGTAGGGAGGAGTGGGAGCAGCAAACCCCAATCCTTACTACCGTGTTTCCCCGAAAATAAGACTCTGTCTTATGTATTTTTGAACCCTGAAACAAGTGCTTGGCCTTATTGCCATGCGTTCAAAAGCCCAATTTGGCTTATTATCAGGGGATGTCTTATTTTGGGGAAAACAGGGTAGCACTGAGGATGTTAGCTAGTCTTTGGTGCTCAGGACCCCATCCTTTAATACTGTTATTTCCAGGCTGCATAAACAGGGATAGAATCAAGATCAGGTGAAATGTTAATGCCACATTTTAATGCCTTTGGTAAGGCCACACTTGGAATACTGCATCCAGTTTTGGTCACCACGATGTAAAAAAGATGTGGAGACTCTAGAAAGAGTGCAGAGAAGAGCAACAAAGATGATTAGGGGACTGGAGGATAAAACATATGAAGAACGGTTGCAGGAACTGGGTATGTCTAGTTTAATGAAAAGAAGGACTAGGGGAGACATGATAGCAGTCTTCCAATATCTCAGAGGCTGCCACAAAGAACAAAGGGTCAAGCTATTCTCCAAAGCACCCGAAGGCAGGACAAGAAGCAATGAATGGAAACTAGTCAAGGAGAGAAGCAACTTAGAACTAAGGAGAAATTTCCTGACAGTTAGAACAATTAATCAGTGGAACAACCTGCCTCCAGAAG
Source organism: Pantherophis guttatus (assembly GCF_059756535.1). Taxonomy (NCBI): domain Eukaryota; kingdom Metazoa; phylum Chordata; class Lepidosauria; order Squamata; family Colubridae; genus Pantherophis; species Pantherophis guttatus. The sequence continues at coordinate 13,349,241 of NC_142067.1, forward strand.
TTGTGAATGCTCCAACACTGGAAGTTTTTAAGAAGAGGTTGGATAACCATTTGTCTGAAGTGGTGTAGGGTTTCCTGCCTAAGCAGGGGGTTGGACTAGAAGACCTCCAAGGTCCCTTCCAACTCTGTTATTCTATTCTAAAACTTGAGGATTTGCTAAATCTTCTCTCGCCCAATCTTCTCTCACATTTCCAACCCGATTGGGCTACAACTTATTTTTCCATATAATAAATAAGTATTGGCTAGGATAATAATTACTTAGATTGCTCCATATTGAGCTTGGATGCCATCTAGTAATTTTCAAATTATTATCAATGGCACTGGGTAAGCAGCTACTCAGGAGGAACAGCTCCCACCTATAATGTTTGATGAGTGTGTAGCCAGTTTATGAATAATGCAGTTGCCTTGATAGCACAATATTGCAAATCATAAATTAAGCACACCGTTTGGTAGTGCACCACATGCTCAGTTATACTTTAGCCAGCCAGATTGGTGAAAGACTTTTTTGAAACAGTTGGAAGGAACTCTTGAGGCCATCTAGTGTAACGCCCCCCCATGCAATGCAGGGGTTCACTACTGCAGCGTATTCATCAGATGGTTGTGCAACTTCTCTCTAAATACCTCTAATAAAGAAGACCAATTTGGCCGGGGTGAAATGCTCCCGGTTCGGACCGGATTGCCCAATCCGGTAGCGATGGAAGCGGGTGGTTTGGAGAACCGGTAGCAAAAATTCCTGCTCCCCACCCATGCCCAGCTGAGCATCTTTCTACAACCTCTTCACAGTGGGGTGGCCCCAGAGTGGGGTGGGAATGGAGAATTTGTAGTATCCTTCCCCCAGGAGTGGGGAGGGAATGGGGATTTTGCAATAGCCTTCCTCCAGGAGAGGGGTGAGAATGGGGATTTTGCAATAGCCTTCCCTCAGGAGTGGGGAGAGAATGGGGATTTTGCAGTCTCCTTCCCCTGGAGTAGGGTGGGGATGGAGATTTTGCAGTATCCTTCCCCTAGAGTGGGGTGGGAATGGAGATTTTGCAGTATCCTTCCCTTGCCACGCCCACCAAGCCACGCCCACAGAACCGGTAGTAAAAAAAAAATTGGATTTCACCGCTGATGTGTGATAGATTTGTAGAAAAATAAGAGTACCCTGAGAAACAGCGTTTGCCGAAATAGGAACGCTACTGGATCAGAATTCACACAAATGCATTTATTTGCTTTATTGAAAACCTTTCATGGGCAATCTCTGCAGTTGTACGATAAAATCTTAATAGGACGTCTGTTCCTGGCAGGAAAACAAGCTGTAATAAAATGCTGGAGAGCTTTGAAGGGACTGACGTGAACTACTCACTGGCATCAACAAGAGCAAGAACAGAAAAACAGCCAGAGAACATCGGTTAGCGTAGCTTAATGATCGTTCAAAGCAGTGGTGGGTTCCTCCCGGTTCAGCCCGGTTCGGCCGAGTCGGTAGCAGTGATGATGTGATGTCACCGAACTGGTTCTCTTTGTCTGGGAGCTTGGCCCTCCTGCCCACCCCTGCGTTATTCCTACCTTTAGTTCTTCTTTTTTAGCCCAGCTGATAGGTGCGGCAGAGTGGATTGCCGCACCTCAGCTGGGCAGATAGCTAACGCGCTTGCGCGGAGCGTGTGCACGAAGAAAAACGGTAGTAACGCTGGTTGGAACCCACCACTGGTTCAAAGACATGATAGAGATTCTCCCGAAAAGACTTTAAGACCCAGTTTTGAAGTTCCAACATTGGTCACATGACCCCATGCTCAACAACTGGCCTGAGTTTATGGCTGTTTGCAGCACCTCAGGCTCACGTGACTGTGATTTGTGATGGCTTTGCCAGAAAGTGGAATTATTCTGGTTTCTGGCAAAAAAAAAAAAAAAAACCAAGCCCAGAGCGAACAATGGGTTTGCTTAATGACTGTGGTGCTTTACAACTGCCATATTCACTTATCGACTACTGCAGGGGTGTCAAACTGGGTTTCTTGGAGGGCTGGAGTTGTCCTCCAAGCATTGTAGTTGTCCTCTGTGAGCCAGGGGTAGGGAGACAGGAAGGCTGGCCTCCTACAGCACCCTGCTGGCCAAAACGGGGCAAGGTGGGAGGGGGGGGTGCCCGCCAGTGGTGGGTTTCAAAAGTTTTTACTACCGGTTCTGTGGGTGTGGTTTGGTGGGCATGGCATGGCTTGGTGGGTGTGACTTGGTAGGCATGGCAGGGGAAGGATATTGCAGAATCTCCATTCCCTCCCCAATCCAGGGGAAGGTTACTACAAAATCCCCATTTCCTCCCGATCAGCTGGGACTTGGGAGGCAGAGAATAGATGGGGGCAGGGCCGGTCAGAATTTTTACTACTGGTTCTCCGAACTACTCAAAATTTCCGCTACCGGTTCTCCAGAACTGATCAGAACCTACTGAAACCCACCCCACGGCCTGTTTTCGCTAGCAGAGGCAACGCAGGCCGGTCCTTTGCTATTTCCAGGCCAGCACGGTGGACCGGATCTAAGCTCCCTATGGGCCGGTTGAGTTTGACACCCCTGGACTACTGCAAAATAGTTGTAAAAGCGAATCCTGTCACGTGGTGCCCTGTATTATGACTGTCATGGCCTACTATTATCTCTGTCAGTCTCAATTAGGGTTGTACCTCAAGGTCTGTTTGTAAAAGGTGGCGCAGTGGTTAGAATGCAGTACTGCAAACTACTTCAGCTGACAGCTAGCTGCAGTTCAGCAGTTCAAATCTCACCAGGCTCAAGGTTGACTCTGCCTTCCATCCTTCCGAGGTGGGTAAAAGGAGGACCCAGATTGTTGGGGGCAATAGGCCGACTCTGTAAACCACTTAGAGAGGGCTGTAAAAGCCCTGTGAAGCGGTATATAAGTCTAAGTGCTATTGCTATTATGAATGCAAAGGAGCTGCCAGCTCTCATATCCATTTTTCCATAAGACAGAGCAGCCCCAGGTGCTACAGTGTTAATCTACATCTCCATGAGGGAGATTTGGACACATTGGAAATGAGGAGTTCCACTCTAGGTTTCTGCTGGGGATAAAAGCACCTTGATTGTGTGTCATCAAATCATTGTTGACGCTTAGCAACCGCTTAAAAAGATTTATTCCATGATGATCTGTCCCTGCCCTGGTTTTTGAGGTCTTCTAATGGTACACTCATCCCCACTGTAGCTCAGTCCATCCCATCTTTCTGCTGGTTATCTTCTTCTTCTTCCTTCCACCTTTTTCAGGATTACAACCTTCTCTAGAGAGGTAGGTCCTCACATAATGTGTCTGAAGTTAGGTAATGTTAAATCAAAGGGAGAAGTTAACTGTAAGGATGGGAAAAGTAAGGGATAACTCTCACTCTTTGAAGCCTCTGAATAGCAATAGAGTTATATAGTCCTTTGCAGCACTCTCTGTGTGATTCATAATGTCAGCATATTGTCCCTAACAATCTGGGTCCTCATTTTGCCAACTTCAGAAGGATGTCAATTTTGAGCCGGTCAGGATCGAACTCCTGACTGTGGGTAGAGTCAGCATGCAATACTGCATTCTAGCCACTGCACTACCACAGCTCCTAATAAAATTTAAAATCTTACCAAAAAGGTATCGCTATCAAATATAAGTTTATAATTCTATGAAAGAAGTATCATCCTGGATATTTTCTAAAAATGATATGCCTCAAAGTTCCTGCCGTAGGAATATTGACACTAAGAGTCTTTTATTAATTTATAATTGATTTTATTAAAGTTCCTGCCGTAGGAATATTGACAGTAAGAGTCTTTTATTAATTGTGAAAGAATGTGTGCTTTAATCCAGTATACATATTTTTTATATTTTTTCATATTTCCTGTGTTATATTATTATTTTAGTTTGGTTACACAGAATTAAACAAAAATAGGAACTGTATTTCCAATTCTTCTATATCTCCCCTCTTTAGGTATCAGCAGCTCAGTTTTCCTCCCACCTTTGTATCCTGTGAGGTTTTAAAATTTCTCTGGGGATCCGAAATCATTAATAATAGAATTAAGAATATACTTAGAAAAGAGCATCAGACTAACAGGAGCCAAAAAGCTCTTATCTGCCACATGGCGTATTAGAAATTTACCCAAAGATGGCAGTTTCCATCTTCTTATTAACACAATATCTGGCTTTCAGACTATTTTACTAGACTAACAGTAAACTGTCTGCAGTTTACTGTTTGAGACTATTTTATTAGACTAACAGTAAACTGTCTAAAAGGGACGCAGTGGCTCAGTGGCTAAGATGCTGAGCTTGTCAATAGAAAGGTTGGCAGTTCAGCGATTCAAATCCCTAGTGCCGCGTAATGGGGTGAGCTCCCGTTACTTGTCCCAGCTTCTACCAACGTAGCAGTTCGAAAGCACGTTAAAAATGAAAAGTAGAAAAATAGGGACCACCTTTGGTGGGAAGGTAACAGAGTTCCGTGCACCTTTGGTGTTTAGTCATGCCAGCCACATGACCACAGAGACGTCTTCGGACAGCGCTGGCTCTTCGGCTTTGAAACGGAGATGAGCACCGGCCCCTAGAGTCAGGAACGACTAGCACATATGTGCGAGGGGAACCTTTACCTTACTTTAAACTGTCTGCCTTTCACATAGTTGGCAGAAGGATTTTTTTTTTCATATTGTGCTTTGTCAGAAGATTCTTGTAGAAGATCATTCTTAGACACATATATCCATGTTGAACCACAAAATGTAGGCTGCTGAAACGTAACATTTTTATGTACAGGTTACTTTGATGGGTTGCTCAGAACAGACATATAAAATGCGTGGTCTCCCTGATGTCAGCTGTGAGGCTTATAAGCATTAAAGTAAAGACTCCAAGTTGGTATGTTATTTTGAAGAACAGCATAGCAGAACAATGTGCTTCTCATTATTGTAAGGATATGGATGGATATTCTCTACCAGTTGTAAGAAAAAAAAGGATGCATCCAGAAAGTTACATTGGAAATTGAGGGGGGTGAGTGGTTGTTGTTAAATTTTCTATCTGGAATGACAATGAAAGCAGAATATCCCATTTGAACATTTGGGGGGGGGCATGGCAGATTTGAAACCTTGAGAAAATGCTGAAGGTTGCATCATAAAAATGTATGCTCTTGAAGGAAGGAGAAATGTACATTGACAAAACGGCGTTGGAAGACATGTCCATCTGGGTTCAGTTCCAAGTGGGGAGAAAGACACTGGAAATATGGAGGCTGCTTGAAAAGATTGTTTAATGGTGGACAGGACCATATGGTTGTGAGATCCTGGGCAAAAAAGCACATGGGTGAGAGAGAGAGAGAGAGAGAAAGATGTATACCCGCTGTTGGGCTTTGAATTTGAGATTGTATTCTGATTGGTTGTCAGACTCACATGGGGCCATGCAGGAGTAACTTTGTAGGTTGTCTTTTGAGTCCCAAGCTTGGTTGAATCTTGCTGAGTGATGTAATCTCCCCAGGTGCCATGTGGTGACTTCTTTGCTAGATGGGTAGAGGGCTAATCCTACCTTTGTTCGATCTTGGGTGTTGGTATTTGCTTATGAATAGACCTAGCTATCTCTTTATCTCTTAAGCGCTGACATCTGCTGTGGGCTATTGAGGAGAGTGGGGGCTATTAAGAGTGAGTCTGCTTCCTGCTTAAAAAAAAAATGTTTCTCCATTTCTCATCCAGGGAAATATAATATTCTGCCTTTTTAATATTTCCTAGAATATTTCATTCTTCTAGGAGAGGGGTGGGTGCTAACTTCCTACAATGCTACTTGTACTTCAGTGATATGGGCAGATCCGAAACAATATGAGAAAGTGTAGGAAGTTAGCACCCACCCCTTTCCTAGAGGAATGAAATATTTTGGGAAATATTAAAAAGGCAGAATATTATGTTTCCCTGGATGAGAAATGGAGAAGCATGTTTTAAAGACGAAGCAGCTCCCATCTTCCTGCCCCCACCCTTTGCCAATGGGCCAGAGGCAGAAACTCAATCTTTGTCAATGGACCATCATCTGCAACACAATAGGACCCATCTAGCAACAGAAACTCACCACATGGCACCTGGGAAGATTACATCAGCCAGCAAGGCTAGCTAAGACCCTCACCCCCTGGGAGTCTGACAACCAATCAGGATACTATTTCGGGGGCCAGGAAGTTCAAAGCCAGAGAGGACATAAAACCCGGGGACTCGCAGCAAAGATCTTCGTATCAACCCAGTCATCAAAACCATCCTTACATTTTTAATAACGTTCCTTGGCAACTTGAAGATGTGTGGACTTCAATTCCCAGAATTCCCCAGCCAGACATGTGGCTGGGGAGTTCTGGGAATTGAAGTCAACATATCCTCAAGCTGCTACGGTTATGGAACGCTGTTATAGTTATACAAGTGTAACACAAAATCCTAATGGAATGGAGCAACCTGGAAATCTAGCACACTATACATGGCAACATTTTTATGGCAAGTTGTACTTTTTCAATGGATTTATTAAAAATGTAAGGATGGTTTTGATGACTGGGTTGATACGAAGATCTTTGCTGCTCAATATATAGTTTCTAATTGTTGGGAAGTATAAAGTAGGGTCTGGACTCTGGACTATAACAACAAAGACCATAGAATGGGTTGTTAAATGTGCTATGTAATCAGTGTTGCTATTTCTGTATGATTTCCCTGCAAGGATCAAAGGAGAGTAACATTCTCTGTGGTTTCCTCATGCATTTCTTTTAAATTTTTAATTGTAAGACAATCACTGCCAGAATCACTATGGAGTCAGGTAGCCTCAGAATTGAAATATTAAGTAAAATAAATATTCAACAACAACAAAAAAAAAAAAACAGCAAGCAGCACTTCCATAACCACATCTAAATTAATGTTCTTGGTGTATAAAGAGCTCAGCTATACAATCAGAGGTACTTGCAAAAGTGTTTCAGCTGCTATAATGTAAAGACACTGCTGTGATTTTGAATTCTGACCTATCTGCCAACTTTTTTTCATTGCTCTGTAGAAAGTTAGCACCTACCACTCTCCTGGAAGAATGAAATATTTTGAGGAATATTAAAAAGACAGAATATTATATTTCCCTAATGAAAAATGGAGAAACATTTTTCTTATTTTGAGGCAGGAAACTCAGCCTCTCTTAATAGCTCCAGCAGACACTGAAGAGCCAGCTTTTAGAAATGTAGATTTGGTAATCATTCAAGACAGGATTAGCCCTCACTCAAGATCCAACACAGGGCAAAAGCCATTAAGCCACAATAGAATTGCCCAACACCCTTTCAGAGCAGTCCAAACTTCAACCAAACTTAGCTCAGACAAGCACCTAGGATTTGCATTTCCTCTTTTGCCTATAGAGCCAGCTATGACCCCTACATGACCCCATAGGAATCTGACACTAGCCAAAAGAATATTAAAGGGCATGTTCTTGCACAGGAACAGGAAGTTCAAATACAAAGCCCAAAGAAGATATAATTCCCCCACACTCTCAACTCCATTTTGTCAGCTGCCCAGAATCACAGGTGGTTCTGCTTCATCAATAAACCATCTTTCCAATCAGCCTCCATGTTTCCAGCTTGGAACTGAACCAGATGGATATTTTCTTCCTACCGCTCAAAGGAGCTTCCCAACAATCGGTGGTAACGGAAGAATGATACCGTCAAATATCTTTCATAACCGCTTTCCTCTGCTTGCTCTCAATTCTGGATCTTTTCGCACATCCATCTGCCTTTCTCCCCAGGAGAAGGGAACGGGCACGGCGTCATCCACAATAACTTGGCAGACGTCCCATTCAGCAGGAAGGATTCCGCTCTTGAACATAAAGCTGGCCAGATGGGAAGTGGAGAAGATGGTAAGTAGCGTGATCAGCATGGTGACCATCTTGAATGGAAAGAGCTGGACAGAGACACCTTCTACCACCGAGCATCCCGGGTAACAGATCACAGGGGAGATCTTCAAGGATGGTTCTCCTGCCAATAGCCGTAGAAGAAAGCCAAGGAAGAACCCAACCCCGGAGCCGTAGGTGTTGGTGCTGGGAAGAAACAGAGCACAGCACAACTGGGGGAAGAGGAGGGTGTATACTAGCTCTCCACTCAAGAACCAGAGGTCATAAATCGAATGGGAATAGAAAGCCAGAACTGCTGAAATTATCCCAAACACCACCATGGAGACTCTCATTGCCCATAGGACCTCTTTCTCTGTTGCCTGTAGGAAATCAAAGAGAAGGAAGGAAAGGGGGGGGGAATTCCCTTCAAATTAAAATAGGTGCAAATTCATTAACAGGCAGAATGTTGCGTGTTGGCCCTAATCTCATAAAAAGGAATGAGATTCTCTACACTTTTAGAAAATTATTATTTCATTCATGAAAACAGTCAGGAAATGGGCCATTTCCAGCCTCCAGAGAGCCTCCGGGGGGGAGGGGAGGCCATTTTCGCCCTCCACAGGCTCCAAGAAAGCCTCTGGTGCCTGGGGAGGGCAAAAAAACCGGGCCTACTGGGCCCACCGTGCCATCGCGTGCCAAAAGTGTGGGAGTGCGGGGGGGGGTTGCACGGGCATGTGCGGGGCAGTGAGGTGCATTGAATTATGGGAGTGGGCATGTGCGCGCACAACCCCCCCCCCCGCGCTCCCCCTACTTTTGGCACACGACGGCAAAAAGGTTAGCCATCACTGCGCTAGGAAATTGTGAAAAGTAGAAGAAAGGAATTGGAAGGAAAGTTGAGGCTTCTAGATACATGGTCTTGCTCTTTATTTTGAATTAGTTTCAAACTGCATGACTAGACTCGTTGCCCCTCTGTGTAATGAACATGCTAGTCATGGGTGCCCAGAGGAGAGGATCAAAGCCTGTGTGAAGGTAGTTGTGGTATTGTGATTGAAGCCTCTCCCCCTTCGTACATGGCAGGGTTTTGAATGTGGTATTTTGCACTGCCATTTTGCAGGTTGGGAGTTTAACATATCTGCCATGCTTCCAATTAATGACCATTTTTTAAAAAAAATTGATTGAAATTGTAGAAGTGTAAATGCAAATGAAAGTAAAGATAATAAGGACACGAGAAAGGATAAGAAAGGGAAAGAAGTATAGAGTAAAGGAGGCATTGACTTCCAACTATTTTCATTGCAATAAAATACAAAATATGTTACGTTTTACAGCTTTAACTTTTATATTACATACTTAGGAATTACTGGCCATTTCCATTACAAACTAGTCTAATCAGCCAAACAGAAAGTCAGGAATTCATTTTTTTTCTGTTTCGAGCAAAAAGTTCAGTAGTGGTTTCCCATTTAACAACTGGCGCGCTTAGCAACAGGAATTTGGGGTCAATTTTGGTCAGAAGTCAAGGTCTACCTATACACATAAGGTTTGTAATTAGTGCACATTTTTATGAATGAAAAAAGAATTGAAAAAAATGTAGAGCAGTTCTTTTTTATGAGATTAGGGACGACATGCAACATTTATGACCATTTTAAATTCTTTCCTCTCAGACACAAAAGTTATATGACTAGTGAGGAACCTTTAAATATTAGGAGATACTTTTTTTGAAAAAGGAATTTCTCTTACACTGCTCTACATGTAATCCTCAACTTACAATCACAACTGAGCCCAAAATTTCTGTTGTTAACCCAGTCAGTGGTAAAGTGAGTTTTGTCCCATTTTATGACTTTTCTTGCCACCATTGTTAAGTGAATCACTGCAGTCGTTAAATCAGTAACACACTTGTAAAATTAATCTGGTTTCCCCATTGAGTTTGCTTGTTAGAAGATTGCCAAAGGTGATCATATGACCCTGGGATACTGCAACACGTCATAAATATGAGTCAGTTGCCAAGCATCCGAATTTTGATATAACAGAACCATGGAGATGGTGCAACGGCCGTACGTGAAAAACGGTCATAAATTACTTTCTTCAGTGTCATTGTGACTTGGAACAGTCACTAAATGAATGATTGTAAGTCGAGAACTACTTATAGTGCTGCGGTGGCGCAGTGGTTAGAGTGCAGTACTGCAGGCTACTTCTGCTGACTGCCGCCTGCCTGCAATTTGGCAGTTTGAATCTCACCAGGCTCAAGGTTGACTCCGCCTTCCATCCTTCCGAGGTCGGTAAAATGAGGACCCAGATTATTGGGGGCAAGAGGCTGACTCTGTAAACCGCTTAGAGAGGGCTGTAAAAGCCCTGCGAAACGGTATATAAGTCTAAGTGCGATTGCTATTGCTATAATAATGTTCCTGTATCATTTGTGGTAGACAAATGTTAACAATCCACCCCTTACCTTTCTCCGGAATATTTTCCTGTAGATGTTATGAGCAAACATGGAACTGGCGGAGAGCAGAGCAGAATCTCCAGAGGACATCACAGCGGCTGCGATGGCACCCAAACCACCGACGGAGATGTACATCGGGCAGAGATGCTGAAGGACTAACGGAAGTATGAGAGCGGACTCGTTTCGTTCATACGGGGTGGGGAGGCCATAGTCGGTCTGGTTCCAGTCTCAAAAAGGAAACACAGAAGTGTCATTTTCAAAGGTTGCTTCGGAATTCCATCAGCGGTGGGCTTTGTTTTTATACGTGACATCGGCTCTAAGGTTGTTATATGCCAGGGGTGTCAAACTCGTGTCGTTACGGCAGCATCGCATGAAGTATTGTGACTTTTCCCCCTTTGCTAAACCGACGCATGACGCATCCGGCCTGCGGGCCAGGAGTTTGACACCCCTGTCATCAGGGGTGGAATTCAAATTTTTTTACTACCGGTTCTGTGGGCGTGGCTTGGTGGGCTTGGTGTGGCTTGGTGGGCGTGGCTTGGTGGGCGTGGCAGGGGAAGGATACTGCAAAATCTCCATTCCCACCCCACTCCAGAGGAAGGATACTGCAAAATCCCCATTCCCTCCCCAATCCCAGGGGAAGGATATTGCAAAATCTCCATTCCCACCCCACTCTGGGGGCAGCCAGAGGTGGTATTTGCCGGTTCTCTGAACTACTCTAAATTTCCGCTACCGGTTCTTCAGAACCTGTCAGAACCTGCTGAATAGCACCCCTGGTTTCAGTGTCCTGGGATCAGGTGATCACTTTTTGCAGCCATCTGACAAGCAAAGACAATGGGGAAGCTGCATTCACTTAACAACTGATTAAAAGTCAGGCATTTGACAACTGGCACCTATTTATGACAGTTGGACTGTCCCTGGGTGATTGCCCACCCATTTCTAATCTTCCTAGCTGGCTTCCAACAAGCAAAGTCTGCATGATTCACTTAACAACTGCAGTGGTTCACTTACAAATTGTGACAAAAAAAGGTTGTAAAATGGGGCACAAAACTCACTTAACAGTTATCTTCCTTACCAACAGAAATGTTGAGCTCCACTCTGGTTGTAAATTGAGGACTACCTGTAGTATATACCAGGGGTCTCCAACCTTGGCAACTTTAAGACTTGTGGACTTCAGTTCCCAGAATTCCTCAGCCAGCTTTGCTGAAGTCCACAAGTCTTAAAGTTGCCAAGGTTGGAGACCCCTGGTATATACGGTATTCACAATGGAAGTATGGACTTTGAAATGAATGGCAAAAATTGACTGCTTTGCTAAGAGACGGCAAAAATTGACTACTTTGCTAAGAGACAAGACAGTGACAGGAATAAATTTCTTTTGACTTAAAGACATTGTTAGATTTCTTACAAGAGAAGGAGAAAAAAAATCAATTTTTGATTTTGGGAATTGCGGATTAAATTTAATCTGACTAGAGAAATGTTGAATTAGGGTCAAGGTTACAGTTGTTTAAATATATGTTTATTCATACTTCATCCTTAATATTTGAATGAAAAGTTTAGCTTCTTTATGGGTTCAGCTGGGCGAGGTGACCTTTGAAGTTCTATTTTGATGCAAGTGATTCTATTTATGGTCTTCTTTTATTGATTGAGGTATAGTAGTTTTAATATTTAATATATTTCTTATATGCTGCTTTAAATATATTTTGTGAAATATTACATACACATTGAGCAGGTTTCTGGGCAGCTATCTAAGACCACATTCATGGTGGCTTAAGCATCTTCCCAAAATTATTTTTACAAAATGATAGGCAGTTCACAGGATCACCAGATAACATGAAATTGTACCTTTGAGCATGTAGATTCTTTCAAGAATGCTAAAATTTGATTACACACAGAGGTGGGCTGCTGGGGATTCACAGGGTTTTGGGAGAACCTCTAGTTAAGATTCTGTGCAGTTTGGAGACCCCCAAATCCCACTCCTGGCTGCCTCGCCCATCCCACCCCACCCCTCCCAGGAGTCCCCATGCGGCCTGTTTTGGATGCAGGTAAGTGCAGGGTCCGCGTGGAGGCTTGGGGAGGGTGAAAAATGGGCCTACCGGTGTCACTGCGTTTTGTATTTACCAGATGAGCTCTTATTTTTGAACTTTCAGACTTACCGTAGCTTGCCAAGTTCTTATCTCTAAACTAACTGCGCATGTCCACATTCTTTCACTTTCTTCTAACTTCCTTTGTTCTCCGGCCAGGAGAGGTGGCCCGGAAAGCTTTGCCAAGATGTAACTAATTAGCTAGTAAGATGTTTTATTTTCTTTATAACAAATAAATGAGTTTTTCTTAGAAAACATATCTTCGGGTTTATTTTCTTAAAGTATACTTCAAGGAAAGATCACGATCCATTCTCTAATCAAGGTGCAATTACCCAAAAGCAGAATGGGATTAATTGCCACCCTGACAACCGGAAGTTTGTTTCTGGCCTCCAGAGGGCCTCCGGAGCCTGGGGAGGTCGTTTTCTCCCTCCCAGAGGCTTGAGGAAAGCTCTGGAGCCCAGGGAGGGCAAAAACGCCCCATCCACCATGGTGCAGGAGGCCGACTAGGCCACACCCACCATGGCCACGCCCACCCAGCAACCAGGCAGAGAACCCCTTGCTAAAATGTTTGAAGCCCACCCTTGATGACACACCAGCATTTTCGCGTGAGATATTACTACTCGTGCACCATATCAAACAAAGCTGCATCAAAGAAGCTGGAAACCTTTTTGAAATGTGGGATTTGCACATGTGAGATGTGTGTAATTTATTTCCCACTTTTTTCATTAGTGAAAGCAATGGCAAAGCAAGATTAATTTTTTAAAAAAAATAAAAAAATGTTCTGAGTTGACCAGAGGAGTAATGAGTAGGCTAGTTCTCTCTGAGATTCTATGTTCTTGATCCTGTTTTTTTAAATTGAGATTTAAAAATACAAAGAAAAAAAAACCTAATGCCAAGTAATAAAAGTATTTTTAGCTTCCTCAAAGTCAGCTTTATATTCCTTTATACTGTATGTAATACTGTTTTGTATTAATAATTATTTTTATACCAGGGCTCAAGCAGTGGGTTTCACATTTTGTTGCTACTGGTTCGCCCCCCGTGCGCGCACCTTCCACTCATGGGCTTGGCCTTCCGTGCATGCGCTTTGCTTATGCACATATCTTCCGTGCATGCACCCAACCTCAAAACGGCATAGAGCCTGGGCAGGTGGATGGCCGCCCCTGCAATCTACACTACCGGTAGATAGTGTAGTTTATAAGAGTTTATTCAACATTTATTCAAAACAGTGTTTCTTAATCTCAGCAACTTTAAGATGTAAAGATTTCAACTCCAAGAATAGGGGAAGAATTCTGGAAAATTCTGGGAGTTGAAGTTCACACATCTTAAAATTGCTGAGGTCGAGAAACACCGACATAGAGGAATGACCCTCCCATAGTATGGCAACAACATTACTAAGGCTGAACCAGTGGTGGGTTCCTCCCAGTTTGGTCCGGTTCGGCCGAGCCGGTAGCGGTGACGATATGACGTCACCGAACCGGTTCTCCCCCCCCCCGCCCTCCCACCCTCCCCACCCACGTTATTCTTACCTTTTATTTGGTCCCACCCCCAATCTATTGCTGCCTCCTGAGTCCCAGCGGATGACTAGAGGGAAAAAAACTGTTTAAACTCTTGCTGAGGGGCTTCAAAGGGCCGTCCTACAGTTGATCAGTGTTAAAAGCAAACAAATGAGTCGGGTCGTAAGTGCGATGACTGGTCATAAGTGCGAGGACCTTCCAGAAATGACTCTGACCAGCTAGCCACGCCCACCTCATCACATGACCTCCAAGCCACACCCACAAAACAAGCCACGCCCACAGAACCGGTAGTAAAAAAATTTAGAACCCACCCCTGGACTGAACCACCCAAATTGTGGCTCTGGCTTTCCAGTTCTTGTTCAGCCATGGTTACCTGTGGAGGCAGCAACTGCTCCTATCAATACAGAAGGGATAGCCATGATGAAGCAGCCCAGTCCAGAAAAATAGGAAATTAATCTGGCTTCTTTGTGGGAGGAAACTGCGAGAACTCGCTGGAAATAGGTTTGCCATGGGATGGCCCCAAGCACCTGGAAGGAAAGGAGAATCTTGAACTGAACTGAAATAAAAACAAGATAGGACTGTTGGCTTGATCTTAGCCAAAAAGTCAAAATTTAAGTTTAAACCAGGTTGCCTTTAACCTAAGAATGGGAATGACTCTGGGGACATAATTTAACATAAGGCATGATGGACAACTCATGGAGCATCTCCATAGCTTTCTCTCTGGATCATTCTAGAATTTCTGGTCTCCATTTGCCTTCCTTAAACCAAAGAAATGGCCTTCCAACATCTGTCACCTTAGGTTATCACCCCAGCCTGATGCACATTATGTCAGACCTGACATTATTAATTGCATTTCATCTTTAATGTAGAAGTGTATTTTTCTTAATGTCCTGTGGAAAAGCAGTTTTCCAGCCACCTAGAAGAGAATGGGTTCATGTGTATCTCCCTTTCCATTTTGCAACTACCTGTTCTGACCTAGGCTTCCCAAGAGCATGGAGCAGACTCCTTGTCCCGAGAAAAACCCCTTTTTATTAAGTTACTGTGAATTCCTCTCATTCATATCCAGCAAAGTCTTTCAAGGGAAAGTTTACAGTCACAGACTTATCTGGCTTGGAGAGCTGTCAGGCGGGTATTTTCAAAACTTGGCAAGGAGCCATTAACCAATTAAGTGAACTAATTGTGTCCTGCAAATTCCATTCCCCTTTTGCTCCTCTTTTATTCCCTCTGGGAGGGGCCATTCATCGTCTACCTGTGGCCTTACTCCCAAGTCGACCCTTGTTCTTTAGCTGTTCCCTTCATCTGGCAACTCCGTGCATGCGCACACTGGGAACAGGTTTCAGCTGGTCGTCTGCCTCACTGATGTCTGACTCTGAAGGTGGCTGATAACTGGCATACGGCCCTGGTCCCCTCTCTGCCTCCAACGCAGCGCCCTCATAAGAGCCAACTCCAGCACTGACCCATGTTCCTCCCCAATCTCCTCACTGCCTGAATCTGCTGCCAGCTCCACTGGCCGCTAGGGGGCTACAACACTACCTAGGGCAGTTATGGCGAACCTTTTTGCCGTCGTGTGCCAAAAGCAGGGGGAGCACGGGGGGGGTCACGCACGAGCGGGCCCACAACCATAATTCAATGTGCCACACACCCCCGCGCATGCACGCACGATCTCCCCCCCACGCGACCCCCACTTTTGGCACGCGATGGCACAGTGGGCCTGGTAGGCCCATTTTCCGCCCTTCCCAGGCTCCAGAGGCTTTCTTGGAGCCTGGGGAGGATGAAAAACGGGCTTCCCCACCCCCTGAAGGACTTCTGGAGGCCGGAAATAGCCTGTTTACCGATTTCTGGTGGGCCTGGAAGGCCCGAAAATCAGCTGGCTGGCGCATGCATCTGCACCAGAGCTGTGCTAGGGCAACGCTCGTGTGCCCACCGATATGGCTCCGCGTGCCACCTGGACCTAAGGCATGCTGCCTATATTACACTGCTATTTAGTTTTAATCACTTCTTGTGGAATGAATATATCATATCAGCAACATACCCCACGTATCTTTTCTATCAATCAATCAATCATGTTCTTTGTGGTGAGAAGAACATATCTTGCCCTTAATTTAGAAGAACCATTATTTTTATTATTGTCGTTGGATACAGTAAGTGCACCAAGCCCCCAATTTCCCATCCTCTCCAAGAATAGATCTTACCAAATATAAGAAATCATCAAACCATCTTCCATAAAACTCTGGTTCTATTGTTCCTGTCCAAGGGGCTTGGGATATATTGTGGGTAGCTGTATAAAAAATGTTTTCTGTAGCAGGGTTCATGATGGCGAAAGGGATACAAATCCACTGGTGGCAAAAAAAACAGAAACATTAGAATTAACATGTTTTCTGAAGGATTTCTGGTCATCAAAATATGCCGTGTGCTTCTACAATCACGATACTGAATTAATTTTAAAAATGTAAATGAATTGAAACGACATCACTTGCTGCTTTCGTGTCTTAGTCCCACCCACTTCTGTGTTATGACTCCACCTACTTCTTTGTACTTGGCCCTCCCACTTAAATCAGATCCTGTCTCAACTCTGAGTTGAGCTACTTGAAGTACATGGCTACTTCACTATTTTATTCATGCAGTGTCCCTTTTTCAATGTATAGTGCTCTATTGTATTCTATGGGGTTCAGGCCAGGGATGAAATGCTCCCGGTTCAGACCAGATCACCCGATCCGGTAGCGATGGAAGCGGGTGGTTCGGTAAACCGGTAGCAAAAATCTTTGCAGCCCCCCCCCCCTGCCATGCCTAGCTGAGCCGCGCAATCATCAGAGGCTTTTTTTTTACTTTTAAAAGCATTTTTTCTACAACCTCTTCGGCCAAAGAGGTTGCAGAAAAAAATGCTTTTAAAAGCCTCTGATGATCCCAGTTGAGTTGCCTGATCATCAGAGGCTTTTAAAAGCATTTTTTTTTCTCTGCAACCTCTTTGGCCAAAGAGATTGTAGAAAAAATACTTTTAAAAGTAAAAAAAAAAAAGTTGGCCATGCCCACCCAGTCACATTACCCTCCTCCCACCAAGCCACGCCCACAGAACCGGTAGTAACAAATTTTACATTTCACCCCTGGTTCACGCTATTGAATGTTCAGATCAGTGGTGGGATTCAGCCGGTTTGGGCCAATTTGGGCGAACCGGTAGTTAAATTGCTGGCTGGCCCCTTCCCACCCCGCCCCTTCCAGGAGTCCCCATTCACCCCATTTTGACTCCCAGGAGGCTGCAGGGAGGCCTACTAGGCCCAAAACAGGGTGCAAGGGGTGCAGCACCCCCCCAGCCTGTTTTCACTCCCAGAAGGCTGCAGGGAGGCACAAGGGGTGTGTGCAGGAGGCCGAGTGCTGCCTGTCACACCCCTGGCCACGCCCACCATGGCCACGCCCACCCATTTTATCATTAGGGTAGAGAACCAGTTGTTAAATTATTTGAATCCCACTACTGATTCAGATTATCCTTGATTTCTGAGCTGTTTTCTTACTGATGCTTCATTATCCAAACTTGGTAACATCATCAGGGAGCATAGTTTGGGTAATGAAACATCTGCAAGAAAGAAAGAAAAAAAACAAGCTCAGAGAGTACTAAAGACACCTCATTTCAACCTCGAGCTATAAATATTCTTCTTTATTGGTTCAGATTATCTCCCAATTCCTTGAATAGCATTCCCTCAAGTTTGTAATCTATTGGGATATCATAGATCGGCGCTCCTCAACCATGGCAACTGTAAGCTATGTGACTTCCAGAATCCCCCAGCCAGCATGCTAGCTGGGGAATTCTGGGAGTTGAAGTCCATATATTGCATTTTAAAGTTGTCAGGATTGACAAATCCTGTTATAATCAATGAAAGTATGCTGGTATTTCTTTCTGGATTTTCAGTCAGTCCCAATAGTTCAAGTGTGGGGTAATATAACAAGATAGGAACTTACCAGACTGAGGGATATAAAGATCAATTGTATCACATCTGTATAGGCCACTGAATACAAACCTCCTAGCAAAGTATACAATATCACCGTACATGCAGAAAGAATGATGGCAACATAACCCTGGATGTCCAAAATAACCTTCATGGTTGCTCCTAGGAAAAGATGCAGTAATTACTACTTAAATGCAGTAATACATTTTGTGCAATGCTATTTCACTTACCCAAATATATTAATTTACAGGTAGTCCTTGACTTACAAACCACAATTGAACCAGAGGTTGGTTTCAGCAGCTTCTGACCAGTTCTGGAGAACTGGTAGTGAAAATTTTGAATGGTTTGGAGAACTGGTAGTAAAAATTCTGACTGGCCCTGCCCCCATCTATTCTCTGCCTCCCAAGTCCCAGCTGATCGGGAGGAAATGGGGATTTTGCAGTAACCTTCCCCCAGAGTGGGGTGGGAATGGAGATTTTACAGTATCCTTCCCCTGCCAGGTCTACCAAGCCACGCCCACCAAGCCATGCCATGCCCACCTAGCCACACCTACAGAACCAGTAGTAAAAAATTTTGAAACCCACCACTGAATTGAACCCAAAATTTCTGTAGCTAAGTGAGACAGTTATTAAGTGAATCCCCCCCCCCATTTTACAAACCTTGCTGCAATTGTTAAGTAAATCACTGCAATTCAGTTAGTAACATGGTTGTTAATTGAATCTGGCTTCCCCATTGACTTGACTTGTCAGAAGGTTGCAAAAGTTGATCACATGACCCCGAGGTAATGCAACAGTCATAAATACATGCCAGTTGCCAAGCTGCCAAATTTTGATCAGATGACCTTGAGGATGCTGCAACAGTCATAACTATGAAAAATGGTCATGTAAGTCACTTTTTGCAGTGCTGTCATAACTTTGAACAATCACTAAATGAACTGTTGTAAATCGAGGACTACCTTTATACGATATACAAAATAACTTCCATTTGTAACAAAAGCATAGTCATTGTTATAAAAATTCTATTCCTAGGATTATCACTCTTTGGCCATTCCACTGAAATTCTGGAAGGTGAAGCTGACCCATTAGGAGGGGACCAGGTTTTATCTATGAATTATGAATCTCTGGTGTCAGAGAGTCACACATCAATTCTATTTTCATAGGTTAAATGGACATCATATTCTATGACAGGGATGGCTAACCTTTTTGCCGTCATGTGCCAAAAGTGGGGGGGGGAGTGCGGGGGGGGTCGCACGCGCATGCCCACACCCATAATTTAATGCGGCCTGCCCCTTGCACGTGTGTACGTGACTCCCCCATGCATGCATGCATGCATGACCCCCCCAAGCTCCCCCCGCTTTTGGCACGTGATGTTATGGTGGGCCCAGTAGGCCCGTTTTTTGCCCTCCCCAGGCTCCAGAGACTTTCTTGGAGCCTGGGGAGGGTGAAAACCGCCTTCCCCACCTCCTCAGAGGCCCTCCGGAGGCTGGAAACGGCCTGTTGCCTGACTTCCGGTGAGCTCGGAAGGCCCTAAAATCAGCTGGCTGGCACATGCCTGCGAGCTGGAGCTGAGCTAAGGCAATGCTCATGTGCCCACAAGATGGCCTTCGGTTCGCCATCACGGTTCTATGATCTCCGTTCCTAAAACGGTTGTCATAATGAGCGAATTTAGATGAAATATTCGAATGCATATTCATACTTTATACAAAACGGCAAGTATGCTATTCAAAACTATTCTTTCACTCAAGACTGCAGGGAGGAATTTCAGTGTAACTAAATATTCCTCTAAAATATTAGTATTGGAAATAAAGTACTTTTAAAACTTCTGATATTCTACTTTCTGTATATGTAAAAGTGCTTTCACTTCCCCTCTAAATTTGAATTACAGATTTCTGTGGTGTTTCTAAATTATTTAAAGGAAATCCTTTCATCATCTCCTCATCTCCTGTTTATATACCAGACTTCAGAAATGTGAAGCAGATGGAGATTGGAGCTACAAATATCCTCAGTTCACAGTTAAAGTAGTTATTGGAGTGGTGTGGAGGCCTAGAGGTGGAGCTCTCGCCTCACAATCAGGAGGCTGTGAGTTCGATCCTAGGTAGAAGCAGATATTTCTCTCTCTGGGCACACTGAGAATATATCAACTGAACAAAACTCAGGATTGGTGACAGGAAGGGCATCTGGCCATTAAAACACTCTGCTAGGTCCATTCAATTGCCCAGACTCCGCCCTGCAAGGGATTATGGGGTAGTTAAAAGAGGATGACAGTTAAAGTAGTTATTCTGAACATGCCTTTACTAATCAATAAATCATTCATAGCATGGAAAGCTAATCTCAGCTGTCTTCCCTTGGTTTCCAGGTGGCTAAATTTAGTTTCTGCCAAGACAGGTGAAAGACACAAATATTACCTAAAGAAGCAAGAACAGCAGCAAACCAGAATATGTCCGCAATCAATGGAGGAATAAAAAGTAGACAGCCCATCGCATTCCCATACATCTCTTGGATTGGATCCATCAGAGTCACGTAATTTCTCATTCTCATTGGCTTGACAAAGAAGAACCCTCCTGTTTTAAAAAAAAAGTTGATTACAATCAGTTATCTTAATGAAATGAAAGGAATCATAATGCTTCATAGTTCAGGTAAAGGTAAATGTTTCCTCTATCCCAGGGGTCAGCACCTGCGGCTCTGGAGCTGCATGTGGCTCTTTCACCCCTCTGCTGCAACTCCCTGTCACTCAAAATTTGCATCACAACCGCCAATGTGCTACACCCGCCAGCACACGATTTATTGAGCTTTTTAACCCCCGTTAGGCCAACCATTGATAAATCCAAAAAAAGAACAGTTTCAGAAGAAAACTGAATGTTTAATTCAACTATATATGTTAGTGTTGTGGCCGCTCAAGAAATAGTTAGGCACGGAAAGGGTTTTGTGCCTCCCAGTGTTTTCTTTTCTGTGGGAAACGGGTCCAAATGGTTCTTTGAGTGTTTAAGGTTGCAGACCCCTGCTCTATCCAGTTGTATCCAACTCTAGAGGGCAGTAATCATCTCCGTTTCCTAGCTGAGGGACCCAGCATTGTCCCAAGACATTTCCGTGGTCATGTGATCAGCATGACTATACACCGAGGCGCACGGAACACTGTTACCTTCCCACTAAAGTGGTACCTATTTATCTACTTGCATTTGCATGTTTTCAAACTAATAGGTTGGCAAGAGCTGGGGCAAGGATGGGAGCTCACCCCATTGCATGTACTTGGGTCTCAAACTGCCAGCCTTCTGATTGACAGCTGAGTATCTTAAGCATTAGGCCGCTGCACCCCTTTTTTTGCAGTACAAGATGGTGATTATTATCTTGCAAGGGACAAGATCAGATTTCCTGCTGGGTCATCACTCCCCAAGTATTTCTGTTCATCTCATCCGATTTGACAGGTTGAGTGTACCCCAGGTTCCCTCTTATTCCATAAGAAGTCTTATTTATTAACAAAAGAGTCAATCAATTAATCAAGGAACTGCCAAACAAGCTAATAGTAAACAGCCCAACCAAAGAATTCCCCCACATTGGCAGGGTAGGTCACTAGAATATACAGTAAATTGACAACAAACCCCATTCTGTACTAGCACTGATGATGTTCCCTAGTTCGGGTAATAAAATGTCCACAAGAAAACAACCAAGCTCAAAGAGCACCGAAGACTCCTCATTTCAACTCTGAGATACAAATATTCTCCTTTATTGAGATATTCTATCATTCTGAGCTAAGGATGGAAGCCGCTCGTGTACTTTCCAACCGAATGAAATTTTGCTTCTGATCATTGACAAATGCACAAACTGGAGTAGATAACTTGAGGTAAAATTAAACATGGAGAGATATTTAAGTACTTTCAACAGAACAGAACAACAGAAGTGGAAGGTACCATGTAGGTCATTTAGTCTAACCCTTCACCCAAGCAGGAGCCTCTACATCATTTCTGACAGATGGCAGTCCAGTCTCTTCTTGAAAGCTTCCAGTGATAAAGCTCCCACAACTTCTGAAGACAAAGCTGTTCCATTGGTTGATTGTTCTCACTATCAGAAAATTTATCCTTATTTCTAGGTTGAATCTCTCCTTGATCAGCTTCCATCCATTATTTCTTGTCTGGCCTTCAGGTGCTTTGGAAAATAGCTTGACCACTTCCTCTCTCTGGCAGCCCCTCAAATATTGGAAGACTGCTATCATGTCTCCCCTGATCCTTCTCTTCACTAGACTAGCCATGCCCAGTTCCTGTTACCGTTCTTCATATGTTTTAGCCTCCAGTCCCTTAATCATCTTGGATGCTCTTCTCTGCACTCGTTCTAGTGTCTCTACATCTTTTGTTTTTTTACAGTGTGGTGGATGGTTCTGGATGCAGAATTCTAGGTGTGGTCTTACTAAGTCTTTATAGAGTGATATTAGTACCTCATAGGGATACCTCATAGTGGCTCAGTGGCTAAAACATTGGGCTTGTCAATTGAACGGTCGGCAGTTCAGCAGTTCGAATCCCTAGTGCCGTGTAATGGGGTGAGCTCCCGTTACTTGTCCCAGCTTCTGCCAACCTAGCAGTTTGAAAGCAGGTTAAAAAATGCAAGTAGAAAAATAGGGACCACTTTTGGTGGGAAGGTAACAGCGTTCCGTGCGCCTTTGGCTTTTAGTCATGCCGGACGTCTTTGGACAGCACTGGCTCTTTGGCTTTGAAACAGAGATGAGCACCGCCCCCTAGAGTCGGGAACAACTAGCACATATCTGCGAGGGGAACCTTTACCTTATTAGTACCTCACGTGATTTTGATTCCAGTGTCTCTTCATTTGTCCCCCACCCCACCCCTTAGTTTAAGAATCTTTTACGGTAAAATCATTACCAACAAGGAGAGACAAAGCAAAGCCAACCGGAGCTTGAACCCACACCAGTCCTTTTGAAGGGTGGTAGACAATTTCAGCCGTGCCATTGATATAAGCTCCTCCAACCCATGTTGCTGAAAGAAACCGAGGAAAGGGAAAATGAAGTTAATAAAAGATACAGGGATAATTACAGGCAGTCCTTGACTTACAACCAAAGTCCCAAAGTTTTGTTGCTGAGTGAGGTAAGTTGTTAAGTGAATCACTGCAGTTATTAAGTTGGGATGTTCTTAGTCAGCTGGGGAGGATCAGATCACTCATGATTAAAAGCATGTTGGTCCCAATCCCCAGATTTTGACTAAAGCTGCTGTAGATCATTTCCTGTTGGCACACCAGTCCTGCATTCACTGTAAGAGAATAACAGAATAACAGAGTTGGAAGGGACCTCAGAGGTCTTCTAGTCCAACCCCCTGCTCAAGCAGGAAAGCCTATATCATTTCAGACAAATGGTTGTCCAATCTCTTCTTAAAAACTTCCAGTGTTGGAGCACCCACAGCTTCTAAAAGCAAGCTGTTCCTCTAGTTAGTTATTCTCACCGTCAGGAAATTACTCCTTATTTTTCAGGTTTTCTCCCTGATTGGTTACCATCCACTGCTTCTTGTCCTGCCTTCAAGTGCTTCAGGGAATAATGACCCCTTCTTTTTATGTACACTGAGAGCATATGCACCGAAGACAAATTCCTTGTGTGTCCAATCACACTTAGCTAATAAAATTATTCTATTCTACTCTACTCTACTCTACTCTACTCTACTCTACTCTACTCTACTCTACTCTACTCTACTCTACTCTACTCTACTCTACTCTTCTTTGTTTCAGCCCCTTATATCTAGCAACACTCTATCATATCACCCCAGTCCAAAGTAAGAATTAGAGTAAAGGATGCTATTTATCATTCTGAAGCCTTCGTACTTACCAGTTGCCGTGAACAACCCAATGCAAAAATTCATGTTCCTGCGTCCCACCATGGCTACTTCACTGGGCTTCTGATGTTCCTTCTGTCTGGTTTTCTGAGAAGCCCATATTCCAATAGCTAAAGTCAGGGCATAGAATAAAAGGAGAGCTACTAAGCCACTGATATTCAATGCCATTTTTCATAAAATCTCAAGAATGGACCGAAAATGGATCCGGGGAGCAAGCAAGCGATGCTAGCCGTTCAGAAGAGTCTTACAGAATGCTCCCTAGCCTTGTACAAACCAGGAAGTAGAACTGTGACCTTGTGATAAAGACAGTTGTGTCCTCCCTAGACAAAACAATCTCTCGAGTCTTTAAATATTAGATAAGGATCATTCTTTTGCTGCTGAGTTGGCTGCTCCAAATTCATCCACCAATATACCGTATTTTTTGGAGTATAAGACGCACTTCCCCCACCCCAAAAAAAAGAGGCTGAAAATTTGGGTGCGTCTTATACTCCAAATGTAGCCCCGCCTACCCGCCGGCCCCCACCCTTTGGCCTCCCCGCATCCTCTTCCTGGCTGCAGAGATTGCCACAGACAATGGCTTGCGTTTTCAGCCTCCAAACGCTCCGTTGAGAGCCGTTCCAGGCTGCGGGGATCGCCAAAGCACATCACCGCCGATCCCCATAACCTTGAACGGCTCTCAAACGGAGCATTTGGAGGCTGAAAACATGAGGCACGCAGCCCAAAATGGCAACCCGGAACAGCTGTTGCCTTGTCTTACCGCTTCCATGCTTCGCCTGCTTGACTCAATGGGGCTCCCTACGACAATCAGCTGTCCTTCTGAAGCTGCTTATCAGCCCCAACGAGGAGCACGCACGCACGCGCTCACAACCAGTGAACTAATGTGCTGAAGCTGACCCGGCTAAGGTCAGAGGCAGAATTTCCCCACCCCCCTATTTTCCTCCCCAAAAACTAAGGTGCGTCTTATACTCCGGAGCGACTTATACTCCGAAAAATATGGTATTTCTTTATATGAAGTGGAGAAAGTTAGATCTGTTTTTTCTTTAAAAAAATGAGATTGTATCCAGCCATAATGGATTTTTTTCCTTTTCTTTTCCCAGTTTTTTTTCCTGACTGAGTTTCTGATCCGCTTCAAATTGCAAATTATGTTAGGTGCGCTTCTGTGGAATGGTTCTCTGCTGTGATTTCTTTTCTTCTTCTTTTTTTTTTGCTTGTTAAATATTTGCAAGAAACTGCACTTGTTGGATTGGATCAGTTTGGGTGTATGTAAAAGTATAGACCTTCTTCAAATACTACTCTCCCGTGTAGAAAGTTCGAGGAATTAGATCCTAGATTCACTACAGGTAGTCCTTGAATTATGATCACAATTGGGCCCAAAATTTCTGTTGTTAAGTGAGACATCGGTTAAGTGAGTTTTGCCCCATTTTACGACCTTTCTTGCCATGGTTGCTAAGTGAATCACTGCAGTTGATAAGTTAGTCACATGCTTGTTAAGTGAATCTGGCTTCCCCGTTGCCTTTGCTTGTCAAAAGGTTGCAAAAGGAAATACATGGCCCCAGGATACTGCAACCCTGGGATAAATATGAACCGGGTGCCAAACATCTAAATTTCGATCCCGTGATCATGTAGGGGATGCTACAAAGGTAACTGTGAAAAACGGTCATGTCACTTTTTTCAGTGCTGTTGTAACTTTGAACGGTCACTAAATGAACTGTTGTAAGTGGAGGACTACCTGTCTTCCATTCTGAAGGCTGCAGCAGATCCACCTGACATGGATTGCGACTGTTCAGCCTTGGGTCTAGTAGAAGCTACTTCTAGCCAGTCACTTGGTCCTTGTGGCTGCCTAGACGTTTGTATTTCAATCTCTCTGTCTACTTTTTCTTATGTGAAATAGTATAGGCTCTCCTGCTTGAGCATGTTGGAAGAAATATCCTTCTGGGTTCAGCTCCAAGTGAGGAAAAAGACACTGGAAACATGGAGACTGCTTGGAAAGATGGTTTAATGGTGGGCAGGATCACATGGTTTGAGTTCCTGAACAGAAAAAGGGCAGAGATGCTGCAACTCCCTGGGTTTTATACTCTCACTGAGCTTTGAACTTCCTGGGGCCCAGGAAGGGTATCCTGATTGGTTATCAGACTCCCAGGAGGTGGGGGTCTTAGCTAGCCTTGCTGGCTGATGATCTTCCCAGGTGCCATGTGGGGAGTTTCTGTTGCTAGATGGGTCCTATTGTGTTGCTGATGATGGTCCATTGACAAAGGTGGGGGGGAATGAGTGAGCTTGGCTGAAGCCTTAATCGCCCATTGACAAAGGTGGGGGGAGGGAGGCAGGAAGCTGCTTTGTCTTTAAAACATGCTTCTCCATTTCTCATATAGGAAATATAATATTCTGCCTTTTTAGTATTTCCTAAAATATTTCATTCTTCTAGGAGAGGGGTGGGTGCTAACTTCCTACAAGCAGTGGGCTGGACTAGAAGACCTCCAAGGTCTCTTCCAGCTCATTCATTCTGCTCTATTCCATTCTTTTGTGTGTTATAGAGGATTTTCTCTCTAGACTGTGCTATTTGAGAGTGACACCTACAACAGTGGTGGGATTCAAAATATTTTACTACTGGTTCTGAGGGTGTGGCTTGGTGGGCGTGGCATGGCTTGTTGGGCGTGGCAGGGGAAGGACACTGTAAAATCTCAATTCCCTCCCCACTCCAGGGGAAGATTACTGCAAAATCCCCATTTCCTCCCCATCAGCTGGGACTCGGAAGGCAGAGGATAGGGGCGGGGCCAGTCAGAGGTGGTATTTACTGGTTCTCCGAACTACTCAAAATTTCCTCTACCGGTTCTCCAGAACTGGCCAGAACCTGCTGAAACCCACCTCTGACCTACAACCGTCTGAAGTCCTGCTGTTGAATTTACACCTGACACTCTTGTCTCAGACGATCCCCTATAGGTCAATAGAGTTACTTGTTTTATTCATTGACTCTTAAATTCTTTTTTTTCCCTTCACACAGAAAACAAAGAACTATGATTTAAGCCCCGCCTAAGATTCTTACCACAAACTATACTGTTGTAAGGATCATCTCTTGTGCCTTTCAGAGACCTCAACTGGGCCTGGTTTATTTTTTGTTTTGTTTTTTACACCAAGATCACCAATTATGTTAGAAGGATAATTTTCTTCGTAATATATCTTCCAACCTTGCAGCTTTATCCTCCAAATTTGCAGCTGACAGTATGCTGGACTATATTTTTTGCTGTATATTGTCCTTCCAACACCAAACTGTCCTTGAAACAGACGGATATCTGGACCCTTATTTCTTTTCTCGATACAGATAATGTTTCTTGTGTATGTCAAAGGCAACTTTTTGTTGGAAATGTGACTCGTATTTCGACTTGACGACTTACAACCTAGACCCAGAGTGGAAAACTATGGTCCCCTTTACGACCTGTGGACTTCAACTCCCAGAATTGAATTCAACTGCCATACTGGTCTAGGAATTCTGGAAGTTGAAGTCCACAGGCCATAAAAGGACCATAGTTGCTTACCCCTGATCTATAGAAACCATCTAAAGATGGTTGGTATTGGATGTGTAGGACTATTCCTGAGCCAGCCATCTTTAGGGGTTTGTCTAGGTCAGAGGTGGGCAACTATGGCCCCTTTACAACCTGTGGACTTCAACTCCCAGAATTGAATTCAACTGCCATACTGGTCTAGGAATTCTGGGAGTTGAAGTCCACAGGTCATAAAAGGACCATAGCTGCTTACCCCTGATCCACAGAAACCCCTAAAGATGGTTGGTATTGGATGTGTAGGACTAAGGAATAGTGTAGGACTATTCCTGAGCCAGCCATCTCTAGGGGTTTGTCTAGGTCAGACGTGGGCAACTATGGCCCCTTTACAACCTGTAGACTTCAATTCCCAGAATTCCTCAGTTAGCATGATAGAGCCGGCTTGTAACAAAGCCTACAGAAAGCGATTCCGATGGACTAGATTTGGTTGAAGTTAATGCATGTCTCACTTGCAAAAACCTGTTTAATAATTTACTAATGAATTAAAGGGCCGGGCCTTGATGTGTAGGATGACTGTTGTTGTTGTTTTCCAAACTCCACGTCGAAGCCAAAGCAGCCATTCTTAATGACATCATGGGCTTCTCCTAACCTCATTGGCTGGAGGTTGCCATGGCAAATGTCAACATTTCTAGCACTGTTGATTCTGTTGGACAGCAGCACCGCAAGACCCAGTTCAAAATACCTGGATCGGAAGAAAAGCGACTCCAAAATTATTTTATTTAGTATTTATTTAAAAAAGGGGCAAGATCAGAAAAAGCAGACAATGTCATTGGAGGATCTCTCGGCAAACAATAGGAATCTCCGTCTCCAGGTAGAGGAGCTGAGAGAGAACATAGCCAGCTTGGACTCCGAGAACCAGGAGTTTCTCCGAGACAAGGAATACATTAAAGAGCAGCATAAGTGTCTTCGGGAGACAGTGAATCACCTTAAGTCCTCCATGGAACACCTGCAGAAAACTGTGGAGGACATCAGAGAAAGTTTGGATCAGGTCAACATGGCGATCCATGAATTAGCGCTGCAGAACAAGTCTTTGGTGAAAGCCAACAACGACCTCAACCAGGAAATGCACGAGGTCACCAGCCAAGCAGCCGTCTTCAAAAACGACAAACCTACCCACGAGAATGACCTCAAGGAGATGCGGAACCTTCCGTCGGAGGTTCACAAGTACCTGCGTAACCTGGAGGATAAACTGTCCGAGATGGAGCACAACTACCGCGTGGAGAAAACCCAATCCGGCCAACTGAAGGAGAAAGTCACGGCTATTCAGAGAGCCAGAGAACACCTGAGGAACCGCATCAAAGACCTGCAGAACCAACAGGATCTCTGCGTGCAGCAGGCCACGTTTATGCGGCTGGACCAGGAGAACCAGGTGCCAACGGGCATCCTGATGCATGAACTTGTGGAAGCCAGGCTGGTGGGAGTGGCCCGGGACGGGTCAAAGGAAAGGAAGTTTCTGCATTGGTTATGGGTGGCAGCCAAAATTCTGATGATGTTGCTGTTTGGCTGCTGTCTAATCCTTGGCCTTGTCTTGGCATACACTCACTTTTTTAATCCGTTGTTCATCTCTGAGACACTTGTGGTGCTCCTGAGTGACCAGAGCATTGACAGACTTGTGCACCGTTTCTCCCCGTATCTTGTACAGAGAAACGATGGGCTTTTACCGTTTTGAGAAATGAAATTCTCTCTCTCTCTTCCTTGACTTACTCCCTAGGATGCAAGTAGAAGAGCATATCTGATAATTGAATTTGGTGGACAGCAAAAATGGATTCTGTGTCTTGGTCTCCAGGGTTGGAAACATATAATCCATAGATATATGTATATAGATCTTTTTTCCATTGTTGGCCCTATCTTTTTTCTTTGTATTGTTTTCTTGTTTCTTCTTTTGGCTTTTGCTTAATTAAAGACAATCAAAAATAAACATTGTGTTTTCCTTCTACAGCAGTGTTTCTCAACCTTGGAAGCTTGAAGATGGGTGGACTTCAACTCCCAGAATCCCCCAGCCAGCAGCACTGGCAGGGGGTTCTGGGAGTTGAAGTCCACCCATCTTCAAGCTTCCAAGGTTGAGAAACACTATTCTACAGCTTTCCAAAGTGAGAGAAGATGCACAAAAGGGAGCATCTTTTCCCAATTCTCGTAGGATCCAATTCACTCGATGAAATCATTTGCAGGAGAACCTATCTGCTTCTAGTACCAGTTAAATTTGGGGAATCTTAGCTATCTCAAACTGAATGTCCCAAAGGTGGGTTTTTTTTTTCAACAGATAACTGGACTTCCTTGGTTTTTCTTTGAAGATGTTTCGCTTCTCACCCAAGAAGCTTCTTCAGCTCTGACTGGATGGTGGGGAATGGAAGGATTTATACTCCTGGCAGACAGCTGGTCATTTGCATCCTTTTAGCGAGTTGCTAAGGTCACCTGAGTGGTGCAAATGGGTGTGAAGCCTTCTTGGAACTGTTGAAAGGACTGTGTTGTAGATTGGATAGATGATGTCATTTCCCTCCCCCTCTGTTAAAAGAAGGCTGTTCAATTTTGACATAGATGGCCTCTTTGAGCCCTCTTGATCTATTTTGACCCTCCCTAATTTCTTGGACTGTAAAGAGGGGTGGGACAGGGATTGTTGTACTTTTAGACCTGAAAGACTGAGGTCAGCTTTGCAAGGTACTCCAAATAAGAGGCATACCCAGAAATTTTCTTTCTTTCTTTCTTTCTTTCTTTCTTTCTTTCTTTCTTTCTTTCTTTCTTTCTTTCTTTCTTTCTTTTTTTCTTCCTTCCTTCCTTCTCTTTCCTTCTTTCTTTTTTCTTTCTTCCTTCCTTCTCTTTCTTTCTTTCTTTCTTTCTTTCTTTCTTTCTTTCTTTCTTTCTTTCTTTCTTTCTTTCTTTCTTTCTTTCTTTCTTTCTTTCTTTCTTTCTTTCTAGGTTACATTAAAAGCATCTTGCAAGATAACAACATCCCTGAAACCCCCCCCCCTCGCTTTTACAGTCCAAGAAACTAGAGGGTCCCTTTTGAGATGCTTTGCACAGCCTCATTCCTGCTGCAGGCTCAACTACCTCTTATCTGACTGTCGGTTAGTCTACAGCTCTTCTTTCTGTTTCCCAAGGTTATTCACAAATATCATTATATCCAGAGACTCCAGGATGTGCTATGAAGGGTGGAGATTGCAGGGGATGTCAGAGGACAGTCTCCAAGGGAGGGGGGCCGGAGGGTGTCAAACTGGCTCGCTTGCTCGAGGGTCAGACCAGTCCCACACGTGTAGCGATCCATCGCTTGCAGCCGAGAGTAATGTCTGGGGCTTCCAAGGGTGCCAAGTGTGGGTGGTGACCATCGGACTGCCCCCATCCTTGCCTGGGGTGCCGAAGATGTGTCCTTTGTGAATGAACACCGGCTTGGCTTCCTGCCCTGAGGAGTCCCAGTCCTGTGTGTTGTAGACCTGAACGGTCGCGTCAAAACCTTGAAGAAATGAGAAATGCAAGTAAATAGCAACAGCACTTAGACTTACCGTATTTTTCGGAGTATAAGACGATCCGAACTAGAAGACGCACCTTATTTTGGGGGGAGGAAAATAAGAAGAAAAAAAAATTCTGCTTGAGAGGCTCTCTGTTTGAGAGGCTGCATTTGCAGCCACCAAAAGCTCCGTTTGAGAGGGCACAGAGCAGAAGGGTGGGGGCCGGTGGGTGGGCGGCAGGGGTGAAATCCAGGAGGTTCTGGAGAACCGGTAGCAGAAATTTTGAGCAATTTGGAGAACCAGTAGTAGAAATTTTGAGTAGTTTGGAGAACAGGCAAATACCACCTCTGGCTGGCCCCAGAGTGGGGTGGGAATGGAGGTTTTGCAATATCCTTCCCCCAGGAGTGGGGAGGGAATGGGGATTTTGCAGTATCTTTCCCCTGCCAGGCCCACCAAGCCACGCACACCAAACCATATCACGTCCACCAAACCATGCCCACAGAAAAAAAAATTGTATTTCACCACTGGTGGGCGGGGCTACATTCTATGTATAAGACACACCCAAATTTTTACCCTCTTTTTGGGGGGCAAAGTGCATCTTATACTCCGAAAAATAAGGTACATACCACATCACAGTGCTTTACAGCCCTCTCTAAGAGTTTTACAGAGTCAGCCTATTGCCCCCCAGCAATCTGGGTCAAATGCTTTATTGGAAGGGTGCAAGAGAGACAGAGAGGTGGGTTGAAGCTGGGGGTGGCAGATAAGTGAAAAATAGTGTGGAAAAAATGGGTTCTTTATTAAACCCAAAGTCCCAACCCAGAGGGTTATGGAAAAAAAGCAAGAGAAGGCAGCATTTGATCTATTGGTTAAGGCAGAGGTGTTAAAATGGCGGCCTGTGGGCCGGATGCATCATACGTAGGCCATACCCACCCCAGCTCCGCGAACGGAAAAATCGTCGTGAAACGTCATGTGATGGCAACATGTTGCCGCGAGTTTGACCCCCGTGGCTTAAGGTGCTGGCTTAGAAACCAGGAGACAGTGACTTCTAGTTCTGCATTAGGCACGAAAGTCAGGTGGACTTTGGACTAATTACCAGGAGGCTGGGAATCATAGTTCCACTGTAGGCATGAAAGCCAGTTGGGTGATCTTGGACCAGTCCCTCTCTCCCAGTCCAACCCACCACATAGGGTTGTTCTTATGGGGACAATAGGGGAAGGAAGTTGTGACCCACAGGTGACATGACCCAGCTGAGCCCCTCTGCAAATTGTGCCTGATTTTCATATAGTTTGCTCCTTGGGGTGGCCTTTTACCCTTTGCATACCAACCACCCTTGCAGCTCAGGGGTGAAATTCACTTACCTTCCCTACCGGTTCGCAAATGCTTGCGTTCGCCGTCGTTCACGCATGCACAAAGCCTTCTGCACATGCGCAGAGGCTTAAAATGTCACAAAAAAGCGACATCATGATGTCCACGCAGGTGGGCGGAGCCTCCTGCAGCCACCGCTACCAGTTCATTTGAGCCGGATAGAACCGGCTGAATTTCACCCTGATGCAACTCCATAAGGATGATGCCAACAATCGGCATTGCAAAGGTTAAGAACCATCACGGCTTACCTGACACCGCCAGGTTGTCGGCTAGTACAGGAGCCAAGCTGATGGACAGGAACTCTGTCCCGCAGAGATTAGGGATGGGAACGCAGCATTGGGCCACTTTCAGGGGGCTGGAAGGGTGTCTGATGTCCGTCAACACAACGAGGCCACCCGAGGAGAGACGGGCAATCAGTGGCGTCTCTCTAGAACCGACTCCTGCACACCAGCTCAGCCCCTCTGTCTGGGCCCAAGGGGTCCGAGCCTCCTCGAGAGCTCCCAGAATCCCCTGCTGTTGCCGGAAATCCACAAGGAACAGCTGCCCTTTGGCACCACACACCACAGCGGTGGCTTCATCCAAGAAGTCCAGACTGGCAATTTTATCAGGGCTGGCAGAGGCTGGAGGAGGAAAGAAGAAAGGATTGAGTTGGGTTGTGGGAGAGAATTCTGCCACGAGAAACTGGAGTTCACATGATGCCTTCCCAAAAAAGCTAACTTTGAGCCAAACATGAGGAGACGATGGGTTCTAGTCTCTCTTTAGGCATGAAAGCCAGCTGGGTGACTTTTGGGCAATCACCAGGAGGCTGTGAATTCAAGTTCCACATTAGGTGAGAAAACCGGCTGGATGTCTTTGGGCCAATCACCAGGAGACTCTGAGTTCTAGTCAGCGTTTCTCATTATGTTACTACTGGTTCGCCCCGCTTCGTGCGTGTGCGTGCCCAGTTCGTGCGCCTGCCTTCCGCATAAGCGGTTTGCTTGTGCGCGCACCTTCCGCGCATGCCCGACTTCAAAAACGTGCCTAAGTAGGATGGCATAGAGCCAGGGCGGGTAGGCCCAATTCTGCTACCAGTTCGGGCAAACTGGTCCAAACCGGCTAAATACCCCCTCTGGTTCTAGTCCTGCCTTAGGCAAAAAAGTCGGATGGATGACTTTGGCCTAGTCACTCTCTCTCAGCCCAATCCACCTCAAAGGATTGTTGTGGGGAAAATAGGAGAAAGAAAGTTTGTTCTCGTGAGTTACGTATAAAGTAATAAAGGTGGGATAAGAATCAAATAAATAAATCTATAAATCACACATTTATAAATCCCCTTCCTGTTTCCTTGAATTTAATTTGAGATAAAAAAGCATTTATATCTCGGAGGACCTCTCATGGACTATGAATGCTGACATGCTTATGAAGAAGGCACAGAAGAGGCTGTACTTCCTGAGAATGCTCAAGAAGATAAATCTATCTCAGCATCTACTTCTGTCCTACTATCACCATTGAGAGTGTCCTGACATACGGCATTCTTGCATGGTATGGGAGCAGCTCTGTAGTGGACAAAAAAGCTCTACAGAGAATCATTAAAACTGCCCAGAATATCATCGGACTCCAGCTACCAGCCCTGGACGACATCTTCGAATCTCGCTCTTTGAGGAAGTTGCATAACATTCTCAGGGACTCTTCCCATCCTGCTTACAATCTTTTTGGACTGTTGCCTTCTGGCAGAAGATACAGAACAATTAAAACTCGGACCACACGTCTTCTGAATAGTTTTTATCCCAGAGCAATAATTGCACTCAACAATGAACTAAAGGGCCACCATCAGTGAGCTGTTGGACAGTATTACTTGGTCTGTTGTGTGGATGTTTGGGTGGTTTAGGGGTGGGGAATTTGTGGTGGGTGGGGGGGTGTTTGGGGATTGTTATGTGTGTTGGACCTGGTCTTTGGGTGTTAAGTGAATTTCATTGTATGGGTATACTGTGTATACACGTACAATGACAATAAAGCTAATATTATTATTATTATTATTATTAAAATGAGGAGCAGAAATAGGAAAAAAAACCCATTATCTCTCTCTATTTCTAACCCTTTGGGAAGTTCTCTTCCTAAGCAAGGATTTTGAAGAGGGTTTTCAAACAAACTGCCTACCAGCCACCCAAGGACTTTTCTCCGATTCAATTTCCGTCATTTGGAGATTGCAGATTCTTTGCCCGTGGAGGACGCAGGCCGGTTTGGCACAGCTGGTTGCAATTTTGGACCAGGAAGTATCTTCTGTCTTTGTGGGAGAGATGACACTCAGTAGCTTAATCACATCTAGAGTGGGGGAGAGGAAGAAATAAAAATTTCCACAAGACTTCATTTCCATTATAAGTAGTCCTCGATTTACGAACACAATTGGGACCTGAACTTCCTTTGTTCAGGAAAATGCTTGTTCAGTGAGACATGCTCAATTTTACTATACTTTTTGCAATGGTCGTTAAATGAATCACTGCAATTGTTAAGCGAATCACATGGTCATTAAGCAAATCCATTGATTTTACTTGTCGGAAGCTGTCTGGCAAAGTCATAAAATGGCAATCACGTTACCCTGGGATACCATAAACTGTTATAAATACACACCAGCTGCCAAGCATCCAAATTTGGATCACGTGACTTTGGGGATGCTGTGATGGCCATAAGTGCGAGGAGCGGTTGTAGATCACTTTTTTCAGTGTCATTGTAACTTTGAATGGCCGCTAAACAAACAGTTGTAAGTTAAAAGCTGCCTGTAGTTTCCAAAGCATAGCTTTTCTCCAAATTCTCTCATTTTAGAAATCGTAGCTCAGCCTTTTTCTCCTGGGTATTCTACTGGGTGCCTGCCTGAAATCATACTGGCATCAAGAAAAGTGCCAGCCTCTGGCACTACATATAAGGAAAACCTGTACAAAATGTTTTATAGGTGACACTTACCACCGGCCAGATTAGCTAAAATGTTTAAAAACATGTCCGCTAAATGTTGGAAATGTAATCAAACTCCTGGTACATATTATCACATGTGGTGGACATGTGCAAAAGCAAAAAAAAATTAGATGAAAATACATACGTGGTTAGAAAAAATGTTAAGGCAGCATACAGATTATAAACCAGAATTATTTTTGTTAGGCATATTACCAGAGAAATATGATAAAGGGAATGTATATATAATTTTACATGTTTTGACAGCAGCAAGAATTGTATTTGTGCAACACTGGAAAAACGAGGAAACACCCACAGAAGAAATAATTAAAAAAATACTAGACTGTGAAGAAATGGATAGACTAACACTGAAGATAAAAGAAAAGTCACAGAGTATTTTCGAACTTGGGACTTCTTTTACCAATGGTTAGTTAATAGAGGTAGAAACTAGGAGTTATGTAAACAAACTGACTCAGACAGTACGCTGTTCACTAAGCACTTATTGTATACAAAGAGAAAATATATAAATAAAAATTATTTTTAAAAAGAAAAGTGTCAGCTTCTGAGCACTGGTGAGCTGCACCTTTGTCTCTAAGTCAAGAATTATAAGAGGAAGGTTAGAAGAAAAACAATTTCTGTTTTGTGTGTGTGTGTCTTCAAAGGATGGCAAAGATGTCAGAAATGTACGAACATCATCAAACCTCTGTATCATCAAAACAGAACGGGGGGTTGGACTACATGATCTACAAGGTCCCTTCCAACTCTGTTAATCTGTAAAACTTCTTTCGGGAAGTGTTTTTTTTTTTTTTTAAAGGTGTGCTTTCATTCAATTTCACCAACCCAGATATTCCTTCAAAATTCACAGAATTAGCATTGTTTGTGCCAGTGTGTCTCATAGTTAGCTGGGGAGTTTCTAACACTGGTTTATGCTAACAGTTCTGAGGAATCTACATTATGGAAAAGGACTCGGGGTGTCTTCTTTAGAAGAGCAACTAATTAAATTGTGAGAGCGAGAAAACTTTTTGTCCTTGTCCCTGCAAACTGTGAGTGGGGTCTGGCCATCCCAAAGTTGAAACCCAGTTGGGAAGTGGAGTAGTTTCTTGGACGCAAACCTGTTTCATCTGCTTCGATTCGCCAAAATTGCAGTGTGCTGTCCGGTGGGCCACTGGTTACCAACAAGCTGAAAGCACAAATCAAGAAGAAACAGAGCAGTGAAAATAATTCCCTCTCCATAACACAAAAGATCCACTTTAAGATGGGTGGACTTCAACTCCCAGAATTCTGGAAGTTGGAAGTCCACCCATCTTAAGTTTGTGAGGTTGAGAAATGCTGCTATAAAAAAGGCTAAACTGAGTTGGTGGGTCAGGATGTTGGTGGGAATAC
Source organism: Pantherophis guttatus (assembly GCF_059756535.1). Classification (NCBI taxonomy): domain Eukaryota; kingdom Metazoa; phylum Chordata; class Lepidosauria; order Squamata; family Colubridae; genus Pantherophis; species Pantherophis guttatus. The sequence goes on from NC_142067.1 coordinate 13,385,463, forward strand.
AATAAAATACACCGTTCCACTAAGATCCAATGTAGGTTTCCCTTGGTTGCATATCTCTCAAAGCCATCCAAGCTTTAACAATCCTCAGATCTTGCGGCAATGAATTCCAAAGGCAATGACACGGCAGAGAGTCACTAGGGCCAAAATTATTCAGAAACATGTGAACGTGGCAATGAGTTCAGATTAACCTGAGCTTTGAATTCAGAAAACAGTGGGAAAGCAACTTATCTGTTTTATAATGACTCACCTCCGTCCCATGAAACATGAGAATTTGGTGACCTTCTGAAGAGGCCCCAGAAAGATTTGACATGGTGTCTATTGAATTCACAGAGGGCCATGGAGATTCATGCTAGGTATCCTTGAACCAGGATGAGTATGAGGGAAAACAGATAAGACACACAGAAGGAATGTGCGGTAACTGAGGTAACCTTGGAGTCCTTATTTCTCTGTACGCTTTATCAAAACTTCTATGGCAATGTTTCTTTTTATGAAGACTACAACTCTTGCTTCAGATTAGTAACAGCAGAAGGCTGGGGAAGCACAGATAGTCCTCATCTTACAACCACAACTGAAACCATGTTGCTAACTGTTGCTAAATGAAAACATTTGTTAAGTGAATTTCTCCCCCCCCCCATTTTGCAATCTTTCTTGCCACAGTTCTTAAATGAATCACTGCAGTTGTTCAGTTAGTAACGCAGGTTGTTAAGTGAATCTGGCTTCCTCACTGCCTTTGCTTTTCAGAAGGTAGCAAAAGGTGCTCACCCATGACCCTAGGACACTGCAACCGTCATAAACACGAGTCAATTGCCAAGCATCTGAATTTTAATCACGTGATCATGAGGAGGCTGTAACAGTTGTGTGTGTGAAAAACAATCCTAAGTCACCTTTTTTATTGCCATTGTAACCTCGGTCACTAAATGAACTGTTATTTACCTGTAACTTTAAGCTTGCTGATTATAAATGTTCATGCTTACATCATCTATTACCTACCCTGTTTCCCTGAAAATAAGACCTCCCCAGATAATAAGCCCAATCAGGCTTTTGAGCGCATGCACTAAAATAAGCCCTCCCCTGAAAATAAGCCCTCCCCAAAAATATTTAAATGCATGCGCAGCCGGTCCCCGCCATTTCCTCTGGTTGCTTGCCGTGCAAACAACACAAGGTGAGGAGGCGAGGCCGGGAGGGGGGGAGAGGGAGAGGGGTACATGCCCCACACATACCACACGCCCTTACCTAATGGCCATTCCCACAACCCTAGCCACCACGCCCCTTCTGTCACGCTAATGGCCGCAAAAGCCATTATTGAAGAAGAGGTAGGTGATGGCAGTGACGAGACATCCGGTCACTGCAGCGTGGCCGCAATGATGGCATGGTGCAGAGTCCTGGGAAGCATGGCTGGAAGCGTGTGCACGGCTTCAGGGGCGAACAGCTGATAACCGGCAGCAGCCATGAGGTGACAAGAGCTTATTTCGGGGGTCAAAAGAAAATAAGATCCTGTCTTATTTTCAGGGAAATACGGTATGTATATGTGTGAGTGTATCATTTTCTCCTCCTTTTCTGAAATATATCAATATGAGTGCATTCTTTTGTCTGTAGGAGTTCCTACAGTGCACAGTGTTAAATAAATACTATAGAGAGCCTTGATTGTTGGTTTTTCGGGTCTCTGTTTGATTGTACATTAGTATCCTAATGCAGGGGTGGGCAAATGTGGCCCTTTTACAACCTGTGGACTTCAACTCCCAGAATTCCTGAGACAGCTGTCTCAGGAATTCTGGGAGTTGAAGTCCACAGATTGTAAAAGGGCCACATTTGCCCACCCCTGTCCTAATGAGACCTGCAGTGGTGCAGTGGTTAGAATGCAGTACTGCAGGCTACTTCTGCTAACTGCCGGCTGCCTGCAATTTGGCAGTTCGAATCTCACCAGGCTCCAGGTTGACTCAGCCTTCTGTCCTTCCGAAGTGGATAAAATGAGGACCCAGATTTTTGGGGGCAATAGGCTGATTCTGTAAACCGCTTAGAAACGGCTGTAAAAGCACTGTGAAGCGGTATATAAGTCTAAGTACTATTGCTATCCTGAATGCTTCAGACCCTAAAAATCACAGTCCCATCATCCACATCAAGGCTGTGTGCAATGTGTGATACTCATCAGTGTATTCACAAAAGACCACCATAGCACTTTTACTTTAAGGACAAAAATGGAAGGATATTTCAGTGGAGGAATAGTTGCAAAAGCTGATGGAGTTAACCGAGATGTGGCTAAATTAACCGCTTGATCAAAGAAAATAAAAACACAAATACTTTTGTTTCTACTTGGAAACCGCTTCTGGATTTTGTGCTGGAGGTGGGAAAAAATGAAACTTTGATTTTGGGTTTTACTGATTAGATAGATGTGTTGTTACAGAAATTGCTAGTTTATAAAGGTAATGGTAAAGGTTCCCCTCGCACATATGTGCTAGTCGTTCCTGACTCTAGGGGGCGATGCTCATCTCTGTTTCAAAGCCGAAGAGCCAGCGCTGTCCGAAGACGTCTCCGTGGTCATGTGGCCGGCATGACTAAACGCCAAAGGCGCACAGAACGCTGTTTCCTTCCCACCAAAAGTGGTCCCTATTTTTCTACTTGCATTTTTTACGTGCTTTCGAACTGCTAGGTAGGAAGAAGCTGGGACAAGTAACGGGAGCTCACCCAGTTACGCAGCAATAGGGATTCAAACCGCTAAACTGCCAACCTTTTGATCGACAAGCTCAGAGTCTTAGCCACTGAGCCACCCTTGACTAGGTTATACTACTATTGTAAAAGTAAAAAGTTGAGGTTCAATGCAGGGGTAAAATCCAGGAGGTTCTGACAGGTTCTGGAGAACCAGTAGTGGAAATTTTGAGTAGTTCGGAGAACCGGCAAATACCACCTCTGGCTGGCCCCAGAGTGGGGTGGGAATGGGGATTTTGCAATATCCTTCCCCCAGGAGTGGGGTGGGAATAGAGATTTTTGCAGTATCCTTCCCCTGCCATGCCCACCAAGCCACACCACGCCCACCAAGCCACGCCCACAGAACCGGTAGTAAAAACAATTTTGATTTCACCACTGGTTCAACGTCACTTATTCTCCTGCACCAAAGGGAGTCAGAAGTCAATGCCTTTTCTTTCTTTTTCTCTTCTTTACACTTTCCTCTTCCCTTTTCACTCTCCTGTTTCCTTGCTTCTGTATTTTATATTATGAACTAATAAAAAGCACTGATTAAAAAAATTATAAAGACAAGAACACCACATCTCTGGCCCAGATTAGTGCTCCAGTCGGCTGTCAATGGGCCAGTAATGTTTCCTTTAAATATAGTTTTTGCTTCTCCTTTTAGGCCCTCCTAACTCAACTTAAGTCCTCAACAAGGCTTTTAACCTCCTACCTGGTTCCCGGGACATGTTTGAGTCTGTAGATGGGCCGATCACAGATTCCGCCCCTTTCAACCTTGAAATCTCTCTCTGGACATAAGCCCTGAAAAAACAAAAACAAAAATCCAAGGATCCACTCGTCATATTGAAAGAAAATAAAACAGACCAGAACAGCAAAATAACATTGGCCACAATTATTTTAAAACAAAAAAATAAAGGGAAAAGGTAACATCTGCACTGCCTGTTCCCTGCTGATCTTACTGGCTAGTGCCCAGCTCCCTGGTAGCATTCAGCTGATTGTGGAAAAGAGAAGCAGAGACAACCTTGGATCACTGGGACGGTTGAGTACAGGCAATCCTTGACTTATGACCACAACTGAGAGCAGAACTGCTGTTGCTAAGCAAGGTTGTCCCAAAGGTGCTTTTCCAAAAGGCAACAGGATTTGCATGGCTTTTTTCCTGAAAACGTTTCGCTTCTCATCCAAGATGCTTCTTTGGTTCTAACTGAATGGCGGGGGAATGTATGGATTTATACCAGTGGTGAAATCCAATTTTTTTTTACTACCGGTTCTGTGGGCATGGCTTGGTGGGTGTGGCAGGGGAAGCATACTGCAAAATCTCCATTCCCACCCCACTCCTGGGGGAAGGATACTGCAAAATCTGCAAAATCTCCATTCCCTCCCCACTCCTGGGGGAAGGATACTGCAAAATCTCCATTCCCTCCCCACTCCTGGGGGAAGGATACTGCAAAATCTCCATTCCCTCCCCACTCCTGGGGGAAGGATACTGCAAAATCTCCATTCCCACCCCGCTCCAGGGGGTAGGATACCGCAAAATCTCCATTCCCACCCCACTCCAGGGGAAGGATATTGCAAAATCCCCATTCCCTCCCCACTCCTGGGGGTAGGATATTGCAAAATCTCCGTTCTCACTCCACTCCAGGAGGGAGGATATTGCAAAATCTCCATTCCCCCCCACTTTGGGGCCAGCCAGAGGTGGTATTTGCTGGTTCTCTGAACTGCTCAAAATTTCCATTACCGGTTCTCCAGAACCTGCTGGATTTCATCCCTGATTTATACTCTTTGTATTGAAGCAAGCGGGTTGACAAGCGAGTCATGTTCGATTTTACGTTTCTTGCCATGGTCAAGTGAAGCACTGCATTGTTAAGTGAATCACCTGCGGGTTAAGTGGATCTGGCTTCCCCCATGGACATTGCTTGTCAGAGACCAGTTGGGAAGGTTGCAAACAGAAATCATATGGATGCTGCAACTGTCATAAATACACACTGTCAAGTGCCCAAATTTTGATCACATGACCATGAGGACTATTATATCTACCCTGGGCTACACACTGGACCAATAACCATTGAGCATGGTGGGAGTTGTAATCCTCAGATTTGGAGAGAGTCAGAGTAGGCAAGAGGTTCTGGGGTGCAGCTAAGCTTGGGGTGATGCTTCTGTTTTCTTATATTTCCTATATACAGGTAGTTCTCAACTTACAACAATTCCTTTAGTGACCGTTCAAACTTACAATGGCACCGAAAAAGGTGACTTACAACCATTTTTCACACTTACCACTTTTGTAGCATTCCCCATGATCATGGGATCAAAATTCAAATGCTTGGCAACCGGTTCATACTTACGTACGTCGCTGTGTCCTAAGGTCACGTGATCCCCGTTGCAACCTTTTGACAAGCAAAATCAAGGGGGAAGCGAGATTCACTTAACAACCTTGTTACTTAACTGCAGTGATTCATTTAACCACCGTGGCAAGAAACATCATAAAAAGGGGCAAAACTCACTTAATAACTATCCTGACAACCACAGAAATTTGGGGCTCTATTGCGGTCGTAAGCCGAGGACCGCTTTGTAATGCAAATCCAGATATTGGTTTCTCTATCCTGGGTGAATTTATCCAATCTCCCTTGAAAGCCATCTAAGGGAACAGCTTAGTTAACAGCAGTCCCTACATCTAGTGGAGGTGAGTTCCACAGGACACTTTTGCCCCGGAGAGCCACCATCTTGCAAACAACCTTGCCACTGTGATCCCTACTTTACCTTATTCTGTTTTGCGAGCAGCCTCGGAGGCAGAAGCAGCTGCAGAATTTCGTTCCTGCTCCCATTCTCGTATCCAGCGACAAAAATGCCTGGAGAGAAACATCACAATCAATCTCAGTGTTGCAAACAGGCAAACAGCCATACTATAGGTCAGTGATGGCTAACATTTTTGCCGTTGCGTGCGTGCCAAAAGCGGAGGGGGGCGGAGTGCAGGGGGTTGAGTGCGCGCGTGCCCACACCCATAATTCAATGTGCCCACCCCCGTGCATGCACACACGACCCCCGTTGTGCTCCCACCACTTCTGGCCCACGGTGGCACAGTGGGTCCGTAGGCCTGTTTTCTGCCCTCCCCAGGCTCCAGAGGCTTTCTAGGAGCCTGGGGAGGGCCAAAACAGCCTCCCCCACCCCAGAGGCCAGAAACAGCCCATTTCATGATTTCCGGTGGGCCCGAAAGGCCCGAAAATCAACTGGCTGGCGTACGCATGCACACTGGAGCTAAGCTAGGGCAACATTCGCGTGCTGACAGATATGGCTCCGCGTGCCACCTGTGGCACGTGTGCCATAGGTTCGCCATCACGGCTATAGGTAATCCTCAATTTACAAACATTCAATTAGCAACCATTCGAAGTCACAACAGCACTGAAAAAGTCCTCACATTCCCAGCCAGTCAGCTATGCAAGTGGGCGAAGCCAAATTCATTTAACAACTGCATAACTCAATGAACAATTACAGGGAGTACATTTAACAGCCAGGGCAAAAAAAAAAGTTCATAAAATTGGGTGCAACTCACTTAACAATACCTTGTTAGCAACAATCATTCTGGATGCAATTTTGGGTTATACGTTGTGGACTACCTGTATTTACTGAGAACCCACATTTTTTTCTAAGCCCTCTCCCTACCTAACCCACTCAAGCAATTATTTTCAACAGACCTCCCAAAGGTGCTTTTTTAAGAGGTCATTGGACGTTCTGGTTTTTCTTTGAAGACGTTTCGCTTCTCATCCAAGAAGCTTCTTCAGTTCTGACTGGATGGTGGGGAGCTGAGGAAGCTTCTTGGATGAGAAGCGAAACGTCTTAAAAAAAAAAAACCAGAAAGTCCAGTTGGCCTCTTGAAAAAAATGCACCTTTGGGACAACTATGGCCTGGATCAGGGGTGGGCAAATGTGGCTCTTTTACAACCTGTGGACTTCAACTCCCAGAATTCCTGAGTCAGCTTGGCTGACTCAGGAATTGGCTATCTCAGGAATTCTGGGAGTTGAAGTCCACAGGTTGTAAAAGAGCCACATTTGCCCACCCCTGGCCTGGATGACTGAGAATCTTCATCGACATTCAACTCAGCCTTCCCACAAATTTGGTTTCCTCATCTGCTCTACCAGAGAGGCTGATGGTTGTCCTAGAGGAAATCACGATCCTTCTCCATGGCATGGAAATGTGGAGCCCAGGGTGGGGAAAAAACCCTCCTCAGGAGACCCTCCCCACCGCAGCTGCCCCCAACTCATCCAAGTCAAACCTTGAAAGGCAATGAACGGTCACTCACGTTGGTCTCCTGTCCATTCGATGACTCTGGTGGGCCCGGGGAGTTCAAAGAGATGCAGGTCGTTGTATCTAAGCAAGATGAATGGGGAGAGGGAGGGCACATTCAAGAAGGGGAAAGGAATAGGTCAATGGTCTGCCCCACTCTAGTGTCCCAATGAAGGCAGCAATGCTCCATCTTAAGGCCAAAATAGGGGGAGTGTCGCCTGAACCTGCAAACCTTGGGGTTGTCTGAAGAGCGCAATAATAAGCAAGGCCATCAGGGGATGAAGCACCCAAGACCCATGGTTGGGAGATAATTATATGTAGTCCTTGGCTTACAAGGTGTTGGTTATTACCTTTAAAGCCCTACATGGGTCAGGGCCAGGGTATCTTCGAGACCGCCTTCTGCTGCATAGCTCCCAGCGACTGGTAAGATCCCACAGAGTTGGTCTCCTCCAGGTCTTGTCAGCTAAACAATGCCGGCTGGTGGGCCCGCGGGGGAGGGCCTTCTCTGTGGCAGCCCCAGCTCTCTGGAATCTGTTACCTCCTGAGGGCCGGACCATCCCCTCCCTATTGGCCTTCCGAAAAGCGGTGAAGACCTGGCTCTTCCGGCAAGCCTGGGGCCGTTGATCTCGCTCTTGTGATCTGGCGAGATCCAGCCATGAATGGCATGAATGAATTTTTAATGTTTTTAATTTTTAAATGTTTTTTATAATAATTTTTTTAAATGTATTGGGAGCCGCCCTCAGTCTTCGGAGAGGGGCGGCATATAAATTGAATTAATTAAATTAAATTAAATTAAATTAAATTAAATTAAATTAAATTCAGCTCTTTAAAATGAGAATGGCACTAACAAAGGCACTTATGACCAGTCCTCAAATTTACAGCCATAACAGCATCCCTGTTAACAGATTAACAGAGTTGGAAGGGACCTTGTAAGTCATCTTGTCCAACCCCCTGCCAAGCAGGAGACCCTATACCCATGATGGCGGACCTATGGCACGCGTGCCATAGGTGGCATGCGGAGCCATATCGGTGGACACATGAGCATTGCTCTAGCTCAGCTTCAGCGTGCATGCGTGTGCCGGCCACGTGATTTTCGAGCCTTCCGGGCCCATAGAATGTTGGTAAACAGGATGTTTCCAGCCTCTGGAGGGCCTCCGGGAGGGGTGGGGAAGGCCGTTATCGCCCTCCCCAGGCTCCAAGGAAGCCTCTGGAGCCTGGGGAGGGCAAAAAATGGGCCCACCAGGCAATCGCGGGCTAAAAGCGGGGGTAGCGCAGGGGGGCAGGGCGCACTGAATTATGGCTGTGGGCAGACGTGTATGTGGCCCCCCCTGTACTGCCCCCGCTTTTGGCACGTGACGGCAAAAAGATTAGCCATCACTGCCCTATACCATTTCTGACAGATGGCAGTCCAGTCTCTTCTTGAAAGATTCCAGTGATGAAGCTCTCACAATTTCTGAAGGCAACTTCTGTTCCATTGGTTGATGGCTCTCAAGGTCAGAAAATTTCTCATTTCCAGGTTGAATCTCTCCTTGACCAGTTTCCATCCATTATTCCTTGTCTGATCTTCGGGTGCTTTGGAAAATAGCTTGACCCCCTCCTCTCTGTGGCAGCCCCTCAAATATTGGAAGATTGCTATCATGTCTCTGCTGGTCCTTCTCTTCACTGGACTAGCCATGCCCAGTGCCTGCAACCGTTCACCGTATGTTTTAGCCTCCAGTCCCCTAATCATCCTGGTTGCTCTTCTCTGCACTTTGTCTAGAGTGTTAACATCTTTTTTATAGTGAGGTGACCAAAACTGTATAAAGAGCCTGTAGTACAGTGGACTAAAGCACTGTTATTAACAACTGCTGCTTGCAATTACTGCAAGTTCAAATCTCACCAGGCTCAAGGTTGACTCAGCCTTCCATCCTTTCAAAGGTAGACTATCATATCGTATGACTATCATCAAGGACTTGAACCTTCTGAATCCCTTGTCTGTTCCAACCCTATAACTTCAGACCAACTTTTTATTTTCTCAAGCTTCTCCAAAACAGCATTTATATCAAGCTTTACATGCGACAGGCCTGCTAAATGCAGGCTGGACTCCTCAAAGGACTCTTGAACTGTTGAACACCCTTTCAACCTCACCAGACCTGGTAAGCGGCAATTTTTTGCTTCAACCCATAGATTGAATCCATAGACTGACCTTTTAAACACCCATTATATTAAAAATCCTCCCTCCCCACCTATTGGCTTTATTGCTTCCAATATGGCTTCCACCTTCCCCGAAAGCATGGCTGACAAAATGGCCGACAAAATGGCCGCCCCCCACACTCCACCATGCGCTCCACAAAATGGCCGACAATTTATATGACCACACTTTAAACAAAATGACGTCTACCACTTCAGACCACAAGGTCTCAACCAACCCCCTTACCCCCATACATCCTACTACCCACCCCACAACTGGAGATATTCAGACTGATTCCCTACCTTCTTCATCCAGAGCACCGAGTTCGAATCCTCCCAATTTTTTTTAAAATTTTCAGAACTTTTCTATTGACCTCCCCATCTATACCGCTTTTTGCAGCTTTTGCATCAAAAGCCAACCTACCTTCTACAGCAGCCGACGCCGTCGCAGCAGCTCTTCCGAATCAAACTACAACCACCACCTCCATTATTCCTCCTATCTTTGAATCATCTGCAACATCTTCTCTCACACCAAACGACTCCAATCAACAATCTGACGTTCAATTACCTATCTCTGCTGACAGTAACTCATTTCAGCCTTCTATTACTGTAAACTGTAATGATTTAAATATTGAAACTAATCATTCTTTGTCTTTATCTACTAATGTAAATTTATCTTTAGAAATTGAAACTGTTTTGCAACATTTTAAACAACATGGCCCATTACCTTTATCACCAAACTTCAAAAAATTACAAACCTATTATTAGTCTCTGGTGGTTGTTAGTTTGTTTTTCCTTTTTCTTTATTTTGTATTTTAATTTGGGGGAAAAAAATCTTTAAAACTCTTGTACATTAATTAGAAACAAAACTAGAAGCTCTGGTATCCTGTCAAAGTTTTTTCCCAAAGAACTTACCTTGAACTATTTCTTTTTATTTTTTATTTATTAGATTTTTAATCCCACCTTTATTAGGAAATGAAATATCTAATGCAGGGGTGCCAAACACAAGCCCCCTGGGCTGGATCCAGCCCATGATGTGGTTTGATCCAGCCCACAGGGCCGTCCTAGAAAATGTAAAGGGGCAGCCCACGTCGCTTCAGCCCGGTTTACCTGCGTTGCTTTGGCCCAATCTACTCACTGCAAAGAGGAAACATTGGGCCTGCGTGGCTTCGGCCTGGTCTACCCTAACATGCCAGCAGTTTGGGGAGTGTTACATCCTCTAAACCCTCACAGCTTCAACCTTAAACTGTCTACCATGGACCTCATCCCATTCCTAAGAGTTCCATAAAGGGGGCGTGCATAAGCGCACCAGTGTGCCTATCGTCCCTGTCCTACTGTCCCCATTTATTTGTACTCATTTCCTGTGTTCATGTCCATGTTTATACCTACATCTGTTATCTTGTAGGATGATCTGTTATCAGGAGGATGAAAATGGTCATCTGATGTTGGAAGATAACATACATTGCATATATTTTATGCAATATATATCCTTACTGTCAAATTTTATGGTTTCTTTTGGAGATATTTATTTATTAATTAAGCAGCTTGTCCATTTAAACAGCCAAATTTGCAAGCAATGCAATAGTTGTTATACTTGTTGTTATACTTTTACTTTACTTTACTTTATTTTGGATTTATATACCGCCCTACTCCCGAAGGACTCAGGGCAGTGAACAGCCAAAGGATAAAACACACATAATACAAAATTTAAAAAACAATGTAAAGGCACATTAAATAATTTGGCCCATACAAATTAAAACAGCCCTATTGTTTTAAAACAAATTTAAAATTAACAATTAAAAGGAAGTTAGGCCAGGCCAGCCTGTTGAAATAAAAAGGTCTTGAGGGCACGACGGAAAGTGCATAAATCCGGGATCCTCCGTATCTCCGGGGGAAGCTCGTTCCAAATGGCAGTGCCCCCACAGAGAACGCTCTCCCCCTGGGGGCCGTCAGTCGACACTGTTTGACTGACGGCACCTTGAGGAGCCCCTCTCTATGGGACCGTACTGGCCAGTGAGAGGCTACTGGTGACAGAAGGCGGTCTCGTAATACAACTGGTGCATAGACAGGATTTGATTGAATGAATAGGATTATCATTATCATCATGGTTATACACAGCTATTGCCTTTTTGCCTTGCTTGTTTAGCATTATAATTGTTCCAAGGCAAAAATTAAGTATTACTAAGCTTAAACGTTTAGAAGAGTAAATCAATACATATTACCTAACAGAATAAATCACTTTTCACTACCTGACTCGGTTGTTACATCCTCTAACCCTCACAGCTTCAACCTTAAACTGTCTACCGTGGACACCATTCCTAAGAGGACCGTAAAGGGGGCGTGCATAAGCGCACCAGTGTGCCTACCATTTTTTTTTTTTTGGATTTTTTTTATTTGATTTAGATGCCGCCCTTCTCCGGAGACTCAGGGTGGCTTACAATGCGTTAAGCAATAGCCTTCATACTTTTGTATATTTTATACAAAGTCAGCTTATTGCCCCCACAATCTGGGTCCTCATTTTACCTACCTTAGAAAGGATGGAAGGCTGAGTCAACCTTGAGCCTGCTGAGATTTGAACTTGCAGTAATTGCAGGTAGCTGATGTTAAGAACAGCACTGTTAATAACAGTGCTTTAGTCTCCTGCGCCCTGTCCTACTGTCCTCATTTATTTGTACTCATTTCAGTCGTGAAATCCATATTTTTTTACTACTGGTTCTGTAGGGGTGGCTTGGTGGGCGTGGCAGGGGAAGGATACTGCAAAATCCTCATTCCCACCCCACTCCTGGGGAAGGATACTGCAAAATCTCCATTCACACCCCACTCCTGGGGAAGGATACTGCAAAGTCTCCACTCCCACCCCACTCCTGGGGAAGGATACTGCAAAATCTCCACCACCCCACTCCAGGGGAAGGATACTGCAAAATCTCCATCCCCACCCCACTCCAGGGGAAGGATACTGCAAAATTTCCACTCCCACCCCACTCCTGGGGAAGGATACTGCAAAGTCTCCACTCCCACCCTACTCTGGGGCCAGCCAGAGGTGGTATTTGCCGGTTCTCCGAACTGCTCAAAATTTCTGCTATCGGTTCTCCAGAACCTGCTGGATTTTACCGCTGACTCATTTCCTATGCTCATGTCCATGTTTATACTTATACCTGTTATCTTGTACATGTTTGACAAATACATAAATACTAAATCCAACAATACTGCAACGATTAATGCAATGGTAAAGCCAGCAACAGACATCCCCCCCACTCCCACCCTCACCCCACCAGCCTGTTCTTTCTCAGGATTGCCCATGGAACGGATCCTCAAGGGATCCAAGATTGCTTGACTTTGGAAAAGAAAACCCCGCTTGGCTAAAATGAGGGATTGAAGTCGGTGGGGAGGAGGAGAGGCGGGAGGGGCAGGATTCACCGCCCCCCAAGAGCCCCTCCCTCCCCAGGCAAAGATGCAAAGGGTTGCAAAAGCCTCTCCAGCGCAGAGACTACGAGGTGCAACTCCCATCGCGCTGGAGCAGGTGGGGGAGCGCAATCGGCTGGGGAGGATGGAAGCTGCATTCTCCCATCCGAGGCCAAGGAAGGGCGACTCACAGCCTCAGGGAGTCCATCAACCATGCTTCCTCTTCTTCTTCCTCCTCCTCCTCTTCCTCCATCGCCGCCGCGGAAGCAGCTGCGGCCATGTGAGCCTCTGGAGAAACGAGTGACGTCATCTCTTCCGGGGAACTCCGGGGCGGGGACTCAAGCTCCGCCCCCCTCTCTCCAACCCCCCCCTCCCTCGCCGCTCCTTCCAGGCGCGGCCATGCAGGGGTCGCTTGCGCGTTGGGCTGTGGACGATGGGGGTTTGCGATCCGGGCCTGGGCCAACATTAACCGAGACTGTCAAAAAGTGACTTCTTCGCTTTGCAAAATTGATCTCTTAAGCCAGTGGTAGGCAAACTTGGCTCTTTCACACCCTGTGGACTTCAACTCCCAGAATTCCTAAGACAGCTTGGCGTCTCAGGGTGTGAAAGAGCCAAGTTTGCCTACCACTGGCTTAAACCAACCCGATGGGTTGGGTTTGCCCAATACACGCAGGCGCCTCCACACAACCCTAAAGGTTAACTCGACCTTAAATATTCCCTGAATGAATGTATAGCCGGCGCCTCTCCTGCACGAATGCCCGTAGATTGTACTTCTTCCTTCCTCCGGTCGTGTGAATGCAGGGGGTCGTCCTTCAATTCAATTCAATTCAATTCAGAATGGAGCTGGAAGGGACCTTCGAGGTCTATTAGTCCAACCCCCTGTTCAAATAGGAGACCTTATACCATTTCAGACAAGTGGCTGTCCAGTCTCTTCTCAAAAGCCTCCAGTGATGGAGCACCCACAACTTCTGGTGGCAAGCTGTTCCACTGGTTAATTTTCCTCACTGTTAGGAAGTTTCTCCTTAATTCCAGGTTGCTTCTCTCCGTGATTAGTTTCAATCCATTGTTTCTCGGCCTGCCCTGTAGTGCTTTGGAAAATAAGGCAGCAGCCCCACAAATACTGGAATGCTGCTATCATGTCATCCCTAGTCCTTCCTTGCTCTAGACTAGTCAAACCCTAATCTTATCTATTTTTATATATATATATATAGGCTCACAACCCTCTCATCTTCAGGCTCTGTTTAAAACCCACAGCTCTCTAATAATTAGAGCAACTCTAATTGACCTCCTTGAAGTGTTCCCATCGGCTGCTCAGTTTTGGGCTTTTTCGGTCCAGTTGGCTCTTGAAAAAAAGGTGGGGAATCACCTTTGGGATAACCATGATTTGGATGACTATGGAGAATCTCCATAGATGTTCAGCTCTTTAGCTTTTTGGGATAACTGTTAAAGGAGGTGTTAACTGCCTGCTGAGTTTAAGAATGGCTCTATTAAGTCAAAGTTTAGATAAAATGATTTAGATGGACGAGCTCTGGTTTTCGCTTGTAAAAAGAGCTTAACTTAGTTTGCTATTAAAATTAATGGGCTCTCATGTGAAGACAACCAGAGGATTGATTTTTCCCAAACTTCAGGTCCAGGCCAAATCCAAGCCATTGTTTGTGACATCACTTGCTCCTCTGAATCTCATTGGCTGGAGGACCATGGCCAACTCTCAACATTTCCAGCAGTGTTGGCTCTTCTGGATGGCAGCACTGCCAAGATCAGGTTCAAAATACCTGGATCCGAAGAAAAGCGACCGCAAAATTGTTTTATTTCGTATTTATTTATATACGGGGCGAGGCTAGAAAAGGGGGGTTCAACACTACACTAGAGAAGTGGTCATACCTGCTTCAGTAGCAATCTCCACAGTTGGGACTGAATCTCACCATCTACAATGGCAAAGGTACACACATCCTTAAGGGGTTGGGGGTCAGCCGGCTAACAATAACGTACACTAAGAAACATCTGTAAGAGTTGGGAGCCAAAAATTGGCTTCAGGATATCCCAGCTTGAAGGCCACGTTGACCCCAAAGATAGAAATTGCTCTGGCTCAATGATTTGAGGAAGTTAACCTAAAAAGATCAACTTCATTGACCAGCAATGAAGGAGGGGAAATGGAGGGTTTGGAAGATTAGTTTTACCTTTAGGGTTATCTGTTGACTGCTTTTTTTTAATATATAGCAAACAGAGGTTGGGTTCATTGGATTGCTAGATGAACAAATTTCCACATCAGACATTTTTTAATGTGACATAGTATTTGTATCAAATATAGATGGGAAAATTTATAATTTAAATTTAAATAAACATATACATGTCTACAGTATATTTTGTAATAGGGAGGAGAACACATCAGATAATTCTGATATACATTTATCAGCATTGTCTGGATTTTCTATGTTTAATGTCAGTGTGGATGATATATTCGCTATTCGTTATCCTTTTATTTGTGCACAAGGTTTTTTTTAATTTTTATTATTAGTCTCTGATGGTTGTTAGTTTGTTTTTCCTTTTTCTTTATTTTTGTCAGAATATTGCCAGCATGTGATATAACAGACTAGAAGGGGTTAAGTCTTCACAGACATCACATGTGACTCTTATTGGACTCTTACCCAGAAACCACTTGGACATCTTCCCTGTTTTTTTCTCATCTCTCTCTCAACAAGACAACAAGTGAACGTATCTCTCCTCTCAATATCTGAGTCATACGGTTAGGGTAAAGGTGCAACAGGACACCCTGTATACATTATTGTATACATATATATATATATTGTACATAATAAAACAACTTTTTGAACCTGGAGCTGTATTGACCAAATAACTTCCTCCTAGAACCAAATGAGCACGACCATCAATATATATCTGACAAATGGTAGCAGACGATGAAAAATTATTGTTCAGGTCTATGAA
Source organism: Pantherophis guttatus (assembly GCF_059756535.1). Taxonomy (NCBI): domain Eukaryota; kingdom Metazoa; phylum Chordata; class Lepidosauria; order Squamata; family Colubridae; genus Pantherophis; species Pantherophis guttatus. Next base: position 13,400,934 of record NC_142067.1, read on the forward strand.
AATTTTTTTGGTAAATTTTAAAATCATAGAAACGATTTTTCCTAACGTGGAATCCTTGACCCTGAACGTTTTACAAGAGATGGATGCATTAACCGTATCCTTAACAAAACAGCCCCAATCATTATCCAAAAGACTAAAAAAACTTTCTATTGAAGCTAGGCAGCAAGTACAAACCTCTTTACGAAAGGACCCAATTTTTTTTTCTCCTCTTCACCCGAACACCGAAAGAACAGACCCACGCTTACAACAACCTTGCTTCGATCTCAATTCTACTCCACCTCATGACTATCATCAAGGACTTCAACCTTCTGAATCCCTTGTCTGTTCCAACCCTATAACTTCAGACCATTTTCTCAAGCTTCTCCAAAACAGCATTTATATCAAGCTTTACATGCGACAGGCCTGCTAAATGCAGGCTGGACTCCTCAAAGGACTCTTGAACTGTTGAACACCCCTTTCAACCTCACCAGACCTGGTAAGCGACAATTTTTTGCTTCAACCCATAGATTGAATCCAGACTGACCTTTTAAACACCCATTTTATTAAAAATCCTCCCTCCCCACCTATTGGCTTTATTGCTTCCAATATGGCTTCCACCTTCCCCGAAAGCATGGCTTCAAAAATGGCCTACAAAATGGCCGCCCCCCCACACTCCACCATGCGCTCCACAAAATGGCCGACAATTTATATGACCACACTTTAAACAAAATGACGTCTACCACTTCAGACCACAAGGTCTCAACCAACCCCCTTACCCCCATACATCCCACTACCCACCCCACAACTGGAGATATTCAGACTGATTCCCTACCTTCTTCATCCAGAGCACCGAGTTCGAATCCTCCCAATTTTTTTTTTAAATTTTCAGAACTTTTCTATTGACCTCCCCATCTATACCGCTGCAGCTGCAGCAGCTGCCTATATTTCTACTGATACCAATATTGTCTCCAATGTAAAAAGATCCTTTTCAGTCTTTGCAGCCGCCGCCTCACTCCCCCCCCTTATCGCCGAAGATGCCGCCGCTGCCGCCTCCAACACTACAGATGCCCCGTCCAAACAACAAATTCACACGATTTTTGCAGCTTTTGCATCAAAAGCCAACCTACCTTCTACAGCAGCCGATGCCGTCGCAGCAGCTCTTCCGAATCAAACTACAACCACCACCTCCATTATTCCTCCTATCGTTGAATCATCTGCAACATCTTCTCTCACACCAAACGACTCCAATCAACAATCTGACGTTCAATTACCTATCTCTGCTGACAGTAACTCATTTCAGCCTTCTATTACTGTAAACTGTAATGATTTAAATATTGAAACTAATCATTCTTTGTCTTTATCTACTAATATAAATTTATCTTTAGAAATTGAAACTGTTTTGCAACATTTTAAACAACATGGCCCATTACCTTTATCACCAAACTTCAACAAATTACAAACCTATTATTAGTCTCTGGTGGTTGTTAGTTTGTTTTTCCTTTTTCTTTATTTTGTATTTTAATTTGGGGGAAAAAATCTTTAAAACTCTTGTACATTAATTAGAAACAAAACTAGAAGCTCTGGTATCCTGTCAAAGTTTTTTTCCCAAAGAACTTACCTTGAACTATTTCTTTTTATTTTTTATTTATTAGATTTTTAATCCCACCTTTATTAGGAAATGAAATATCTAATGCAGGGGTGTCAAACACAAGCCCCCTGGGCTGGATCCAGCCCATGATGTGGTTTGATCCAGCCCACAGGGCCGTCCTAGAAAATGTAAAGGGGCAGCCCACGTCGCTTCAGCCCAGTTTACCTGCGTTGCTTTGGCCCAATCTATTCACTGCAAAGAGGAAACATTGGGCCTGTATGGCTTCGGCCTGGTCTACCCTAACATGCCAGCAGTTTGGGGAGTGGCATCAAGCTGGCCATGCCCACTCAGTTGGCCACACCCACCCAGCCACCCATGCCTGCACGCCCCCCCACCCCAAGGTCAACCATACCCCTAATGCGTCCCTCAATGAAACTGAGTTTGACACCCTGATCTAATTCTTCTTCCTCCTCCAATTTTCCCCACCACAACAACTCTATGAGGTGGATAGGGCTGAAAGAAAGAGAGAAAGGGTATGCATCAAAGCAGTTTAGCAAATTCACCCCCACCCCCACCCCCAGGACTGAGGAGAGGGTGTGATTGTGTCTCTCCATTTCTCAAACAGCCCAGCATCCTGAAAACAACTCGGAAGCAGACAGAACCCCTGGAAGACCTCTCAGCAACCCAAAAAAGTCTCCGTCTCCAGATAGAAGAACTGAGGGGGACTTTAGCCTGCTTGGACTCTGAGAACAAGATGTTCCTCAAAGACATGGAATGCATCAAAGAGCAGCAGAAATCTCTCCGGAACACAATGGATTACCTTAAGTCCACCATAGAACACTTGCAGATAACTGTGGAGGACATCAGAGAAAGGTTGGAGCAGGCCAACACAGTGATCCAAGATTTAGCGCTGCAGAACAAGTCTTTGGTGAAAGCCAACGAAGACCTCAACCAGGAAATGCACGCCGTCAGCAGCCAGGTGGCCGTCTTCAGAGACGACAAGCCTGCCTAAGAGGATAACCTCAAGGAGATGCAGAACCTTCCGTCGGAGGTTCAAAAGTACCTGCGTAACCTGGAGGATAAACTGGCTAAGATGGAGCACAGCTACCACGTGGAGAGGATCCATTCTAGCCAACTGAAGGAGAAAGTTACAAATCTTCAGACAGTCAGAGAAAACAGGAGGAAGCGCATCAAAGACCTGCAGAACCAACAGGACCTCTGCGTGCAGCAGGCCTCCTTGGTGAGGCTGGACCAGGAAAACCAGTTGCCAACGGGCACCCTGATGCACGAACAAGTGGAGGCCAGGCTGATGGGGGACACGTCAAAGGAAAGGAAGGTTCTGCATTGGTTATGGACAGCAGCCAAAATTCTGATGATGTTCTTGTTTGGCTGCTCTCTATTCCTTGGCCTTGTCTTGGCGTACACACACTTTTTAAATCCGCTGTTCATCTCTGACACACTTTTGGTGCTCCTGAGTGACCAGAGCATTGACAGACTTGTCCACCATTTCTCCCCTTATCTCGACTGGAGAAATGATGCCCTTTTACCGTTTTGACAAGCAAAAGGAATCCTGCATTGTATATTTGAAGAACCCTCATATATGTATATATATGTGTGTGTGTGCATGTGTATGTATCTATTTATAGTTGTATATATGACTCTGCTTTTTTCTATTGTTTCATTTCCTTCTATTAGCTTTTGCTTAGTTAAAGGAAGTCAAAAAAAAATAATAATAATGAATCCTGCATGTTTTCCTTGTGCAACTTTCCTAGCAGGGCAGAAAATATGCTCAAGAGCAAGTCCTGGCGAGCAAACCTGGTTCTCATAGGATCCGGTTAGAACAAAAGCTCTTCTCCCTTTTCGTCCAGTTGAATGAAGGCACGACATGCTGCTGGCCCTTGCTCGTTCTCTTCTAGTGTGCTCTGTTGCATGCTGAAGACTTTGGTTGATTGTGAAGGATGTGCCTTATTTGTTTTGTCCCCTGTTTTTTTAATGTGCCGGCAATTCCATATCTGTCAGACCTGCCCCAGTTTAAACTCTTAAATGGAAATAATCCTTGGCTCCATTTGTTGAGAAGGGTCTATAGTTTTATTAGAAGTCAAACCAGTAGTGAAATCCGGCCGGATCTATCTGGCTCACGCAAACCGGTAGCGCCAGTGGTGGGAGGCTCTTCCCATCCGCCAGGATGTCATTGTGTCCCGTTTTTGACCCTCTGCGCATGCGCAGAAGGCTATTTGCATGCGCAGAAGAGATGTATGCACGTGCTCCTGTACGCTCCTAATGCAATGAAGCGGGCTCTGATAGATGACCACTGGATAACTTTCTATTTACTCTATTCTAAAAAGCAATGCATCCTGTTGGAAAAAGTACAAACTCAGCCAAAATCCTTTTGGTTCCTCTAGGAGGCCTCTAAGTTGTTAGAAGAAAGGAACATTCTAATGACATACAGCTTAAAGGTTGGTTAGGTCAAGGGGATCCACATGAGTTAAAAGTTGTCTATCGTCAGAAGATGATTTGAATCTATGCTTCAGTAATCTACAAAAAGAATTATAACTGTTTTGCAAAGAAACTCTGTAATTAGGAAATGTCAATTAAAAATGATAAATGTATATGACCATATGAATTGCTGAGTTAACAGAATCCTTTGTCTAGAAGGGTATAAAACCATTGTACCTAATTTCTGTCTTTGTTCAACGCTTCATGTACAGAGCTTTGAACCTATTGCGCAATATATAAATTTGTCTCTGATTAACCCAAAAGTTGTGTTTGTCTTATTAAATCCACAACACTCCCATTCCTGAACCAGTAGCGAAGGTAAGTGGATTTCGCTGCTGAGTCAAACGTATCACAGTAATGCAAAGCCAGATCTGAGAATCGCACGTCAAAATCCCTAAGTTCAACTTTTCCCCACCTTAGCTACATCCCACTACTTATCCCCAGGCAACGAATGAGGTTCAGGCAAGATGTTTTCCTAACAGAGAGTCCAGGCACAGTTTGGTATGCAGCTGGTATGCCTCTTGACCTTGAAGCAGCATCTGGAGGAGATACAGCACTTACTTTCGTTTCCCCCCAAGCTTTCTCTGTTACATTTCTCCATTCCCCAGAGTTCGTGGCAGTCTGTCACTGAATCGTAGCGAAGCACACACAATCATAAAGTGGCAGCTGACAACATCATTTATAGTTGAAATGGAATTTTGCGAGATACCAGCTTTAATGGGGACTAGATATTTGGAGAAGTTTAGAAGGTCTGGTTCAATCTCTGTACTGATCTGACCTGAAAATACTTGCCAATATCCACCCTGGCAATCAGAAATATCTGCAGGGCATGGTTAAAAAAAAATCAAGATGGCAGTGTAATCGAAGCTCCATCTATTTCAAGGTTCAATTCACTTTTGACGCTCTCATCCACAATAATCTGAGTCACCTTTCCGTTTTGGACATTTGACTGTACAAATGGCTGTAGGGTTTTTTGGGTTTTTTTTTTTTTTACATAATCTGGATAATGTGTTTTAAGGGTAGATATTCATAAGACTTCCAGCCCTGCGTACAGGATGTCAGGTTTTTAAATAATTTATAGAGTTTTCCGTCCTTTAATCAGCTGTTATCTAATAACTCACATGGTTAAGTAGCATAGCTTTATTCCTTTTCTGACCTGATGGAATTTTTGAGCCTTACCGTCAAATTTTATGGTTTCTTTTGGAGATATTTATTAATTAATTAGCTTGTCCATTTAAACAGCCAAATTTGCAAGCAATGCAATAGTTGTTATACTTGTCGTTATACAACTGATGCATAGACAGGATTTGATTGAATGAATAGGATTATCGTTATCATCATGGTTATACTCAGCTATTGCCTTTTTGTCTTGCTTGTTTAGCATTATAATTGTTCCAAGGCAAAAATTAAGTATTACTAAGCTTAAATGTTTAGAAGAGTAAATCAATACATATTACCGAATAGAATAAATCACTTTTCACTACCTGACTCGGTTGTTACATCCTCTAACCCTCACAGCTTGGACCTCACCCCATTCCTAAGAAGTCCATAAACGGGGCGTGCATAAGCGCACCAGTGTGCCTATCGTCCCTGTCCTACTGTCCCCATTTATTTGTACTCATTTCCTGTGTTCATGTCCATGTTTATACTTATATCTGTTATCTTGTACATGTTTGACAAACTAAATAAATAAAAATAAAATAAATTCAGTAGTAGGTAAAGACTGAGCACTACTGCGATTTGGGGAAGAATGAAGACCTGAGAAAATGCGCGAGCCAAAGACCACAGGATTTCCTTATAAATCAATTCTACAGTACAGTAGAACCTCTGGTCACAAACGCTTCTGACCACGACCAAATCGGGTTCTGACTCCAAAATTCACTTTTTTTTTTTGCGGCTGATTTCCCCATCCGCACCATTTTTTTTGTTTGTAAGCACCAAATTTCCAAAATTAGGTTTGGGTCATGACCAAATCGGGTTGCGATCAAAGTTATGGAACGAATTATGGTCATGACCAGAGGTCCTACTGTATATATACCACTAGGAGGCACCACAAGACTGATTTTGTCCTTGTTGGGACTCAGGAGAACATCAGGAGGATGAAAATGGTCATGGGATGATGAAAGATAACATACAGGATATATTTTGCATAAAATGTATATAATTTCCCCGGAGGGGGTGGTAGAAGTCATTTAAAAACCTGTATATGCATATTGACATAATGTAATATCTGCATCTCTGTCTGGTTGAGAGCTTAAGGGAAGAAAGATTGTATATAGCCTTCTGATAAGAACAATATCACTTACATACTGCTTCATATTGTTTTACAGCCCTCTCTAAGCGGTTTATAGAGTCAGCATATTGTCCCCAACAATCTGGGTCCTCATTTCACTGACCTCGGAAGGATGGAAGGCTGAGTCAACCTTGAGCTGGTCAGGATTGAACTCCTGGCAATGGGCAGAGTTTGCCTGCAATACTGCATTCTAACCACTGCTCCACCATGGGTGTTATAAAAAGTCTAGCTATTCCTTCGTGCAACTAGTGAATACAGGTAGTCCTTTATTTACGACCCCAATTGAGCCCAAGACTTCCATTGCTAAGCAAGACAGTTGTTAAGTGAGTTTTGCCCCATTTTACAACCTTTTTGTCACAGTAGTTAAATGAATCACCATCACTGCCCTATACCATTTCAGACAAATAGTTGTCCAATCTCTTCTTAAAAACTCCCAGTGTTGGAGCATTCACAACTTCTGGAGGCAAGTTGTTCCACTGATTAATTGTTCTAACTGCCAGGAAATCTCTTCTTTTTAGTTCTAGGTTGCTTCTCTCCTTGATTAGTTTCCACCCATTGCTTCTTTTCCTGCCCTCAGGTGCTTTGGAGAATAGCTTGATTCCCTCTTCTTTGTGGCAGCCCCTGAGATAACACTACTATCATGTCATTTGACTGAGATGGCATAAGATCCCTGCCTTGAGCAGAGGGTTGGACTAGAAGACCTCCAAGGTCCCTTCCTGTTCTATGAGTCTATGATGTCTAAGACTGGATTCACATCCCCAGTGAGACTTGGTTTAGGGCCCAAGTCTGGAGCACAGGGTGTGGGACAGAATCAGTCGTCTGGCTTTGTTAATGATTCTTAAACCACTTGCAAGAATTATATCATTACAGCCCATATGAAGGGCCTTATAATGATTTAATGATAGGGGAAGCTTCATTTCAGAGAAAGGCACCAGGCAATTATAAATTATGTCATCCTTGCGGAATCTTTGCACAGTATAAAAAAGGAATGGTTTGTGCACTTTTGAAAAGGTAGCGTTGCGTTTTCAAAACTGACATCACAAGCAGGGGTGAGCTGCTGAGGGTTCGGGAGAACCTCTAGCTAAGATTCTGTGCAGTTCAGAGAACCCCCAAATCAGTGGTGGGTTTCAAAAAATTTTATTACTGGTTCTGTGGGTGTGGCATGGCTTGGTGGGCATGGCAGGGGAAGGATACTGTAAAATCTCCATTCCCTCCCCACTCCAGGGGAAGGTTACTGCAAAATCCCCATTGCCTCCCAATCAGCTGGGACTCGGGAGGCAGAGAATAGATGGGGGCAGAATCAGTCAGAGGTGGTATTTACCGGTTCTCCGAACTACTCAGAATTTCCGCTACCGGTTCTTCAGAACCTGCTGAAATCCACCTCTGCCCCAAATCCCACTCCTGGCTGGCCCCGCCCACCCCTCCCCTCCCAGGAGTCCCCGTGCAGACTGTTTTGGATGCAGGTAAGTGCAGGGCGTGTGCAGAGCCTTGGGGAGGGTGAAAAACGGGACTACCAGAAATTCAGGAAGGCCAGAAACTGGCCCATTTCCAGGCTCCAGAGGGCCTCCGGAGCCTGGGGAGGTCATTTTTACCCTCCCGGAGGCTTGAAGAAAGCCTCCAGAGCCCGGGGAGGGCAAAAACGCCCCCCACCGTAGTGCAGGAGGCTGACTAGGCCATGCCCACCATGGCCACACCCACCCAGCAACCGGCCAGAGAACCCCTTGCTGAAATTTTTGAAGCCCATCCCTGATCACAACCCACCCAAAATTGCTTCTTTATGAATCATGACTTTATAACTTGCACACGGGTTCAAATAAGCTAAATTTGGTGTAGATTATTATCCTTTCATCTCCCACCCATGACTTCATAGAAGAGCTTCTGGGTAGCATGCAAATTTTACCATCAATTTTTTTTTAAATGCTCTAATAAAACAGAGAAAGAGTCTGTTCAGTGGTTCTCTCGTCAGAGAAGATCTGTAAGACAAGTGGAAATTTGTGTGAGTCATACTTATAATAATTATGATACCTTTCCAGTTTGAGGATTTGGTCTCTTATTAGCTCATTAGTAATAAATTAGAGGCTTTTGTGGGCTATGAATTCACTTTAGCCAGAATTAATAGAAGTAAGATTTTATAAACACTTGTCAGCAAGAGCTGGAGGGGTCGACCACAAATACTCCATAAATTGACCACAAATATTTCCATATAAATTATAGGTTAAGTAACAGGTTGTGACTTTGATACTTGGCTAAAATACATTGCAAGGAAACCTATTATTGCAATCAAGGATGGTGGTACATGATATTTAGTTGAAGCAGTGGTTAAAGGAATCCAGACAACGATGGAGAGAAAAGTAAAGTTTATCATTATCATAGTACAGGTAATCGTCGATTTACAACCACAATTGAGCCTAAAATTTCTGTTGCTAAGCGAGACATTACGTGAGCCTTTTCCCATTTTATGATCTTCCTTGCCACAGTTGTTAAGTGAATCATTGCAGTTGTTAAGTTAGTAAAACAGTTGTTAAGTGAATCTGGCTTCCCCCTTGACTTGACTTGGCTTTGTCAGAAGGTTGCAAAAGGTGATTGCGTGACCGTGGTAAAGTAGGACATAAAGTGAAATTAAATATAAGAGTGAAGTAATATGGGGTCAGCCTAAATGATCTCTGAAGGGCCCCTTTAACTAGTAATCATAAGAGACAAATGCTGGGTTCAAAAAGTCAAACCGCAGGTTAGCTCACAATTCTACGGTTGCAAAGTTCAAGAAGTCAAACCACAGGCAATAGGGGAGGGGGGCTAGCTAAAGAGGCAGTTCTTAGATACTTCCCGTTTTTGTTACTATAAAGATACGTGTCTTAAACCAGGTCTTTCTTCAGATGTTAGAATTTATATTAAGCTATCTGAACCTTTTGGCCAAAATAAAGCTTTTTTTCTGATTTCGAAATTCATCTCTTTTATTTTTCTGCAACAGTGGGAGGGCGCAACCTCATAAGTATTGTGATGTGCCAGTAAGCTTAAAGCTTCATTTGTGGTCAAGACAAGTGAAAATTTGCTCCTTTCTGATCTAGTCAATATTTGTGTACAGGAGTTAGGAACTCTGCCAGGGAAAAACATAAAATTATGCCCTTGTAAATAAATTCTAAGTAAACCTAGAACTAATTTCCTGACAGTGAGAGCAATAAATCAGTGGAACCGTTTGCCTCCAGAAGTTGTGGGTGGCTCCATCACTGGAGGCTTTAAAGAAGAGACTGGACAGCCATTTGTCTGAAATGGTATAGGGTTTCCTGCTTGAGCAGGGGGTTCGACTAGAACAGGGGTCCCCAACAGTGGTAGGTTTCAAATTTTTTTGCTACCAGTTCTGTGGGCGTGATTTGGTGGGCGCCGCGTGGCTTGGTGGGCGTGGCTTGGTGGGCATGGCAGGGAAAGGATACTGCAAAATCCCCATTTCCTCCCGATCAGCTGGGACTTAGGAGGCAGAGAATAGATGGGGGTGGGGCCAGTCAGAATTTTTACTACGGGTTCTCCGAACTACTCCAAATTTCCACTGCCGGTTCTCCAGAATTGGTCAGAACCTGCTGAAACCCATCTCTGGTCCCCAACCTTTCGGACCTCAGGGACCACTAAATTCATAATTTTAAATCCCACAGACCACTAATATGATCTGCCTAATGACCGGCTGGGTGGACGTGGCTAGGTGGGCATGTGACTGGGTAGGCATGGCCAACTCGATGGCCAACTCGATGTCACTCACATTGAGGGGCGCCTCGCCGGCCCCTACTCACCAGGGGTGGGTTCCAAAAATTTTTACTACCAGTTCTGTGGGCTTGGCTTATTTTGTGGGCATGGCTTGGTGGGGGGGTAATGTGATTGGGTGGGCGTGGCCACCTTTTTTAAAAAAAAAACTTTTAAAAGTATTTTTCTACAACCTTAAGAGGTTGTAGAAACCTCTGACGAATCTCTGAAACCTCTGACCATCAGGCAACTCAGCTGGGATCACCAGAGGCTTTTAAAGGCATTTTTTTTCTACAACCTCTTTGGCTGAAGAGGTTGCAGAAAAAAATGCTTTTAAAAGCCTCTGACGATCCCAGCTGAGCCACATGATCATCAGAGACTTTTTTTTTTACTTTTAAAAACATTTTTTTGGCAGAAGAGGTTGTAGAAAAAATGCTTTTAAAAGTAAAAAAAAAAAGAGCCTCTGATGAGGTGGGCGGGGTAAGCAAGCGGGGACCGGCCCGGGGGTGTGGCCAGCCAATGTTATTACCGGTTCTCCGAACTACTACAAATTTTAACTACCGGTTCTTGTGAACCGGTCTGAGCCGGGAGCCACCCACCACTGCTACTCACCCCTCCCCTGCCAGCCACTCCTCGCCTCCCCGCCTGGGCTCCTTAGGGCCCCAACAGGAAGCAATTGTTGGAGCTAAGCAGCCACCAATGAGAAAGAGTTGGCAAAACAGCTGTCTCAGTTCAAATTAGATCTGACCAAGAAGGAGGCTCAGCAGAAGCACCTCACTGAGGACTACAAGCATAGGCTTTCCAAGCAGAGGAAAGACCTGCAGGAGTGCAAGGCCAGGTACCGGCGCCTGGAGGCTCAGCATGCCGAGATGGTCAGCCAGTTCCAGGTCATGATGCAATCCCACTGGAACAAGGCCCTCCGGCTTCTTGCCACCAGTGGCACTTCCCTCCAGCCTTTGCCCAAAGGCCCGTGCCAGGAAGCTAAAGCAGACCCCATGTCGGAATTTCCACCCCCTTCCGACCCACACAAAAAGAGCCCAAAAGGGGAGACTCTCTGCAGCAACACAAATGTTCATTGCATATATCCGGCTCAGGGGACATAGTTTGAGGACCACAGCCCTGATGCAGCCCTCAATTAAATTGAGTTTGACGCCCCTGCTTTAGACAGTTAAGAGAGTCACTTAAGTGGAAGGATCTAGGATTGTTCATAGAATAAAATCCCAATCTTCATTTATTGTTATTCATTCATTCATTCATTCATTCATTCATTCATTCATTCATTCATCCATCCATCCATCCATCCATCCATCCATCCATTCAAATATATATAGCTGCTTACTATAATCTTACTATATTATAATATTACTATAAGTAATGATTTTGGGTGACTTACCATTAATATGGTAGCATCTGGAAAAAACATACAGACCTTTAGGTGCATTAAGAAAATATTTTGGATCTTCTGCTGTATGCATGATGCAAAATTGGATCATCCTACAGGGCAATTAAACATTAAAACCTATCAAAATGCAAGTACCAATTAAAGTGGGCTAGGTAAAATTAAGGCTGGAGTTATTGGGCTTATTTAGCAGATGGTTACTGCTGATATTGCATTCATCCTACCCACAAGGATTATAGTATAAATACAATATGGTATTGACATTAAGTTTTACTCTCTGCAATATATGACAGCCACCATATTACATAATTTACCATATGGTGCTTCGCTTTTTTATTTTAATACGGGCTGACCTGTGCAATGGTCAAGACATGAGTGTAGCTGTTTATACGTGTAGTCCTCGACTTGCAACGGTTTATTTAATGACCGTTCAAAGTTACAACAGAAAAAAGTGTTCTGCCCCAGCTATGGACCCCAAAGACCGCAGCACACACTAACTCTATACAAAACTTATTTTATTCAAATAACTTAGTCTTTATCATTCAAAGGCTATTAATGAACTGTCTTAATAGCCTACCAGAATTCTAAGATAAGGTAATCATAGTCTTACTAGAGTTGGCAGAAAGTCCAGAAGCAATTTTGCAGACGTGAAGGAGAGTGAACTAAAGTTGTTCTCTACACCTTGTTGCAAGTGGCGTTCCTTCTTAAATAGGCTAAGGGAGTGGCCAATTAGCCACAAGCCTTACTCTCAAGGAGTCCTCCTCCTGAGGAGCCACTCCTGCCTTTTGGCAGGTTTGCGCACCTGTGCATCAAGAAGAGGCTCCTCTTCTTTGTCCTCTTCACTTAAGGGAGCTTCTGGAGGTTCTGAAGGCCCTGGCTGAATCCCTGCCTCTGGCACCGCATCTTCTCCAGCCTCCTCACTGTCCGACTCGAGCGCCAGCTGCACAGGCTGCTGACACAGCACCACACCAGCCTCCTCGTTGTCGGAATCAGCTACAATCTGCACAGGCTGCTGACGGGCCACAACAAAAAGTGATTTATGACCATTTTTCGTACTTATGACCGAAGCAGCATCTCCAGGGTCATGTGATCAAAATTCAGACACTTGGCACTGACTCATATTTATGACAGTTGCTGTGTTCCAGGGATCATGTGCTCCCCTTTGGTAACCTTCTGACAAGCAAAGTCAACGAGGAAGCCAGTTTCACTTAACAACCATGCTGCTAACTTAACAACTACAGTGATTCACTTAACAACTGTGATGAGAAAAGTCATAAAATGGGACAAAACTCACTTAACAAATGTCTCGCTTCGCAACAAAAATTTTGGGCTAAATTGTAGTCATATGTCAAGGACTACCTGTATAGCAAAGTGACATCACTTATGCAAAGGAAGGGTTATCATTTTGTTTTCCAAGAAAGTCCAAGAAGAACTGAAGATGCAAAATTCTGGACAATCTTAAAATAAGAGATAAAGGTAAAGATGTCCCTGTGGGTTTTACTCTTTAGGGGCTGATGTTCATCTCAATTTTTTTTGAGCCCACGCTGTGCAAAGACGTTTCCACGGTCATGTGGCCAGCATGAGATCACGCCACAGCACAGAGCGTATGGCGAAACACAGAACGCTGTTACCTTCCCACTGGAATGGTACCTATTTATCTACTCTCATTTGCATGCTTTCAAACTAATCAAGGAGAGAAGCAACCTAGAACTAAGGAGAAATTTCCTGACAGTTAGAACAATTCAACTTGCCTCCAGAAGTTGTGAATGCTACAACACTGGATGTTTTTAAAAAGAGATTGGACAACCATTTGTCTGAAGTGGTGTAGGATTTCCTGTCTGAGCAGGGGGTTGGACTAGAAGACCTCCAAGGTCCCTTCTAACTCTGTTATTCTAATTCTAACTGCTAGGTGGCAGGAGCTGTGCCAAATAAGGGGAGCTCACTCTGTTATGCGGTAGTAGGACTCAAATCCCTGGAGCGCAGACCTTCTCCAGTATCTTTTAAGCCACTGAGCCACCATGCCTAAAATATAAGGAGAGCATCCAAAAAATATTCTCAATGAGGAGTAGGGATGCTGACTCAGGGTGGAGTGGAAAAAGTGAAACTAATAGAATGAAGGAAAAAGAAAGGAATGAGTTATAAAGCTGTGTCTCATGATTCAGATGAAATCTGCGTGTAAATCGTATCTAATTTCATGCAAGGAAGCAATGCGCTTTCATTATATGCATATTTGCGTCTGTCAAAATAGCCATTAAATTAAGGGTAAAGCATGATTTAATGTACTATCAAAGGAGTTCCATTAATCCCGTGCTTACCCATCTGACATAACTATCTCAACTTGTGCCATTGGCTTCATGGTGCCACTGACATTTTTTAAAATATAATTTGTGCCGGTATGTGAAAACTTGAGGCAATGGAACTAAAAATGCTGATTAAACATGAGATTTATGATATAAATTATCCCTAGATGTCCAGAAGGACATTGAAACAATTGATTTGAGCATTATTTGGAGATTGAAGTCTGAATTTGGTCCATTGTTTTTGAAGTCCATTAACTGGAGGTCTCATTGTATATGGAGTTGATTTTGAAAGGCGTCTGTGGCGAAATCTATCTTTGCATTTTTTGATCTTCCAAAAGAACCTTCTCTTTTTCTTCCTCATTCTTCCAAGCGATGGAGAAGGCCTTATCTACTTCACAAGTTTTTATGTTGCCTCAATCTTGGTGGCTAATAAGATAATTTTTTCGAACTTCTTTTGATGCTGTCTTTGAACTTGCGTAGTATTGCTGGATGAGAGAGAGAATGCAAATACTGTATTTTTTGGAATTTAAGACGCACCTTTCCCCCCCTAAAAGGGGGTGAAAATTTAAGTGCGTCTTATACACCGAATGTAGCCCTGCCCACCCACTGGGCCCCATCCTTTGGCCTCTGCCTCGCAGCAGTTACCTTCTTGCAAGCAAACAGCAAGAAAAAACAGCTTCTTGCAGCTTCAGCACAGCCTAATTAGCACAAGTTAATTGATCGGCCTCCCGACTCTCAGTTGATTTGCTGTAAGCTGTTTTGAGCAGGGCTCTGCTGCTTGCTGCAAAGAGGTAAATTGCTGGAGCAGATTTTTTTTTCCCTTGTGCTAATCAAATTATGCTGAAAACGAAAATGAAAGTAAAGCAGGCTGTTTGCTGCTTGCTGCCACAAGGCAAAATTGCTGGGAGGCAGAGGGAGATTTCTTTTTCTTCCTTTCCTCACCAAAAAAGGTAGGTGCGTGTAATACTCCTAATATGGTAATTGTGCTGTCCCAAAGGTCCTGTTTCAAAAGGCAACTGGACTTTGTTTTTCTGTGAAGATGCTACGCTGCTCACTTAAGAAGCTTCTTCGGTTCTGAAGCATAATCAAATCATACTATCCAATGAAAAGGATAATACTACCGTACATCAAATATATTTTTGGAAGCATCCAACCAAACTATCCCAAAGGTGCATTTCAAAAGGACTATGTTAGTTTTTTTTTCCTTGAAAACATTTCGCTTCTCATCCAAGAAATGAATGGTTGTAAGTCAAGAACTACCTATACTGATCTTATTATACTAAAACTGTTGCATTAGCCACATTATTTATTAATCATATTTCTATGCCGCCCACTCTCCGAGGACTCTGGGCGGCTTACAACAATCAACAGTATACTAAATAGCATATTGCCCCCAACAATCTGGGTCCACATTTTACCCACCTTGGAAGGATGGAAGGCTGAGTCAACCTTGAGCCGGTGAGATTTGATCCGCTGATCTGCTGAATTAGCAGTCAGCTGAAGTAGCTGCAGTACAGCACTCTAACCACTGCGCCACCTCAGCTCCATGTAGCCATGTTGCATTAGCCATGTTCCTCTGTTTCTCTGTGTCATATAATATATGTGGATATGTGCATAATTTTGTATTTATTTATTTATTTATTTTGTCACGTTTATATAGTGTATACTGGAGGTGGTGACCCGTTGAGAGCTGTATGCAACGAAATTTCGTTTTAATGCATGCCAATTAGTGTATATTCAAAGTGAAAGTAAAGTTATTCTAAGTCTAATTCTAAGGCTAAGGCTATTAGCCTTCTCATCAGGGACTGAAAACTGGCAAAACACCTGAAAGTACAGGCAAGACAGTTCTTCATTTTAGTCAGGAGCACAAAGTTCATTTTGAACAGGAGGCCTGCAGGTCTTAACAGAATAAGAGTTGGAAGAGTAGAAGAGGTCTTCTAGTCCAACCCCCTGCTTAGGCAGGAAACCCTACACCCCTTCAGACAAATGGTTATCCAACCTCTTCTTAAAAACTTCCAGTGTTGGAGCATTCACAACTTCTGGAGGCAAGTTGTTCCACTGATTAATTGTCCTCACTGTTGGAAGTTTCTCCTCAATTCCAGGTTGCTTGTCTCCTTGATTAATTTCCATCCATCCCTTCTTCTTAATATTTTATTAGACAAATTCTACTCATTTTAATGAGGGACTAATTTAGCATTTTTAAAAAATTTTGGATGCCAGAAAATGTTCACACAAAAACGATTATTTACATCTGCTTACAATTATTAAGTTGCTGCTGCTTATGAAACAGAAAAGACCATTCATAATCAAACTTATAGGTACAGGGACCGTTCTTTGTTGGAAAAAATAAAGAGAAACCTGAAAAAAGGGGGAAATCTGAAAGAGGTTCATAAGGTGTAGGAAGAAATATCCTTCTGGGTTCAGCTTCAAGTGGGGAAAAAGACACTGGAAACATGGAGACTGCTTGGAAAGATGGTGGACAGGATCACATGGTTTGAGTTCCTGAACAGAAAAGGGGCGAGATACAGCGAGTCCCCGGGTTTTATGCTCTCTCTGGCTTTGAACTTCCTGGGGCCCCGAAAGAGTATCCTGATTGGTTGTCAGACTCCCAGGGGGTGAGGGTCTTAGCTGGCCTTCCCAGGTGCCATGTGGTGAGTTTCTGTTGCTAGAAGGGTCCTATTGTGTTGCAGATGATGGTCCATTGACAAAGATTGAGTTTCTGCCTCTGGCCCATTGACAAAGGGTGGGGGCAGGAAGATGGGAGCTGCTTCGTCTTTAAAACATGCTTCTCCATTTCTCATCCAGGGAAACATAATATTCTGCCTTTTTAATATTTCCTAAAATATTTCATTCTTCTAGGAAAGGGGTGGGTGCTAACTCCCTACAAAGGATAATACAGTACAAGAATGTTTATATTTATAGCTTTGCTTGGAAAGAAGCCCATCATCAAAGCAAGCCCACACCGCACCAGCCTTCCCTCTGTTTCCTTAAGTTTTCTGCTCTGTCTTTCATCAACGCTAAATTGATGATGGGAGGAGCATCCCATTTTATCTTGCTTGACTAGCTGGAAATTTTATAAGCAGGAGAGGTCAGGGTTCTTCTGCTGCCACCGGCTTCAACGGCCCAGGCTTGAATCGCACCCACATGTCTTCTGTAAATCTCCTCGCTTGCATTTTAATCTGTATAATCCTGCAGTTTTCAATCTTAGCCCAAGCTGCTACCAGAATCTACTATATTGGAGCTGTGGAAGAATATTGGGATTATGCACCCACCGGGAAGAATCAGATCACGGGACAAAAGCTCACAGAAGATAAGTAAGTCAAATCCGGATTTCTTGTTGCACGGCAAAGATTTAGTTTTGAAATTATTTCATCCCTTTGGGTAAATTGTGTTTGCCAAACACAGATGCAGCTGTTAGCTTCAAAATTGTTGGCTTTCTATCATTTCAAAAGTGCATCCAGGCAAATTTGACAGCAGCCTTAATATTCATCTTGACATCGTTTTGGTGTGTGTGTGTATGTGTGTTTGTGTGTAAAGAGTATAGAGAAGAGCAACAAATATGATTAAGGGACTGGAGGCTAAAACATATAAAGAACGGTTGCTAGAATTGCGCCAGTGGTGAAATCCAAATTTTTTTACTATCGGTTCTGTGGGGGTGGCTTGGTGGGCATGGTGGGGCTTGGTGGGCGTGGCAGGGGAAGAATACTGCAAAATCTCCATTCCCACCCCACTCCAAGGGAAGGATACTGCAAAATCCCCATTCCTTCCCCGTTCCTGGAAGAAGGATATTGCAAAATCTCCATTCCCACCCCACTCCTGGAAGAAGGATATTGCAAAATCTCCATTCCCACCCACTCCAGGGGAAGGATACTGCAAAATCCCCATTCCTTCCCCGCTCCTGGAAGAAGGATATTGCAAAATATCCATTCCCACCCCACTCTGGGGCCAGCCAGAGGTGGCATTTGCCAGTTCTCCGAACTACTCAAAATTTCCGCTACCGGTTCTCCAGAACCTGTTAGAACCTGCTCGATTTTATCCCTGAATTGCGCATGTCTAGTTTAATGAAAAAAAGGACTAGGGGTGACATGATAGCAGTATTCCAGTGTTTGTGAGGCTGCCCCAAAGAAAAGGGGGGGGGTCAACCTATTTTCCAAAGCACCTGAAAGCAGGGCAAGAAGCAATGGATGGAAACTAGGAGAGAAGCAACCTAAAACTAAGGAGAAATTTCCTGACAGAACAATTAATCAGTGGAACAACTTGCCTCCAGAAGTTGTGAATGCTCTTAACACTGGAAGTTTGAAATTTGAAGGGTGATCATACGATAAATATGAGTCAGTTGTCCGGTGTCTGAATTTTGATCATGTGACCATGGCCAAGCTGCAACAATTGTAAGTGTGAAAAACACTTCAACTGAACTGTTGTAAGTCAAGGACTACCTGTATTTGAACTTTAATCTTTTATAATGATGGAAACCTCATCTGGAAATGGGTTTTCCCACTTTTCGTTGTAGGGACGCAAATATTACCATGACAAGAGGACCTAACAGGATTGGACAAGTCTACAAGAAGGCCATTTTCAGACAGTTCACAGATGATTCCTACTCTCACGAGATTGCCAAACCATCTTGGCTGGGCCTTCTCGGTCCAGTGCTGAAGGCTGAAGTAAAGGACACCTTTATTATTCATTTTAAAAACTTTGCTTCCCGGCCATATTCGGTACATCCACACGGAATCTTCTACAAGAAGGACTCAGAAGGTAAATCAAATAACTTCTTTACTGTCTTCCTGTTTCAGATGTTATTCTCCAATAATACTGTTAGTGTTACTGTTGTGGCCCATATGCGGCCTGTGCAGCTAGTAGCTGATTCAGACAGCGAGGAGGCTGGTGTGATGCTGCGCCAGCAGCCTGTGCAGCTGGCACTCGAGTCAAACAATGAGGAGGCTGGAGAAGATGCGGTGCCAGAGGCGGGGATTCAGCCAGGGCCTTCAGAACCTCCAGAAGCTTCCTTAAGTGAAGAGGACGAAGAGGAGGAGCCTCTCCTAGATGCACGGGTGCGCAGATCTGCCAAAAGGCAGGAGTGGCTCCTCAGGAGGAGGACTCCTTGAGAGTAAGGTTTGTGGCTAATTGGCCACTCCCTTAGCCTATTTAAGGAGGAACACCAACTGAAGCAATTTGCAGGGAACAACTTAGTTCGCATACCTTCGTGTCTTGTCTTGCTTATCTTATCAGCTTCCTGCAAATTGCTTCTGGGCATTCTGCCAATCATAGTAAGCTTTCAGTTATTATTCTTTGAATTCTTGGTGGCTGTTAATGCAGTTAATTAACAGCCATTGTTGTAAAATGCTGTTTTATTTAGTAAACTAAGGTTTGTACAGACTTTGTGTGTGCTGCGTTCTTTGGGTCCGTAGCTGGGGCAGAACAGTGACTCTGGTGGTTGGAACAGTGTGCTGGAATTAGGCCTGAAATGGTCTGGGTTCAAGGCTGTCTTTTACACCTCAGTTAAATTGCTGAGATATATAAAAATATCCTTTGATGTGTTGGGCCGTATTATGGATCAGTCCAATGCACTGATTCACACAATGACTACTCAGGTAATTCCAAGGAGTTCACGAAAAAAACAACAACAGCTATCATTCAGCAAACAGCTCAAAATGAATGATGTTGCAATGTCCAGTGATCATGTGATAATCATTTGTGACCTGCTCTGCCAGCTTCTGGCAAACAAAATCAACAAGAAAACCAGCAAGAGGTCACAAATGGCAAATTATATGGCTGCAGGAATGCAGACTGCACAGGATTCGTCTCACAGCCGCAATTGTGACTGTTGGAACTACTGTTGTAAGTTGATGCAGTCACGTGACATAGTATTTTATAACCGTGTTACTTAGCAACCGCATTCTGGTCCCAATTACCATCGATAAGCAAGGACTAACTGTATTTCAGGAAGTTTTTTTTTCTTCCTTTCACATGTGGGAAGAAATATCCATCTGGTTCAGTTCTAAGCTGGGAGAAAGACACTGGAAACATGGAGGCTGATTGAAAAGAAGGTTTAATGATGAACAGAACCACCAAGCACATGGTTCTCGTGCAGCTGACCAAATGGAGTTTTTTTACCTTCTCTTGGGCTTTGCACTTGAGCTTCCTGTTCCTGTGCAAGAACATATATTCTATTGGCTGTTGTCAGACTCCCAGTGGGGCAAATAGGGGTTATGTAGATGTCATAGCTGGTTCTATAGGCAAAGTACAAATCCTAGGAGTTTGTCTGAGCTCCAAGGTTTGGTTGAAGTTTGGATTGCTCCGAGATGATGAAATATCCTTAGGAGACTGTGCAATGTAGTGAGCTCTGTGTCTTCTGCTAAATGGTAGTGGGTTAACCCTATTATGCCCTGAAGGCTCATGTCCTGTTCTTAATTCCATCATCCTGAAGCTGAAGGTCTTTTGTTTTGTAGATAGGCTGGCCCAGTCTTTCTTAATGGGCACAAAATATCTGCGGGGGTGGGGGGAGGCTATTAAGAGTGAGTTTGCTTTCTGCCTCCAAAAAAAACATGTTTCTCCATTTCTCATCCAGGGAAGTATAATATTTTGCCTTTTTTAATGCTCCTCAAAATATTTCATTCTTCTCTCTTTTTTAAATGGCATAAGAATCCAGGAGCCCCTTTGAATTTTGGAAACAGGAAGAAAAAATGCAGTGACAGGGTTAAAAGAAAATATTATGGATTCAGTCTTCTTTCCTTCACTGTTTCAGGGGCTCTTTATCCGGATGGAACAAGCGGAAAAAGCAAAGAAGATGACTTTGTTCTCCCTGGGACCAATTACACATACACGTGGCCCATTACGGATGATTTTGCACCTACTCCAGCTGATCCATCATGCCTGACCTGGATTTACCATTCACACATTAACAGCCCAAAAGATATCAGCAGTGGGTTAATTGGACCTTTGCTGGTTTGTAAGAAAGGTATGGAATTTAGAATATAGTAGTTGGTAATGCAGAATTGGTTACTGAGGTTCTAAACAGCTTAGTATCAAAATGTGCCAATGAAGACTCAATCATCCAGGCCAAAAAGTATTTAAAAAGCTTAAATCATGGCAACTGGACCAAAGATTGTCCTAGTATCAAAATACCCGGCATTGTTCTAACCGTCCTAGCAATACATCCATCCTGTTAGAACAGTTCATCAATGGAATGGCTTGCCTTCAAAAGTTGTGGGTGGTTTTTAAGAAGAGATTGGACAACCATTTGTCTGAAATGGTATAGGGCAGGGGTGTCAAACTCAATTTCATTGAGGGCCGCATCAGGGTTGTGTTTGACCTCAGGGGGCCCGGGGGACATGGCCAGGGTGGGCATGGCGAGCTTGACATCACTTGTGTTGAGGGTGCTGTGGCGGCCCAAGTGCTCTGCCAGAGAAAACAGAGCTCAGGAAGGCCATGCACGGCTCTCCTGAACTCCGTTTTCACTGGCAGAGAGTTGCAGGAGGCTGTGGCAGCTGAAAATGGAGCTCGGGTGGGCCATGCGCACTGGCAGAGGCCGCACTGGCAGAGGCACTGTGGGCTGGTCCTTCGCTGTTTCCAGGGCAGTCTGGAAACAGATCTAAGGGCCAGATTTAAGAACCCCATAGGCCGGATCCAGTCTGTGGACCTTGAGTTTGACACCTCTAGTATAAGGTCTCTGCTTGTACAATGGGTTGGACCAGAAGTCCTCAAGGTCCTTTCCAACTGTGTTATTCTGTTATTCTGATCTCTCAGCAGCTTTTGATGCTGTCCACCACAGTATCCTTGTCAACTGGCTCCATGGATTAGAGTCTGGGGGTTGTTGTGGAATTAAAGGCTGGATCTCCAGGAGGAGGGCCTGCATTCCAGATGAGCAAAGTTTAGATAGTTTGAAAAGAAGACGAAGAACGTCAAGACACCTCCTTCATAGAAG
The DNA here is from genome assembly GCF_059756535.1 of Pantherophis guttatus. Lineage (NCBI taxonomy): Eukaryota > Metazoa > Chordata > Lepidosauria > Squamata > Colubridae > Pantherophis > Pantherophis guttatus. Next base: position 13,422,642 of record NC_142067.1, read on the forward strand.
TCCTCAGAATATATCTTTAACGATGCAAGTACCGTAATTTGTTTTTTATTTATGGGTGAGGAACACTAAAGAAAACGGCTTAGAAGGTACTCAATGTGCCTTTACTGGTTTTGGAAAGCTGATATAAATCTTGCCAAACTAAAGCAAACTATTTGCCTTCTTAAAAAAATACTCTGAGAATTTCTCAGGAGGAGGTGTCTTAGCTCCCTTGCTCCCATCAACCTATCTAAGAGGTGCACCGAGGTGGCGCAGTGGTTAGAATGCTGTACTGCAGCTACTTCAGCTGACTGCTAGTTCAGCAGATCAACAGATCAAATCTCACCGGCTCAAGGTTGACTCAGCCTTCCATCCATCTGAGGTGGGTAAAATGAGGACCCAGATTGTTGGAGACAATATGCTATTTAATATACTGTCTTCGTTGTAAGCCTCCCAGAGTCCTTGGAGAGTGGGCAGCATAGAAATACGAATAATAAATAAATAATTAAATAAATATCTCTTCCTCTTCTGGAATGTAGCCCTTCCCTCCTCTGAATCTGGATCAGAGGTGTTATTTAGCTGGTTCAGACTGGTTCGGACGAATCGGTAGCGGAAATCTATGCCGCCTATTTAAGTATGTTTTTGAGGCCGGGTGCATGCATGGAAGGCATGCATGCAAGCAAAGCACATGTGTGGAAGGCTGGGCGCATACCTGGAAGGCATGCATACATGCGAAGCAAGCATCTGCGTGGGGCAAACTGGTGGTAAGAAAATGTGAAACCCACCGCTGAACTAGATTACATTCTACGACAGGGGAACTGTTTTATGGTGCTTCTCTTTCCTTGCTCCAGAACTGCTCCTAGTTGGTGTTGGCAGGCAGGGAGAGATTATTCAGAGCCCTCCTTTGTGAGTTGCCACAGGGTTCTGTTCTCTCCCCTCTTTTTAGACATCTACTTGAAACTGCTAGTAAGGTCATCTGCCATTTTGAGGCATGGTATCATGAGTGTATTGATGATACACCTATGATTCCTAATTGTATTGTTGGAAGAAATATCCATCTCGTTCAGTTCCAAGCGGGGATGAAGACACTGGAAACATGGAGGCTGATTGAAAAGATAGTTTAATGGAGCAGAACCATCAAGCACATGGTCCTGGTGCAGTTGAACACATGGAGTGAAGAGCGAGGGTTATTTATACCCTCTCTTGGGACTTGCCCTTGAGCTTCCTGTTCCTGTGGCAAGGGCATGCATTCTATTGGTTGCTCTCAGACTCCCATGGGGTCTGGAGGCTGTGTAGATTTTGATGGAGAGGAACCATATCTGGCTCAGTCCTACCAAGACCGAGTGGCAGGAGGGAAATTCAGCTGGCTCTATCCACTTCGTGCAAGCCGGTAGCGCTAGCAGCAGGTGGATCGGTGAGCTGGTAGCACTGGCGGTGGGAAGCTCTGCCCCCCCCCAAAACCAGGACATCGTCACATCCTGGTTTTGGCCATCTGTGCATGCGCAGAAGGCTTTGCACATGCACAGATGATGGCGTGCACGTGTGAAGCCAGTGCATACGCTGATGACGGCGCGCATACATGACTCAGGGCGGTGTACAGCCTATTTAAAAACACAAGACAAAACAACGATTAAAAATTTAAAATGATTAAATAGATTTGGCTCAATTTAAAACCCCAGAAATTTAAAATACCCCAATTTAAAATTATTATGTTGATAGCCCGGCTGGTTTGATGGTTCTATTGATGGTTCTTCAGTACATTATTTTTAACTTGGGGTTGGTTTCAAAGTAAAAATTTTCGCAGATTTGAACATGTTCCAAAGGGTCTTTTCAATTTCTTTTTAAAGGTTTTTTAGACAACACTTCAGCTTCACTGGCAGACAACTTCAAAGGTTTTGCCCTAATGTTCAGCAACATAGATGAAAATTTCAGCTGGTACCTGGATGAGAACATAAATACTTTTTGCTTAGATCCTAGTATAGTCGATAAACAGGATGAAGATTTTCAGCTCAGCAATATAATGCTATGTAAGTTGTTGCCATAACTGTTGCCATTGTAAGATGTTTTTACAGCCATGACTAGTGTGGAGTGTGATATCCAGCTGTTGCATCTTTTCTTAAGTAAAAACTTGAAATGGTAAGTTACATTTCAGCAATATTATTAGGGCCTTATGCTTAGATTGCTTGCAGACGGAAACTCTGAAAACAGAGTTTACAAGGTTAAGTATCTTTCATTTGAAGTTGTGCTTCACACTTGAATCAAGTCCCTTCTGGCCCTATGATTCTATGTTCTGTATTCAAATGGTGACATTTCAGCATCTTCTCTGGAAAAGAGAGATTATGTAATCTAGAAGAGGAGAGTGGATTTCAAGCCGATGAGATTCCTTTTTATTTTATTAAGACCTCTGTGTTCATCAGCTGGAGCTTCGTGTAATGTCATGCAAACAGACAAGTGTGCACAAAGGAACTAAGATGTAAAGCAGAAGACAACAGAAAACAACCTGAAAGATGGCAGGACAGTTTCAGAACTAAAGAGAAATTTGAAGTCTGATTAGGTTCCGTTAATTCAATAACCAGTAAATATGGGCAGGATCAGTTTATGGCCTTAGAATTTTGTTTTGATCAGCCACAAATAAACAGTGGGAATAGCATTTTAGTCTGGAATTCCCTGTTACTCTCCTAAGAATGTGATGGTGCAGAAAGGTGGAATAAAAGAGTTGAAATGGACTTTAGAAGTTCTCTAGTCCAGTCTAACTGCAAGGACATTTCTCTTTATTTCTAGGTTGGTTCTCTCCCTGATTAGCTTCCATCCGCTGCTTCTTGTCCTGCCTTCTGGTGCTTTGAGAATAGGCTGACCCCTCTTCTTTTTAGCAGCCCCTCAAATATTGGAAACACTGCTATCGTATCACCCCAGTCCTTCTTTTCATTAGGCTTTTCAGTAGACAGTACCCAATACCCAATTCCTACAACCGTTCTTCATATGCTTTAGCCTCCAATCATTTAATCCTCTTTGTTGCGCTTCTCTGCACTCTTTCTAAAGCAGGCATGTCAAATTCGATTTCATTGAGGGCCACATCTGGTTTGTGTTTGACCTGGGGGGGCATGGGGGCATGGCCAGGATGGATGTGGCCGGGATGGGCATGGCCAACTCAATGTCACTCGCGTTGGGGGCACACATGGTGGCCTGTGCAGTGCTGGGGGAATCTGTTTTCGGCTGCCATGGCCTCCTACAGCACGGCACCAGGTTGTAGATCAGCACCTAGTCGGCCTGGGCTGGGCTAAGGCAATGTGGGCCGGTCTTTTGCTGTTTCCAGGGTGGCCCCACAGGCCAGATCTAAGCAGCCTGAGGGCCGAATCCAGCCCACGGGCCTTGAGTTTGACACCCCTGTTCTAGAATCTCAACATCTTTTTTATATCATAGCGACCAAAACTGAGTGCAATATTCCAAGTGTGATCTTAACAAAGCATTATAAAGTGGTAGTAACACTTCACATAATCTTGATTCTATTCCTCTGTTAATGCAGCCTAGGACTGCATTACCTTTCTTGGTAGCTGCAGCACACTGCTGGCTCGTAGTTAAGTGGTTGTTCACTAGGACTCCTAGCTCCTTCTAACAGTTTTTGCTGTTGAGCCAGGTACCACTTACTGATGAAATAATACAGCAATACTATAGAATTCAAGATAAATAGCTGTCTAGTCTCTGATTAGCTACCGTATTTTTCGGAGTATAAGATGCTCTGGACTATAAGACGCATCTACCTTTCTTGGGGAGGAAAACAAGAAAAAAAATTCTCCCTCTGCCTCCCAGCAATTAGCTTCCTTGCAGCAAACAGCAAACAGCCTGCTTTAGTTTCATTTTCGTTTTCAGCACAACCTGATTAGCACAAGGAAAAAAAAAAATCTGCCTCCCAGCAATTTGCCTCCTTGTAGCAAACAGCAGCAATAGGCAATGGCAACCCCTGCAGCCTGAAACAGCTGAGAGTCAGGAGGCCGATCCAACCGACAATCAACTGCTTGTGCTAATCAGGCTGTGCTGAAGCTGAAACGGGCTGTTTGCTGCAAGGAGGTAAAATGCTGGGAAGCAGAGGCCAAAGGGTGGGGCCAGTGGCGGGGCTACATTCAGTGTATAAGACGCACTGAAATTTTCACCCTCTTTTGGTGGTGGTGGTGGAAAGTATGTCTTATACTCCGAAAAATACGGTAATTCAGAAGAAACCACATTAGTGGCAATCTGTTTCCCGGTGGACTTTGGCATTTGAGATATTTAACCTAACATTGCAAAATGCTGTTGTTATTTTTTTTTAAACACCAATTGCTAGGAACATATTCTCAGGATATGATATTTGTTGGTTTGGAAAGCAAATGCTTTGTTGCATTCCCATTTCTCCTAATGTTCGCTGGTTTTTCTTTGTGTTATTACATTTATAGCAATTAATGGATATATGTATGGAAACATCCCTGGCTTGGAAATGTGTGCTGGCGATTCGGTGTCCTGGTACTTGATTGGAATGGGGAACGAGTTGGACGTTCACTCTGTGCACTTCTTGGATCACACCCTGATTAACAGAGGATATAGGACAGATGTCATTAGCCTTTTTCCAGCCACCTTCATCACAGCAGGAATGGTTGCACAGAACGTTGGGAAATGGCTTGTGAACTGTGCAGTCGATTTTCACATGCCAGGTAAACAATTCAACAAGCAGCAGCATGCTAGATATCCAGAAACATGTGCCATGTTCTAAGGCAGGGTGGAAACTTCTCAGTCAGATCTGACCCAGAATTTGGATTTTAGAAGATTTTAAATCCTTAGCAGACCTGAATCTAACCAGGTTCTAATCCAGTCTTTCTAAACCATGGCTACTTTAAGTTGTGTGGATTTTCATTTAGCTGGGGAATTCTGGGAGTTGAAGTCCATGTGTTCTAAAGTTTCCGAGATTGACAAACACTGTTCTGTACCCTAATCTAACCTCTGTTACTAAATATACGTTGTCCTTGATTTACAATCATAGGTAAAGGTAAAGGTTCCCCTCTCACATATGTGCTAGTCGTTCCCAACTCTAGGGGGTGGTGCTCATCTCCGTTTCAAAGCCGAAGAGCCAGTGCTGTCCAAAGACATCTCCATGGTCATGTGGCCGGCATGACTAAAGGCCAAAGACGCATGGAACGCTGGTCCCTTCCCACCAAAGGTGGTCCCTATTTTTCTACTTGCCTTTTTTATGTGCTTTCGAACCGCTAGGTTGGCAGAAGCTGGGACAAGTAACGAGAGCTCACCCCGTTATGTGGCACTGGGGATTCGAACCGCTGAACTGCCGACTTTTCGGTCGACAAGATCAGTGTCTTAGCCACTGAGCCACCGCGTATCATAAGCCCAAAATTTCAGTTGCTAAGCAAGAATTTGTTACGTGAGTTTTGTTCCATTTTAGGATCTTTCTTGCCACAGTTGTTAGGTAAATCAATGCAGTGGTTAAATTAGCAACAGAGTTATTAAGTGAATTTGATTTCCCCATTGACTTTGCTTGTCAGAAGGCAGCAAAAGGTGATTTCATGATCCTGGGACACTGCAATTGTCATAAATTCAGGAAGTCCTCGACGTATGACCACAATTGACCCCAAATTTCTGTTGTGAAGTGAGACATTTGTTAAGTGAGTCATTGCAGTTGATAAATTAGAAACCCAGTTGTTAAGTGAATCTGGTTTCCCCATTGACTTTGCTTGTCAGAAGGTTGCAAAAGGGGATCTTATTACCCTGGTAGAAACAGCAATGGTCATAAGTATGAACCAGTTGCCAAGCATCTGAATTTCGATCATGTGATCATGGGGATGCTACAAAGGTTGTAACTGTGAAAAATGGTCTAAAGTCACTTTTCAGTGACATAACTTCGAAAGGTCACTAAATAAATAGTTGTAAGTTTAGGATGGGTGTCAGCAACCTGCGGCTCCGGAGCCTCATGCGGCTCTTTGGGCCCTCTGCTGTGACTCCCTGTCAGGTGATCCCACCACAGGCTGGCTCCTCGCCCTCCCCTCCTCGCCTGGCCTGAGAAGGTAAGGGCAATGGCGGGGGATGGAGAACCAGCCTGGGCAGAGACAGAGAGATACAGAGAGAGTGGGAGAGAGAGAGACATAGAAAGATACAGAGAGAGAGGGGAAGAGAGTGGGGAAGGAGGGAGGGAGGGAGAGAAAGAGAGAGAAATGTCAAAAGGGTTTTGTGGTTCCCAGTGTTTTTTAACAACCGGTTCTCTGTCCTGATGACCGGCTGGGTAGGCATGGCTAGGGGGTGTCATGTGACTGGTGGAAGTGAGTGACGTTGAATTGGCCACGCCCACTCAAGTTTTGTGGCTCCCGGTGTTTTCTTTTCTGTGGGAAACGGGTCCAAATGGCTCTTTGAGTGTTTAAAGTTGCAGACCCCCTGGTCTAGGACTACTTGTAAGTCTGAATCATATATAAATGAGTTTGGGTTATTCCATAAAGAATTTTGGGGGCCACTTGTTATTTGTACTAAGAAGATACTGGAGACAAAACCAATTTAAAAAGTTGTGTATTGTTGCTTTTTGAGAGGAAAAAAATCCTTGTCATGGTTTCATGGGAGAGCCTTGAATTCTACTGGTGATGTACTTCTTAATGTAGCTCCTCAGGCAAGGATAACGGGAGAAGAATTGGTGGAAAACTAATTTGGTTTTTTCCAAAAGATTGGAAAACCAATCTTTTGGGTAGATGGGGAAAGAACCAATTTTGATACTGCAGGACCAGAGATGGGTTTCAGCAGGTTCTGACCAGTTCTGGAGAACCGGTAGAGGAAATTTTGAGTAGTTCGGAGAACCGGTAGTAAAAATTCTGACTGGCCCCGCCCCCATCTATTCTCTGCCTCCCAAGTCCCAGCTGATTGGGAGGAAATGGGGCTTTTGCAGTATCCTTCCCCTGGAGTGGGGTGGGAATGGAGATTTTACAGTATCTTTACCCGCCATGCCCACCAAGCCATGCCACACCTACCAAGCCACACCCACAGAACAGTAGTAAAAAAATTTGAAACTCACCACTGTCCAGGACATACAGGTTAGTCCTTGACGTACGACCACAATTGAGCCCAACATTTCTGTTGCCAAGTGAGACGCTTGTTAAGTGAGTTTTACTCCATTTTACGACCTTCCTTGCCACCGTTGTTAAGTGAATCACTGTAGATGTTAAAGAAGGAACACGGTTGTTAAATGAATCTCGCTTCCCCATTGACTTTGCTTGTCAGAAGGTCCCCAGGACACTGTAACCATTCATACAGTAAATGTCAGTTCATTTACAAATGGGTTTGGAGTGACCCAGGAGCGTAACTGATATCAGTGACCATGTGCCCTGAATGGACTATGATAAGCATCTTGGATAAAGACATCTTTTGTGGGATGAAACCAAAAGCGATTAAATGCTTCTCATGCTTCTTTTCCGCACTGCAGCTGGTATGTCAGGATTATATAACATCAAGTCTTGTGGTCAAAGCATCCCTCCGTCCTGGAGTGGTCATAAAAGGAAATATTTTATTGCCGCTGAAAGAATTCTGTGGGATTACGGACCCGGTGGTATTAATACATTCACTGGACAACCTTTAAATGCCACTGACAGGTCAGCTTCATACGTTGTTTTTATTGTGTGAATTTATTCAACCCCAAACCTTTTTCCTTCCTCTTCTACTAATGTGTTTCCCCCAACCCCGTCTCATTAACAAAAGTTGCAAACCATTTTATAAGAACACGGAACTTTTAAATGAACTTGTTGGTCCTTCATAATTGTGTTGGCAGAACACAGGTAGCTAACAAGCTGTATTTTCATAATGGGAGCTCTTTTTTTAAAAAAAAGGTTTTTTTATTTTTTACACAAACACACATACAAACATACAATGTATTTTTTCTGAACAGAGTATTGGCCGATTCACAAATTTAAACATCTACCTGAGGTAGATGACTCAGGTTGCCCTACTATATATCCCAGCATTACAAATCCACAGGGAGCGTTGTAACTGGCATTCGCACTTCATGTTTTCACAGTGACTCAGCTCCTTACTTCAGGCAAGGAGACGATCGAATTGGAGGGCGCTACTGGAAAGTCCAATATGTGGCCTACACCGACGGTAGCTTTAGCAGAAGAAAGAAGCGACCTGCATCTGAAGCCCATCTTGGCATACTTGGTATGAGATGGGGAAAACTGTGGTCGGGTTTTTTTTCGTGGCACTGGATTCAGACACGTCATTCTGATGATGGCACCTATTAAGAGCAGTTCTAAACCCAGGCAAGCTGTAATGAAACCCTAGCCCCGTAATCAGTGGTGAAATCCAAACTTTTTTACTACCGGTTCTGTGGGCGTGGCTTGGTGGGCATGGCAGGGGAAAGATACTGCAAAATCTCCATTTCCACCCCACACCAGGGGAAGGATACTGCAAAATCCCCATTCCCTCCCTACTCCTGGGGGAAGGATATTGTACCATCTCCATTCCCACTCTACTCCTGGGGGAAGGATATTGTACAGTCCCCATTCCCACCCCACTCTGGGGCCAGCCAGAGGTGGTATTTGCCGGTTCTCCAAACTACTCAAAATTTCCGCTACCGGTTCTCTGAACTGGTCAAAATTTCTGCTACCGGTTCTCCAGAACCTGCTGGATTTCACCCCTGCCTGTGATGGCGAACCTATGGCATGCATGCTCTTCTGCTTTTCTGGTTTCTGGCACACACAGCTGGTCTTCGCTGGTGCTGGAACGCCGGAGCACCAGAGCGCTGGAAAATGGCCTGAAAATGGTCAAAAACCAGGCTGTTTTTTGGGCCGTTTCCAGCCCATTTTCAGGCTGTTTTCCAGGCCTTTTCAGGTTGTTTTCAGGCTGTTTTTCAGGCCGTTTTTGGCCCAAAATGGCCCAGAAAACAGCCCGGAAAATGGCTTGAAAACGGCCCCAAAACAGCCCAAAACAACCTGAAAACAGCCCAAAAAACAGTCTGAAAATGGCCCAAAAACCAGCCAAAACCAGCCAAAAAACAGGCATACATGCGCCAGCCAGCTGGTCTTTGGGTTTCCGGTGCTCCAGTTTATTACTGCATATTACATATTACTGCAGATGTGGGCTTCCTAATACCATTGTGTCGTTAAGATGTAGTTTTCTCTGTGCTAGGAACTTTAAACCGTAGAAAATCCCAGCTATTGCTTAACGCATTGTAAGCCGCCCTGAGTCTCCGGAGAAGGGCAGCATATAAATCAAATAATAAAAAAAAAATCCCATCTCAGTTTTGTGAATGAAAACTAAACTAGGGAAGAAGAAGAAGAAGAAGAAGAAGAGGAAGAAGAAGAGGAAGAGGAAGAGGAAGAAGAAGAAGAAGAAGAAGAAGAAGAAGAAGAAGAAGAAGAAGAAGAAGAAGAAGAAGAAGAAGAAGAAGAAGAAGTGGAGGAGGAGGAGGAGAGGAAGGAGGAGGAGAAGGAGAAGGAGAAGAAGTAGAGGAGGAGGAGAATGAGAAGAAGAGGAGGAGGAAGAGAAAAAAGAGAAGAAGAGGAGGAGGAGGAGGAGGAGAGGAAGAGAAAGAGAAGAAGAAGAGGAGGAGGGGAGGAGGAGAAAAAGAAAAGAGGAGGAGGAGGAGGAGTAGGAAGGAGGAGGAGAAGGAGAAGTAGAGGAGGAAGAGAAATAGAAGAAGAGGAGGAGGAGAGGAGAAAGAGAAGAGGAGGAGGAGGAGGAGGAGGAAAAAGAAGAAGAAGAGGAAGAGGAAGAGGAAGAGGATGGGAAGGAGGAGGAGAAGAAGAGGAGGAGAAAGAGAAGAAGAAGAGGAGGAGGGGAAGAGGAGAAAGAGAAAAGAAGAAGAAGAGGAGGAGGAGGAAGAGGAGGAAACCTTGAGTTTCTTTCTTAAACTTTCCCATTTTTCTGGCTAAATTCATGCTGTACTTCAAGGCCAACAGTTCTACATTCCTTTACACATGTCCAATGAGCACTTTTCCCAGAGACCAGTTCCTTAATGCAACAGTGAAAGATTCAGTTCCTTTGCTGGTTTTGTGGCTAAGCAAAAGTTTGAAATTACCATCCTCAGGCAGTCAATTTTGTCTCCCAGCTCCAACCTTCCGTCTGATCTGAGAAGAAGGAGAAGCAGCTTTGCTTCTCATCCTAGAAACTTTTCTCGTCCTCCTCCTCCTCCTCCTATTTTAGCTGTAGCCTAGCCAAATGAGTTCCACGCAGTGCCCAAAATTAACCATTGAGATATTGTGCTTCATCAGCAGAGAGAGGGAGAGACTCCCAACGGTGAGAATGCAATTTGATTACACGGAGAAAGGGAGCTTCTAAAGTGATTTCTTAGAAAAGATTGTAGTTAGTGAGTGTGAGAGTCACAAGGATGAATGGGTGGAGGCTGAAGGAAGTAAGGATATTTTCCGGTGCAGAGATATAAGATGATGCTTTCAACCAATCCTTTTTAAACAATTCATTCATTCACATCTAATTTCAAGGCCCAGTTATCAAAGCTGAAGTTGGTGATACCATCTTGGTGACTTTTCTCAATAGAGGAGACAAAAACCATAGCATGGTGCCCCATGGCGTAGCTTTCGATAAGTCATCGGAAGGATTCCCTTATGCTGATGGTAAGTGTGAGTCTAAGTTCTTCATCTTCATCATCTTTTAACGACTCCATAATCCCTTGCGGGTGGAGTCTTGGCAACTGGATGGAGCTAATGGAGCTAACAGAGTGTTTTTCATGGCCAGATGCCCTTCCTGTCACCAATGCAGAGTTTTGTTCAGCAGATATATTCTCAGTGTGCCCAGAGAGAGAAATATCTGCCTCTACCTAGGATTGAACTCACAGCCTCCTGATTGTGAGGCGAGAGCTCCACCTCTAGGCCACCACACACCCACATCCCCACCCCAAGTGATTCTATGTTACTTTTGTGTATTTTGTTCTTTACCCAGGAGGTTAACAGAATACATAGAACAGGCACCAATGAATGACAGGTAGTTCTCGATTTACAACAGTTCATTTAGTGACCATTCGAAGTTACAACGGTACTGAAAAAAGTAACATGAACTTTTTTCACACTTATGACATGCAGAATCCCCATAGTCACATAATCAAAATTCAGACGTTTGACATCTGATTCATATTTATGACAGTTGCAGTATCCCAGGGGCCATGTGTTTCCTTTTGCGACCTTCTGCCAAGCAAAGTCAATGGGGAAGCCAGATTCACTTAACAACCATGTTACTAACTTGACAACTGCAGGGATTCATTTACAATTCTGGCAAGAAAGGTCGTTAAATGGGGCAAAAGTCACTTAACAAATGTCTGACTTAATAATTGAAATTTTGGCCTCAATTGTGGTCGTAAGTCGAGGACTACCTGTACTTGAAATGATTTTTTTTACTGTTTTGAATGGCAAACATCAGCACTGCATCATAAATATCTATGGAGATTGTCTGTCATCCATTTCGTGGTTGTCTCACAAGTGCTTTTTTCAAGAGGCAACTGGATTTTCTGGATTTTCTTTGAAGACATTTTGCTTCTCATTCAAGAATCGTCTTCAACTCTGAAGAAGAAGAAGAGCTGAAGAAGCTTTTTTGGATGAGAAGTGAAATGTCTTCAAAGAAAAACCAGAAAGTCCAATTGCCTCTTGAAAAAGCACCTTCGCATCACAAGTAGTTTTTGAAATATTTATTTGCTATGTGGTATGGATGGCAAGATGCAGGATGAGGCATTCCAGGCCCTCAAACTCTGCAGAATTTTGGATCCTCTGAACTCATAAGAACTTTCTTGAAGAACTTAGAGGCCTGCCACATACCACCAAACCTGCAATGCAGTTTTTAGGTGCCCTGTCATCTTCTGCTACCTCAGAAATAAATACTGAGGACAAAGAGTAAAAATCTCAAGGTGTCCCAGATTGGGCCCAGATTAAGTGACACTTAAGGGAAGTCAAATTACTTACACAGTCATCAATCCATACCTTGTTTTTATTTATCTGGAGCAAAGCAGCACAAACGCTTCGGCTGTATCGCCTCACATAGTAAACTTAGTTATTGAATTAATCCATTAACAAAATACTTTGAAAGTTACATTTGCCGGATGGGATGGGTATACAAATGAACCAAAGGGCTCCCCAAAACAGGTGCTTTGAGGTGCTTTCTTTCAACAGTAATTGCTCTGATCCTGACAGCCAAATTCTAACCAGCCTCACTAATGAGATAGTGAGTAAGTAAGTAGTAGTAGTATTGAAGAAAATCAAAGGACTCAGACTTCGAGATCAAGAGAAGCTTTATTTTGGCCAAAGGTTCAGACAGAAAAGATAACCATCTAACATCTGAACAATGTTCTGATTAAGACACGCATTCTTATAGTCTTTGAAAGCAGCAAAAATATGGAAATATGTTAGATCATTCCTATTGGCTAGGCCCCTTATTGATGGGCAGAGAAGCTGATTATATCTTGCGTCTGAGACACAGACATCATGCAGAAAATACTAGTTTCATATTGACTTATGTGGTTTTTAGCTCTGCTCTTTGACTCGGAGGTGAGAAAGCTAGCTAACTCTGTGGTTTGACAGTTTGAACTCAGAAAATGTCTCTTACAATAGCTAGGTGAAGGGACCTTAGAGGTCATCCAATCCAACCCCGTATCATTTCACTTTTCTCACTTTACGTCCTACTTTAGTAGCACTAGTAAGTAGCAATGTCCCCTCAGAGCTAAAGTGAGACAAATTACAGAAATTAATTAGCGGATTTCCTGTTGCCAGGGAAATTTCCACCAGTCATTCTCCTTAAAGCTGCAATTTTAACATAACTTCTCTATTTATTCAAATATTTTTACCCAGTTTTTTTCATGTAGGCCCCTATAGGACAACATTTATTTCTATGAGTAGGCATACAGTACAGGTAATCCTGTTTGTTTAGTAACCGTTCAAAGTTACAGTGGCACCGGAAAAAGTAACTCAAGAACATTTTTCACGCTTACAACAATTGCAGCATCCCCATGACCACGTGATTCGTATTCAGACACTTGGCAACTGACTCATATTTATGATGGTTGCGGTGTCCACAGCATCATGTGTTCAGACTCTAAAAAGAGTATAGAGAAGAGCAACAAAGATGATTAGGGGACTGGAGGCTAAAACATGAAGAACGGTTGCAAGAACTGGATATGTCTAGTTTAATGAAGAGAAGGACTAGGGGAGACATGATAGCAGTCTTCCAATATCTCAGGGGCTGCCACAAAGAAGAGGGAGTCAAGCTATTCTCCAAAGCACCTGAGGGCAGGACAAGAAGCAATGGGTGGAAACTAATCCAGGGGGGCCTTTGCACAGGTTCGCCTGATGCGCCAGTTGCAACCTTACCTAGACAGGGATGCCCTCTGCACAGTCACTCAGGCTCTCGTTATCTCTCGTCTGGACTACTGCAATGCCCTCTACATGGGGCTGCCCTTGGGGTGCACCCGGAGGCTCCAACTGGTCCAGAATGTGGCTGCGCGGGTTATTACAGGAACTTCCCGATACTCCTGGGTTACATCTCTCCTGCGCAAGCTGCACACGTTGCCGGTGGTCCTTCGGATCTGCTTCAAGGTGCTGGTTCTCACCTATAAGGCCCTTCATGGCATTGGCCCGGGGTACTTGCAGGATCACCTCCTACCGGCCTCCCACCACCCAGTGCGCTCACATAGGGCTGCCCTCCTCCGGGTGCCGTCGGCCAGACAATGTCAGCTGACGGCGCCCAGGATGAGGACATTCTCTGTGACTGCACCGACCCTCTGGAATGAGTAACCCACCGGGCTCCGGACGGCCCCTGATCTCGGTTCCTTCCGCAAAGACCTGAAGACATGGCTTTTTAAGCAAATTGTCTGATTCTGTTTTGTGAGTTTTAATTAATTGTGGGATTTTAATTGAATCTTTTATCTTATTTATTACTGCTGTTTTATTGTGATTTTTGCTGTTGTGAGCCGCCCCGAGTCCTTTGGAAGAAAGGCGGCATATAAATTTTAATAAAATAAAATAAATAAAATAAAATAATCAAGGAGAGAAGCAACTTAGAACTGAGGAGAAATTTCCTGACAGTTAGAACAATTAATCAGTGGAATGTCTTGTCTCCAGAGGTTGTGAATGCTCCAACACTGGAAGTTTTTAAGAAGAGGTTGGATAACCATTTGTCTGAAGTGGTGTAAGGTTTCCTGCCTAAGCAGGGGGTTGGACTAGAAGACCTCCAAGGTCCCTTCCGACTCTGCTATTCTATTCTATTCTCATGCGATCACCTTTTGTGACCTTCTGACAAGCAAAGCCAATGGGGAAGTCAGATTCACTTCACAACCATGTCACTAACTTTATAACTGCAGCAATTCACTTAACAATTGTGGCCAGAAAGGTCGTAAAATGGAGCAAAGGTCACCTAACAACTGTCTCGCTCAGCAGTAGAAATTCTGGACTCGATTATGGTCATAAGTCGAGGGCTACCAATACTCAAATGATCTTTGGATTTCAATGACAGTTTAATTTCATAGGGATGTTTTGACTTCTTTCTTTTTTAAGGATATCCAAAGCCAGGAGCTTTTGTTAAACCTTATGAGACCTTTAAGTATGAATGGAGAGTTCCTGAAAGCGTTGGACCTACACCCAATAATCCAGCATGCCTCACGTACCTGTATTATTCAGCAACCGATCCAATGATGGATACTCAGTCTGGTCTGGTGGGACCGCTTATCATTTGTAAGAAGGATACTCTGAAATCCAATGGAAGCCAGGTACAAAGCTTGATAATATCCTGAAAGGTTGACCACCTAGGTCCGTGATTACAAACCTATGGCACGCATGCCAGAGATGGCACACTCCGTAGGCACGCGCACCATTGCCAGCTGCTCTTCTGGTTTCCAGCATGTGCCAGAGCCCCGGAAATCCAAAGACCAGCTGGCCGGTGCGCATGTGCCCGCCAGCCACCTGGTCGTCGGGTTTTCGGTGTTCCGGCATACATGAAGACCAGCTGGCCGGCACGCATGGGGTGGGGCTTTGCTAACAGCGGTGGCTCTTCTGTCCCAAGCATCGGCCCAAGGATTTCCACTGCTCTCCTCTCCTCTGTGTTCTGCACATCCGCGTGTCAGGCACTGGGCCCAGCTGTTCCTCCTCTTCCTCATCAGCCACCTCCAGACCTGGAGGCTATTGACTCTCCATCTGAGGGCTGATGGATGGCCCAGGCTCTGCCTCTGTCTCTCTCTGTGCCAGCTCCATTCCCTCTTCCCCCTCGGAGCTCTCAGGTTGCCTTGATGCTGGATGTCAGCATGTCAAGATGCATTTATCCTAGTGCTGACATAAGAAGGAGAACGCAAGTGTCTGCAATAGAACGGTTGCCTTTCACCTACTTATTTTAGCTGGAGATAATGTCCCCTAGGAGATGGATGGGAGGGGGGAAATTCTTTGAATTGGAGCAGTAGATTAGGGGTGAATGATTGGGAAGATGGCCAAGAGGAGTGGGGGAAGGAAGAGGAGGGATTTTGGGTCAGCACCAGTGGTGGGTTCCTCCCGGTTCGGTCCGGTTCGGCCGAGCGGTGATGATATGACATCACCGAACTGGTTCTCCCCCCCGCCCTCCCATCCCCCCACCAACCCACGTTATTCTTACCTTTTATTTGGTCCCACCCCCAATCTATTGCTGCCTCCTGAGTCCCAGCTGATGACTAGAGGGAAAAAAACTGTTTAAACTCTTGCCGCGGGGCTTCAAAGGGCCGTCCTACAGCTGATCAGTGTTAAAAGCAAACAAATGAGTCGGGTCGTAAGTGCAAGGACTGGTCGTAAGTGCAAGGACCTTCCAGAAATGACTCTGACCAGCTAGCCACACCCACCTAGTCACATGACCTCCAAGCCACACCCACAAAATAAGCCACGCCCACAGAACCGGTAGTAAAAAAATTTAGAACCCACCCCTGGTCAGCACATCAGTGCTGGCTGCATGGAGTCAGTATAAAAGTTGCCGTGCTAAATAAAATGGAAGTTTGTTTCAAAAAAGACTTTGTTTGAGACGCAATTTATTTGAAGATGGCCTGAAAACCTGACACTGACCCTGATTCCCACGCCTCCTGCTCCTCCTCTGATTTGGCTGCTGGAAGGGCCGGCGGCCGACAGGCCACAACAATACTTTAATATACAAGTAGTCCTTGACTTAGCGACTCTTTGAAATTACAACAGCACAGAAAAACGTGTTTATGACCAGTCCTCACTCTTACTACCATGACAGCATCTCCCCATGGTCATGTGATCAAAATTCAGGCTCTTGGCAACTGGTATGTATTTCTGACAGTTGCTGCGTTCCATGGTTACGTGATCGTTACTTACGACCTTCCCAGCCAACTTCCAACAAGCAAAGCCAATGGGGGAAGCTGAATTCAGTTAAAGACCATGTGATTTGTTTAACAACTGCAGTGATTCACTTAACAACACTTAGGAGCCTGAGTGGCATAGGAGGCTAATGCCTCCTTCTAAGGCAGGATTTAACATCCAGCTGCCTGCAATTACTGCGAGTTCAATTCTCACCAGGCTCAAGGTCGACTCAGCCTCCCATCCTTTCTAAGGTGGGTAAAATGAGGACCCAGTTTGTGGGGGCAATAAGCTGACTTTGTATAAAATATACAAAAGTATGAAGGCTATTGCTTAACGCATTGTAAGCCGCCCTGAGTCTCCGGAGAAGGGCAGCATATAAATATAAATTAAAATTAAAAAAAAACAAACAACCATGGCAAAAAGGTCATTAAACTGAGCACGATTCACTTAACATCTGCCTTGTTTGGAAATGGAAATTCTGCTTCCCATCATGTTCATAAGTTGAGGACTATCAACATTATGAACAATAGGAGAAAAGTGCGCACTTTGATTGAGAAAAGGCTGTGCACCATTGGTTTAAGGGTACTTGTAGTAAGTCTGCATTGTTGGCAGTTTTTTTAAAAAACTGATGTATGGCAAAAGAGACAGGCAGCTTCAATAATAAGTTATTTTATTTTTTTTAAAAAATCCTCATCTTAGATCAGGGGTCCTCAAACTTTTTAAACAGGGGGCCAATACACGGTCCCTCAGACTGTGGCGGGCCGGACCGGCTGGGTGGGCATGGCTAGGTGATCATATGACTGGGTGGGCATGGCTAATTTAGCAGTCCATTAAACAATACACACAAATTAAACTTTAATTTGTTATGCCCCAGGGGGTGGAAAGGTGGTTAGTGAAGGGATGTGGCTGCCCTGGTGTGTGTGTGTGAGGGACTTCTGTTTGTGTGTGTGTGTGTGTGTGTGTGTGTCTCCCTCCCTCCGTCCCTCTCTCTCTCTGGAGGCTGGGGAGGCCAAAACCGAGCCCATTTTTGGCCTTCCGAGGCCTCCATATATCTTGTTTTTGGCCTTCTTGGCCTCCAGAAGGCGGGTGGGGGCTGGCGGGTAGGTGGGGTGATGTGGGCGGGGCAGCCTTGTGGTCACACGAGGGCCAGATTAATGGCTTCAGAGGGCTGTATCCGGCCTGCGGGCCATAGTTTGAGGACCCTTCTTAGGTAGTAGTCAAAATGCCCTATCTGCATGTAAAGAGGAAATTTATTGTTTTTATTCATTTATTGGTTCAATTTATATGCCGCCCTTCTCCAGAGACTCAAGGCGGCTTACAATGCGTTAAGCAATAGCCTTCATACTTTTGTATATACCTGCTTAGTAGGGCTTTCGGCCCCCCCTAAGCGGTGTTCTTTTTTATACAAAGTCAGTTTATTGCCCCCATAATCCGGGTCCTCATTTTACCTACCTCGAAAGGATGGAAGGCTGAGTCAACCTTGAGCCTGGTGAGATTTGAACTTGCAGTAATTGCAGGCAGCTGGCAGCTAAGTGCTACTTAACAGCACTTTAGTCCACTGCATCACCAAGGCTCTTCTTCTTCTAATCAGGAAGCTGATTGAAATTTCTTTCTGGTTTTCTATTTAATCTGCAGGCTGAACATTTGCAGTTTTAATGAGCAATATTTATGTTTTGGCTACAGAAAGGAGTAGACAAAGAATTCTATCTGCTCTTCACGATCTTCAATGAGAATCAGAGTTTTTACTTTGACCTAAACATTGAGGCTTTCACTGGCGATCCCTTGACAGTTGATAAGAAGGATAAAGATTTTCAGGAATCCAACAGAATGCATGGTATGAAAAATATACATTTAGCAAGTTAGGCAAGGGAGGGTTTCCACATGATGTAAAAATATAGGGTAGAATTAGAGGTTGTGAGATAAGCATTGGGCTGTATAGGAATTTAGGCTACTGTTTGCCATCCATCCTGAGGGGAATAAAATAATTTTCTTCATAAGAATGCCATGAATTGAAAAGAGGGTAGAGTTACTCCTTCCTTCCTTCTCCTAACCATGGAAGGTAGCCAAACTGTTACCTTCACTGCTGTTGCTTTTTTTCTCTCTCTCAAAAATGGGGAGGGACTTGTGGAACAGCTGTTAAATGATTAAGGAATGGGTGGAATAGCGATTAAGATGCTGGCTTGTCAACCAGAAGGTTGGCAGTTCGAGACCCAACACCGTGTGATGGCGTAAGCTCCCGTTCCTGCCCCAGCTCCTGCCAACCTAGCAGTTTGAAAGCATGCAAATGCGAGTAGATAAATAGGTACCATTTTGGTGGGAAGGTAACAGTGTTCCGTGCACCTTGGCATATTGTCAACCTAGCCACATGACCACAAAAACATCTATTCGCTGCCTCCCGAGTCCCAGCTGATTGAGTCCCAGCTGATCAGCTGGGTCTTCTTTTGTTGCCCTGCACATGGAGCTGGAAAGCAGGTTAGTGGGGTGGGGAGGGAATAGAGATTTTGCAGTATCCTTCTCCTGCCACACCCACCAAGCCACGCCCACCAAGCCACACCACACCCACCAAGCCACACCCACAGAACCAGCAGTAAAAAATTTTTGAATCCTACCACTGGTTTGGACTGAGAGAGAGGAACTGGCCCAAAGTTAGCCAGCTGGCTTTCATGCCTAAAGGAGGACTGGAACTCACTGGCTCCTGCTTTCTAGACCAGCCTGTTAACCACTACACAGATGTAGTCTCATAAGTAGCAAGCATCCAGGTCATAAGGACTTTCTAACTAATATCTGGCACTTTGACTTGGGCTTGTAAGTCAACTGGCAGCCAACCACAAAGTGTAGATGTTACCCACTATAATACCAGCAAATGCATACTTGAGTTTTGTGCCACTGTACTTTCTGAATAGTCCTCCAGAGTAGCCTGATGTAGAACAGATTACAGTAGCCCAAACAAGAGATGATAAGCGCATGAATCACTATTGCCACAGCCTTCTGATCCAGGAGGGAACACAACTGGCACAACACGACTGGCACACTAACTGGGTAAAGACTCTCCTGACATGGCAACGATCTGCTGAGCAAGTGGGCTTCAAAAATTTTAGCAATGGGTTCTCTGCCTGGTTGCTGCATGGGCATGGTGGGCGTGGCCTAATTGGCCTCCAGCACCATGGCAGAAGGGGGCTTTCCTTGAGCCTCTGGGAGGGCAAAAACAGTCTCCCCAGGCTCCAGAGGCCCTCCGGGCCCATTTCCAGATTTCCCGAACTTCCGGTAGGCCAGTTTTTCACCCTCCCTGAGCCTCAATGCACGCCCTACACTTACCTACATCCAAAACAGGCCATGTGGGGACTCCTGGGAGGGGCGGGGTGGGCGGGGCCAGCCAGGAGTGGGATTTGGGGGCTCTCCAAACTGCACAGAATCTTAGCTAGAAGTTCTCCCGAACCCCTATGAACCCCTAACAGCCCATCCCTGACTGTGGAGCCAAGAAAATCCCCAGGTCATCCACTTTTCAACAGGAGCACCATGCCGTCTATCACTAAAAATGAAATTATAGAAGAGAATATTCATCGCTCAGGGTTGAACTGTGGGTTCCTTGGTGCTCTCTGAGCTTGGTTGTTTTCTTGCAGACATTTCATTACCCAACTAGGTAACATCATCTGTGCTAGAAGAGAGTGGGGTTCAGTTTTGTTTATTTACAAGTGGTTTGCCCTGTCAGTGTTGGTGGCAGTAAACAATCAAACAATAAATAACATCCTAATCAAGGAACCATCAAGAACATTCCCATCAGCACTGACAGGGCAAGTCACTAGTATATAATTGAGAAGAAACCACACTCTCTTCTAGCACTGATGATTTTACCTGGTTGGGAAATGAAACATCTGCAACAAAACATATTATTGGGTTCAAAAAAACCCTATTCAGTTGAAGAACACAAACTGAGCCTCTTTGACAAATGGTTGTTCAGCTTCTCCTTATGTTCTGCCCCAGCTACGGACCCCAAAGTACGCAGCACACACGAACTCTATACAAAGCTTATTTTACTCAAATAACTTAGTCTTTATCATTCAAAGGCTGTTAATGAACTGTCTTAACAGCCTACCAGAATTCTAAGATAAGGTAATCACAGTTTTACTAGAGTTGGCAGAAAGCCCAGAAGCAATTTTGCAGACGCGAAGGAGAGTGAACTAAAGTTGTTCTCTACAGTTTGTTGCAAGCTGCCTTCCTTCTTAAATAGGCTAAGGGAGTGGCCAATTAGCCCCAAGCCTTACTCTTGAGGAGACCTCCTCCTGAGGAGCCACTCCTGCCCTTTGGCAGCTCTGCGCGCCCATGCATTGAGAAGAGCTCCTCCTCTTTGTCCTCTTCACTTAAAGGAGCTTCTGGAGGTACTGGCTGAATCCCTGCCTCTGGCACCAGATCTTCTCCAGCCACCTCACTGTCCAACTCGAGCGCCAGCTGCACAGGCTGCTGGTGCAGCACCACACCAGCCTGACGGGCCACAACACCTTAAAGTCAGTCCATAAAGGGGAACTCATCACTTCCCTTGAGGGTTGGTTCCATTGTCAAGTATTCTTAAGTGTTTTTCTATCATTCAACTAGAATCTGCCTTCCTGCAATTTTCTTTTCCTCTTTTCAGCGGTCAATGGCTACCTGTTTGGTACCTTACCTGGCCTCGACATGTGCAAAGGTGACCTTGTTTCTTGGCATATGCTTGGACTAGGCGGCAATACAGATGTTCACGGCGTTCATTTCCAAGGAAACACCATCCATTTGGGAGGCACAATAAGGGACAGTCTCCCTTTGGTCTCCCATGTTACCACCACAGCACTGATGCAGCCAGATCAAACAGGTAAATCTTAGAAATGGGCTCTCAGCATCGTTCCTTGACTTGCCACCAAAGCGATCTCTCCCTGTACCAGTTTAACATGATGGCAGGATACAGATTATGCAGACTTCTGAGTAATTAACTTTTTGAATAATTCATTTTACGGATTCCAGTTATCTTTTGCCGCCTATGATTGTGGAATAGGATAGGATAGGATAGGATAGGATAGGATAGGATAGGATAGAATAGAATAGAATAGAATAGAATAGAATAGAATAGAATAGAATAGAATAGAATAGAATTGGAAGGGACCTTGGAGGTCTTCTAGTCCGACCCTCTGCTTAGGTAGGAAACCCTACACCACTTCAGACAAATGGTTATCCAACCTCTTCTTAAAAACTTCCAGTGTTAGAGCATTCACAACTTCTGGAGGCAAGTTGTTCCAGTGATTAATTGTTCTGTCAGGAAATTTCTCCTTAGTTCTAAGTTGCTTCTCTCCTTGATTAGTGTCCACCCATTGCCTAAGGTGCTTTGGAGAATAGTTTGACTCCCTCTTCTTTGTGGCAGCCCCTGAGATATTGG
Source organism: Pantherophis guttatus (assembly GCF_059756535.1). Classification (NCBI taxonomy): domain Eukaryota; kingdom Metazoa; phylum Chordata; class Lepidosauria; order Squamata; family Colubridae; genus Pantherophis; species Pantherophis guttatus. The sequence goes on from NC_142067.1 coordinate 13,444,293, forward strand.
AAGACTGCTATCATATCACCCCTAGTCCTTCTTTTCATCAAACTAGGCATACCCAGTTCCTGCAACCGTTCTTCATATGTTTTAGCCTCCAGACTCCTAATCATTTTTGTTGCTCTTCTCTGCACTTTTTCTAGAGTCTCAACATCTTTTTTTACATCGTGGAGTCCAAAACTGAATGCAGTATTCCAAGTGTTGCCTTATCAAGGCATTATAAAGTGGCATTAACACTTCATGTGATTTTGATTCTATCCCTCTGTTTATGCAGCCTAGAACTGTGTTGGCTTTTTTGACAGCTGCTGCACACTGCTGGCTCATATTTAAATGGTTGTCCACTAGGACTCCAAGGTCCCTCTCACAATTACTACTATTGAGCAAGGTACCACATATACTGTACCTGTGCATTTTGTTTTTCTTGCCAAAAGGTAGAACCTTACTTTTTTCCACCATTGAATTTCATTTTGTTAGATAGCGCCCAATGTTCAAGTCTGTCAAGATCCTTGAACATTGGCTGCTATCTAACACAATGAAATTGTAATGTAAATGTAAATTCAAATAGGCAACTGGTTCCAATTCTGGTGGCAGGTTTGGTTTTATTTATCTCTGTTTTTCCCAATTAAATCTTTTTTCCTCTTCTCCAAAATAAAACTTTTTTTTAAAATTAAAGGACCTATTCATTTTTAGTACAAAACTTGGCCATTTTTAATGCTTAACCCTTTTTTTTTCCATAATCAATTTCATTTCAGGGACTTTCCAAGTGGCTTGTAGGACATTTGATCACTTTACTGGTGGGATGAAGCAATGGTATAATGTTAAATCCTGTGGCAAGAGCTCATCTGATGGCAGACACTATGGAACAGTGAGGACCTATTATGTGGCTGCAGAAGAGGTGGAATGGGATTATGCCCCTAATAAGACCTGGGCTGAGGAGAAGATGGAAGGAATGACCCAAAAAGAAAGGTATGGACAGACTATGTTCTACTAATAGTTTAGCTACCAACTGTGTGAAGAGTTAATCAATGGAACAGCTTGCCTTCTGGAGTTGTGGGTGCTCCATCATTGGAGGTTTTCAAAAATAGACTGGACAACCATTTGACCGGGATAGTATAAGATCTCCTGCCTTGAGCAGGGGGTTGGACTATAACGGGGGTCAGCAACTTGTGGCTCCGGAGCCGCATGCGGCTCTTTGGGCCCTCTGCTGTGGCTCCCTGTCGGGTGATCCCACCACTGGCTGGCCCCGCCCCTCACCCTACCTCCCAGTCACTCCTTGCCTGGCCTGAGAAGGTAAGGGCAACGGCGGGGGATGGAGAAGCGGCCAGGGCAGAGGGGGAGAGAGAGAGACATAGAGAGATACAGGGAGGGAGAGGGAGGGAGGGAGGGAGGGAGAGATGTCAAAAGGGTTTTGTGGTTCCCTGTGTTTTTTAACAACCAGTTCTCTGCCCTAATGACCAGCTGGGTAGGCGTGGCTGGGGGGGTCATGTGACTGGTGGAAGTGAGTGACATTGAGTTGGCCACGCCCACCCAGGTTTTGTGACTCCCGGTGTTTTCTTTTCTGTGGGAAATGGGTCCAAATGGCTCTTTGAGTGTTTAAGGTTGCAGATCCCTGGATTAGAGCAGCGGCCCCCAACCTGTTGGGCATCAGGGACCAGTTCCATGGAGAAAGTTTTTTTTCCACGGACCGGAGGGGATGTGGTTTTGCATGCTCCCTGCATCCTGTGGATGGGGCTTGTTCTGATCTAGGCTTCCCCAAAAAGCACGAAGCAGAATCCTGGTCCCGACAAAACCCCTTTTATTAAACAAATGTGAATTCCTCTCATTCACATTCAGCAAAGGCCTGGCAAACAGTCTTTCAAAGGTGAATTTATGACCACAGACCTTATCTAGCTTGGAAAGCTGCCATGTAAATATTTTCCAAACGCAGTGCTGTGCAAGGAAAGACTTGGCACAGAGTCTCTAAGATTCACGGACAGATCTACACACTTCTGAACCGAACGACCAAATGACTGAACGACTGAATTGTTTCCTGCAAAAGCTCACTCCCCTTTCACTCCTCTTTTATTTCTTATGGGAGGGGGCATTCATCATCCACCTGTGGCTTTACTCCCAAATCGACCCTGATTTCTTAGCTGTTCTTTTCTTCTGACAGCTCTGCACATGCGCATACAGGGAACGGGCTCCAGCTGTTCCACTGCCTCACTGCTGTCTAGCTCGGGAGGCAGCTGATAATTGCCAGACAGCCTTGTCCACCTCTCTGCCTCTGATGCAGAGCCCTCATCCGAGCCTTCCCCAGCCTCCACGACTGGCCCATGTTCCTCCCCAATCTCCTCACTGTCCAACTCTGCTGGCAGCTCCGCTGGCGGGACACAACAGGGCTTCAATTGTTTGCATGGCCCAGTTTCTGGCATGCCATGGGCCAATGCTGGTCCATGGACAAGGAGTTGGGAACTTCTGGACTAGAAGACCTCCAAGGTCCCTTCCAGCCCTATGATTCTATACTCTATGTTCAATAGAAGAGAATGTTTGTAGCTCACTGACGGTGCTGTCTAGTTGGGTAATGTAAGAAAACAGCCAAGCTGTCAACTTGCAAAGCTTTCAAGTTGCCATGAGCAGGAGGGAGGGAGAACTGATAGAGCTAATTGAGTTCCCTAACGGAAGCTACATTCCATACATGCTTTCTTTCTGCAATCAGAAGAAGGGTGTTGGATTTCACAGCCAGCCAAAGTGGGTAATTGGAGAATGTGATTTATGACATGGCCAGGGAGGAGGGGAGAGACAGGGTCATAGGGGAACGTAAATCTACGTGGGATTAGTTCTAACTGCATCCGAATATTGCCGAAATGGTGCTCCTAATAAATGACTGCATTTCTTTTGAAGTTTGGCTCATGGCTCATGAATTAATTAGGGCATCTTTCGGAAACTTCACACAAGCTCAGAGAGCACCAAGAACTTATCAGGTTATGTTCTGCATCCAGAGTCAGAAGGCATGGCTTCCTGATCTGATTCCCTACCACCTGTCTCTTTAGAAATTAAACCCAGCATGTTGAAGCACTTTCAAAATAGGTCAGTAGAAACCAGCTTGAGCCATCTGGGAAAGAAGCTTTGCATTGAAAACAGGATTTATAATCTTATAACTGAGTTTACTAAAATCTTGACCCCCATCCATTTAATCATAACTAATCCCCAGTAAAAACTAAGGACAAAATATAGTTGTTTGATTGACACACTCCAGTTCTTTTAAGAGATTTTGCTGTCAAAGCTATGGATATTTGCTTGGAAGTAAAGTCGTCTGTATTCAGAAATAGTACAGGTAATCCTTGACTTACGACCACCGTTGAGCCCAAAATTTCTGTTGCTAAGTGAGACATTTGTTAAGTGAGTTTTGCTCCATTTTACATCCTTTTGCACCACAGTTGTTAAGTGAATCATTGCAGTTGTTACATTAGTCACACAGTTGTTAACTGAATTTGGCTTCCCCATTGATTTTGCTTGTCAGGTTGCAAAAGCTGATCACGTGATTCCGGGACACTGCAACCGTCATAAATTTGAATCGGTTGCCAACCGATGTTTGAATTTTGATCACATGACCATGGAGATGCTGCAACGGTCATGAGTTGTGAAAAATGGTCATAAATAAATAATCATTCTGAATTTTAAAATAAAATTTTCCCATTCTTGCCATTTTCAGTGACTTGATCTGTGATTTCATGTTTCCAGGAATTCTTGACTGTGGATGTGTACAAATGATGAATTATTATACAGAGTTATGACTATTGTGATACTTTTACTTATTTTTCAAGTTATGGACATATATTTGTGAGCCAAGCTGAAGTTATGATAGGCTCGAAGTACAAGAAGGTGGTTTATAGAGAATACATTGACGGAAAATTTATGGAGCACAAAAAAAGGACCTTAAAAGAGGAACACCTGCAAATTCTAGGTGAGGAACTTGGATAAACCATGAGGCAAATTTTGGACACATGAGTTTTAAAACAATTGCAAAATGTTTTCCTTGCAAATGGGAACCCTGCTGATTTCAATTAAATTTATTCCTTGGGATGGGTAGTGTAACGTCAACGTAAAAGGATAAGAAATGATTGAGACAAATCCTCTCGGACCTCCATTCCATAGCTTCCATTTTCTTTCTGTTTTGTCTTATACTTCCTATTTCTACAGAGCAATATTTCCCATCATTGTGCCAGTGTGCATTGTTTAGTGTCCCATTTGCTTCCATAAAAAAAAATGTCATTGCTGCAACATCATTCTTATAGAATCTTTTTTTTAATTTTTAATTTTCTTTTAATACAAACATTTCATCTTTCATTAAACAGTGTGTTGTCTGAGTATAATTTTTTTGTGCAATAACCATTAAAATTTACCACCATGTTCATTATTTATATCTATTCTTGGATTAATACTAATACATAACATATCCACTATTGTAACATTTCTCTTCTTGGCTTATTTGACTTTGTAATATATTTTCGATATTTCACTCCTCTGCTTTTATTTCTAATTTTCATAAATTAGATAAAATAACTCCCATATACTATAATAGTCAGATTCTTCCTTTCCTTTAATTGCAAGTGTTAATCTATTCACTTCTGCACATTCTAATATTTTCTTAATCACATTTTCATCCGTAGGGATCTCTTCACTTTTCCAATTTTGTGCAAATACAATTCTAGCTGCAGTTATTACATGAATAATCAAAGATACATTTTCTTTACTATAAGTTTCTGGTAAAATCCCCAACAAGAATAATTCAGGCTTGAGATTTATTATTTATTAATTGAATTTCTATACCGCCCTACTCCTGAAGGACTCAGGGCGGTGTACAGCCATGAAATAAAACACATAAATATACAAAATTTAAAATCAAATAAAATAAATTAAATAAATTTGGCTGAATTTATATCCATAATTTAAAATACCCATAATTTTAAAATACAATTAAAAATTTTAAATTTTCATTTAAAAGGGAGAAAATTTAGGCGAGGCCCGCTTGATGAAATAAAAGCGTCTTCAACTCGCGGCGGAAGGTGCGCAGATCCGGGATCCTCCGTATCTCTGGGGGGAGCTCATTCCAGATCGTCGGTGCCCCCACAGAGAAGGCTCTCCCCCTAGGGGCCGACAGCCGACATTGTTTGGCCGACGGCACCTGGAGGAGCCCTTCTCTGTGGGAGCGTACTGGTCGGTGGGAGGCTGTTGGTGGTAGTAGGCGGTCCCGTAGATAACCAGGTCCTAAGCCATGGAGTGCTTTAAAGGTGGTAACCAGAACCTTGAAGCGCACCCGGAAGACCACCGGGAGCCAGTGCAGCTCGCGCAGGAGAGGTGTTACATGGGAGCTCCATGTTGCTCCCATAACCACCCGCGCGGCGGCACTCTGCGCCAGTTGGAGCCTCCGGGTGCACCTCAAGGGGAGCCCCATGTAGAGAGCATTACAATAGTCCAGACGAGAGGTGACGAGGGCATGAGTGACTGTGCGTAACGAGTCCCGATCTAGAAAGGGACGTAACTGGCGAATCAGGCGAACCTGATGAAAAATCCTCCCGGTCACGGCCGTCAAGTGCTCTTCTAAAGACAGCCGTGAATCCAGGAGGACGCCCAAGTTACGAGCCCTTTCCGTGGGGGCCAATGATTCGCCCCCAATAGCCAGCGATGGCACCAGCTGACTATATCGGGACATCGGAAACCACAGCCACTCGGTCTTGGATGGGTTGAGCCTGAGCCCGTTTCTCCCCATCCAGATCCGTACGGCCTCCAGGCACTGGGACATCACTTCAAGGGCATCGTTGGGGTGATCCGGGGTGGAGATGTACAGCTGAGTGTCGTCAGCGTACAGATGGTACTTCACCCCGAAACCACGGATGATCTCGCCCAGCGGCTTTACATAAATGTTGAACAGGAGGGGCGAGAGAACCGATCCCTGCGGCACCCCACATATAAGGGGCCTCGGGGTCGATCTCTGCCCCCCTGTCAACACAGACTGCGACCGGTCAGAGAGAAAGGAGGAGAACCACCGTAAAACGGTGCCTCCCACCCCCAACCCTTCCAGCCGGAGGTCAATACGTTGTGTCATCTTCTCCAACCACATATGGATTTTTGCCCAATATTTTTTTGCTTCTACACATGTCCACCATATATGATAATATGACCCTGGTATCTGATGGCAGGGAAAGCATATTGCCACCATCTGCCTGGAATGGTCCCAGGAGATAGGCCTTCTTATTGTGGCATGTGCCTTATGGGACATCCTTTCCCCTGAGGTTAGCTCCATCCCTGCTATGGTTTTGAAAGTCCCTTAAGACCTAGTTAAAAGGGATGCGGTGCCTCAGCGGCTAAGACACTGAGCTTGTCGATCGAAAGGTTGGCAGTTCAGCGGTTCGAATCCCTAGTGCCGCGTAACAGGGTGAGCTCCCATTACTTGTCCCAGCTTCTGCCAACCTAGCAGTTCGAAAGCACATAAAAAATGCAAGTAGAAAAATAGGGACCACCTTTGGTGGGAAGGTAACAGCGTTCCGTGCGCCTTTGGCATTTAGTCATGCTGGCCACATGACCATGGAGACATCTTCGGACAGCGGTGGCTCTTCGGTTTTGAAATGGAGATGAGCACCCCCCCCTAGAGTCAGGAATGACTAGCACATATGTGTGAGGGAAAACTTTACCTTTACCTTTTAAGACCTGGTTATGTCACCATACCTGGGGCTTCCAGGGAACAGAGACAGTCTGAAATTGCTCCACAGTGGTTCATATTTTGCTTTCTCGGTATGCTTTCTATATTTTAACTTTTTTACAATATTTCCTTTGTAATAATGATTTTTATATTCTTATAATGATTGCTTTATGTATCTCTGGTTTTATTTGATTGTTATACGTGCCCAGAATGGCTTGTAATTAGGTAGGTTGCCATATAAAGATTCTAAATAAATAAAAAATTAATTAATTAATTAATTAAAAGAAAAACACCTGTGGAACAACCATGACCTGGATGATGGAGAATCTGTATAGACAGTTTGCAAATTATGCTTTTCGCCAGAAGATGGAGTAGCATATCAACACTATTTTACGAAGAGAAATTCTGACAAATCTGGCTGGAAATGTTGATTTTTAAAGTAGTGTTTCATTGTTTAAAATGTATTATAAACATCCATTTAAGTATTGTCATCCATTTAAAGTGAAGGCTCTATTTTGTAGCCTAACATTTACAGTCAAGTGAGAACAGCGTCTACTTTAACACCTTACCCGCTAACCCCCCCCCCAATAGAACAGGATATTGATCTATGAATTACTATTTTTTATCATTGTATATCGTATTTTTCGGTGTATAAGACGCACCTTAGTTTTGGGGGAGAAAAATAAGAAAAAAGCTGATTGGCAGGTGGATGGGCCTCCCGGAATACCCCCAATCATCTGTTACCAGAGGTGAATTTTAGCAACAGGTTCTTTGGTTGAGAGCTCTGTGCCTTGGTTTTTTTTCTGCCTATGAAAGCCTCCGAAACAGAGCTTCAGAAAAAAAGCCTCTGAAGCTCTGTTTGGGGGCTTCTTTTCTGAAGCTTTTTTCAGCCTCTGAAAGCTCCATTTGAGAAGTTGGGCGGGGCTACATTTGGAGTATAAGATGCACCCAGATTTTCACTCTCTTTTTGGGGGGAAAAAGGTGCATCTTATACTCTGAAAAATACGGTAATTAATTTCATGTTCATTCTTTAGAATGAGATGAGAGTTCTTGTCATTCACTGCATTTTAACAATATATATATCTAAAAAAAATACAATACTCATTGTATGTGTGTTTTTGTTTTGCCTTAGGGCCTTTCATTCATGCAGAAATTGGTGACTTGGTAGTAATTATGTTTAAGAACAAAGCCAGTAGGCCCTACTCAATATCAGCTCATGGAGTACAAGAAGATGCTGGAACAAAAGCTCATGTTACCATGCCAGGTACAGTGGTGGATCAGAACAGAAGACACAAGCCTGCCAACTTTCACACAAATCGTATGAGTTGGATTTGATTCCTGATGACTTCATAGTTTTCTACTGTGTTTCCCCAAAAATAAGACCAGGTTTTATATTAATTTTTGCTCCAAAAGACGCATTAGGGTTTATTTTCTGGTACGGTCTTATTTTGGGAAAAATACGGTACTAAATGCATCCATCTGGTTGACAATCTTAACTGGGGCTTATTTTGGGGGTAGGGCTTATATTACGAGCATCCTGAAAAATCATGCTAGGGCTTATTTTGGGGGAAACAGGTTAGTTGCTTTAGTCCCAAAATAGAAGGGGTTTCCCATTGCTTTCTTTCTAGAAGTTTTTTTCAACATTCCTATGGAATGTGAAAAGTGGGGATTTCCTGTCCATCGTTCATCCCAGTGGTGGGTTCTTCCTGGTTCCGCCCGGTTCCGCTGAGCCGGTAGTGGTGACGATACGATGTCACCGAACCGGTTCTGCCTCCCCCAGCCCCCCTCACCCCCCACCCCCCGCATTATTCTTACATTTTATTTGGCCCCACCCCCAATCTATTGCTGCCTCCTGAGTCCCAGCTGATTGACTAGAAGGAAAAAAACTGTTTAAACTCTTGCCGCGGGGCTTCAAAGGGCCGCCCTACAGCTGATCAGTGTTAAAAGAAAACAAATGGGTAGACCAGTGCCTGCAAAAATACATGAGTAGACCGATGCCTGCAAAAATAAATGGGTAGACCAGTGCCTGCAAAAATAAATGAGTAGACCGGTACAGCTCTGCAAGCAGTTAAAAGCCTGGTAGACCAGTACCTCTGCTAAATCCGAAATAATTGTCACATGACAATCAAGCCACACCCACAAAATAAGCCACACCCACAGAACCGGTAGTAAAAAAAATAGAACCCACCCCTGGTTCATCCCATGGACTAACTAGCACAGTGATTCCCCCAACACAGCTTCTGAATGTGCTACAGAGCAGATAGCACAAGTTTTGATTCTTCTCCCCGAAATGGGGCAAGAGGTGATGAAGGGTTGCCGTGCTAACCCTAGGAAAATGCACAGCTGCTTTAAGATATTGAAAATAGGGGCTGTGTTTGTGCTATTGCATGGTCCGAAATTGTGGTCTGTTGATAACAGAATAACAGAGTTGGAAGGAACCTTGGAGGTCTTCTAATCCAACTCCCTGCTCACGAAGGAAACCCTATACCACTGAAGACAAATGGTTGTCCAATCTCTTCTTAGAAACCTCCAGTTTTGGAGCACCCACAACTTCTGGAGGCAAGTCGTTCCACTGATTGATTGGCCTAACTGTCAAGAAAGTTCTCCTTAGTTCCAACTTGGTTCTCTGTTGTTCTAAACTTGGTTGATCCAAAGTTTTGGTCTGTTTAGAGACCAAATCCAAAGGATTGCACAGCCCTAAGATCTGATCCTGCTTAGCGTTTTGAGATCAACCAAAGTTGTAAGGTGTGGCTACCTAGCTGGATGTTAAGAAAGCTTTTAGTCTTAATTTAGCCATCAGTTGGGACTCAGGAGGCAGCAATAGATTGGGAGTGGGCAGGGTAAGTGAACAGCGACCAGGCCGGGAACCGGTTCGGGGACATGGCCAGCCAATCTTATTACCGGTTCTCCGAACTATTAAATTTTTTTACTACCGGTTCTTGCAAACCGGTGCGAACCGGGAGCAACCCACCACTGGTATAATTGTAATGCAAAATTGATTCAACCAAATTAGCAATTTTTTATCCAATTCCAGTTAAGACAGTAACCCCCATGAGAAGCAGTTGAGCTTCCTCCCAAATACAAAGGATTGCATTATTAAATGAATGTACATGTCATACAAAATCATAATATGATTAATCTTGGCTTGGTGTAGCATGAACCCATCCAACTATAGTCTGTCCAACAAATCACATTGAACCAATTTAGTTGTGTGAATGTGTGAAAGACAGTCATGAGTCACGTTTTTCAGCGCCATTGTAAGTTCAGTCACCTAAACGAATAGTTGAAAGTCAAGGACTATTTACGGTATATTTTGGGTATTGATGATTTTAAGTAGAATTTTGGCATTTTGAGGACTTTATCATATACTTCTGATCTTGGGAATTAAAGGCAAGAAACATTTTTAAAAAGTAGTTGGTATTTTACCATAATTATCAAGTTGGATCAATTTTCATCGAATGTTGGATGTTGATAATCTTTATTTTAATTTTCTCTTCTCTAAACTCCTTTTTCTTAAATACAAATGTTTGCATGCAGGAGAAACAAGCATATATCTCTGGAGAATTCCAGAACGATCAGGTCCTGGCATTTCTGATCCAAGCTGTATTTCTTGGGCTTATTATTCAACGGTGCATTTTGTAAAGGTAAATGGTAAATTAAATATCCTATAGGGTTGGGGTTCTTCCTCTAAGTTTGTCTAACCTCTAAAAAGTTGGGTGAAAATGACATTTCTTAGGTTAAATCAGGGGTCTGCAATCTTAAACACTCAAAGAGCCATTTGGACCTGTTTCCCACAGAAAAGAAAACACCGGGAGGCACAAAACCCTTCCTGCGCCTGACTATTTCTTGACCAGCCACAAAACTAGCATATGTAGTTGAATTAAACATTCTGCTTTCTTCTGAAACTTTTCTTGGATTTATCCATGGTTGGCCTACTGGTGGTTGAAAAGCTCAATAAATCACGTGCTGGCGGGTGTCGCACATTGGCGGTTGTGACGCATATTTTGAGTGACAGGGAGCCGAAGCAGAAGGGTGAAAGAGCCACATGTGGCTCCAGAGCTGCAGGTTGTTGGTCCCTGGGCTAAATTATTAAGGGAAAGACCATGGATTCAAGAGTGTCCATTTGGTTGGCGGGCGAGTAAGAGAAGGGATGTTAAAAAAAGAAGGCAGCCCCACTCATGATGTACGTCTCAAAAAGGTGGGGTATTAATAATATGGCTGTAACTGCCATTTTGATTTTTTTTTCTTAATTCTCCTCTATTTATTCTTGGGTATCCTGAAAGATTTCCATATTTTCTGAATGTGTTAGAACTGAATTATTTTGAGAAGGATATGCATCAGGTACAGAGGTGGTATTCAGCCGGTTCAGACCAGTTCGGGTGAACCGGAAGCAGAAATCGTGGGTGGGCCTGCCCACCCACCCCAGCTCTATGCCGTCCTATTTAGGCACGTTTTTGAGGCCGTGCCAGTGGTGGGTTTCAAAATTTTTTACTACCGGTTCTGTGAGTGTGGCTTGGTGGGCATGGCATGGCTTGGTGGGCGTGGCTTGGTGGATGTGGCAGGGGAAGGATACTGTAAAATCTCCATTCCTTCCCCACTCCAGGGGAAGGATAATGTAATATCTCCATTCCCTCCTGATCAGCTGGTACTTGGGAGGCAGAGAATAGATGGGAGTGAAGCCAGTCAGAATTTTTACCACCAGTTCTCCGAACTACTCAAAATTTCCGCTACCGGTTCTCCAGAACTGGTCAAAACCTGCTGAAACCCACCTCTGGACCGTGCGCATGCGTGGAAGGCGCGTGCATGAGCAAAGCTCGTGTGCAGAAGGCTGTGGGCATGCACGGAAGTGACGCGGGCGAGCAAAGCGTTCACATTTGCAAACCGGTAGGGAAAGTAAGTGAATACCACCCCTGATCAGGCATACAAAGAGTCTTTACAGTAGGTATCCTCCAGCTGATTTCGTGGAAGTCAGCAAAGCATAACAATATTGCAGCTTTTACCGTATTAAGATTTGCATGCGTGAGCCCGTTTATTTATTATTTATTTGGCGTGGTCCATTATTCCCGCACTTATTTTAAAAGTCTTGCATTTAATAGTCTCTGTGTGTATAGGTCTCTATGTATTTGTATCAGTAGTGGGTTGTCCCCGGTTCGGACCGGTTCGCAAGAACCGGTAGTAAAACCTGCGGAAGGCCCACCGTCCCAGATGTTGTCATCGGCAATCTGTGTGCGAAGCAAGTGCGCGCGCACGATCCCGTTGCGAACCGGTAGTAAAAGTAAGTAGAGCCCACCCCTGATGTGTATGTGTGTACATACATGAGAGAGACATATACACACAGAGAGAAACTACTATACACACACACACACACACACAAAGATTGGTATCAAATAAAGGAACCCATTCTTTGTCCTGTTTTTTTTTCCCTTCTGTTCTTTAATTTCAGGATTTGAACAGTGGTTTGATTGGACCGCTTATAATTTGCAGGAAGGGGATATTAAACGAAAACGGCTCAAGGAGCGATGTTGATCGTGAATTTACTCTTCTATTTATGATTTTTGATGAAAACGAATCTTGGTATTTAAATGACAACGTTGTCAAATATCTGCACAAAAACCCTGAAGAATTTAACCCCACCAGTAATTTTACAAAAGGGAACAGAAAGTGTGGTATGTCGCTTCGTATATGGAATAAGAGAATTACTTTTTGAAAAATATAATGCTTCATCAATTATTTAGGCTTTTGCACCATCATGCAATTTCCCCAAAGTTGAAAGCCAACCTCCGCTTTCAAAACAATTATAATAATGTGTTGCAGCTTTCTTGGTTCACTATGCTGTTATAAACTTTAGGAGAATTTTAAAAGAACTCTCTGTCCTTTAGAATAAACTTGAGAAAAATTTTCTTGGTCTAACCTAATATATCAATCAGATTCGCAGGTTGCACTAAGTTGTAATGTGGTTTAGTCAGTGGTGGACTGTTAACGGTTGTAACAACTGGTTCACCCGGAACCGAAAATGTGAGCGCGCGCACATGCGCTCGGCATAAAAAAAAGTGGTAATTATATAGGACGTGATAGTGCCAGGGCGGGTGGGCAGAGCCAGCTGCTAGTTGGAACTACCGGTTCTCCCGAACCGGCAGCAGCCCACCACTGGGTTTAGTTCTGTTGGGTTGGATAGGTTGTGTGAATGTAGCTGGTTGCAAAATACAATATAAGGCCGGAGCCATTTTGTTGTGGTTGGGAGCCACACAATATTTAAAAGTAGAAGGACCATCATCAGCATAGTTGGCAAAACCAGAATTTTCAGCCAGTGGAGGCAAGTATCAGTAGGTTTTTCAGATGAATATTTTTTTGGGGGGGGGTGTTTCTTTACCTTTAAACTATATTTTGTTTTGGGGTTTATACTACAATAGAGATGCGGAAATGATGGCCCCTTTATGACTTGTGGACTTCAACATGGCTGTCTGAGGAATTCTGGGAGTTGAAGTTCACAAGTCATAGAAGGATCATTGTTCCCCACTCCTGTACTATAGTTTCCCAGTGTTTCTAACGTGATGGAAACTGATGTGAAGTGATGCTCCTGGGCCTGTAAATGAAGGCCTGGGCTCAGGTAACTCGTTCCTGTGAGTTATGGCTCAGGGTCAGGGGTGCTATTCAGCAGGTTCTGACAGGTTCTGGAAAACCTGTCGGAACCTAGCGGAAATTTTGAGTAGTTCAGAGAACCAGCAAAAACCATCTCTGGCTGATCTCAGAGTGGGGTGGGAATGGAGATTTTGCAATATCCCTCCCCCAGGAGTGGGGAGGAAATGGAGATTTTGCAGTATCCTTTCCCTGCCACGCCCATCAAGCCACGCCCCCAGAACCGGTAGTTAAAAAAATTTGAATTCCACCACTGCTCAAGGTATTCTATGCACCTAACTAACTCTGATTTATTAACCACATTTAAGCAACCATGGTGCAACACTTCAGCCAGTATATACGTAGGAAAAGTTTCAGTTGGAAAAAATATTCAAATAAGTAAAATCTCCATGAGTCTGATTTTATTCTCAAAATGCACTGATATGTGAGCTGTCTTAGCAGTAAGTCACGGAAATGAAGACTTGGTGATCAAAGGCACACACATAAATTTCTCATTGGGAAACAGCAATTCCCATCGGACTGAAGCTCATCTCGGTATCCCTCACAGTTGCCCCTGGTGCTCAAAGAATTTTTGCAATAGCCAAGTCTATTTTTGGGGGGCAGGGGGGTCATAAAAATGGAAGGATGGAGCGATCAGGGAAGACTGGGAATTTTGCTTAGGCAAAGGATTTTCTGAATCCAAAAGTTAATTCCAATAATTTGAATAATTCCAAAAGTCAAGCTGTCAAGCTCTCTGTGGCAGCCCCTCAAATATTGGAAGACTGCTATCATGTCTCCCCTGGTCCTTCTCTTCACTAGACTAGCCATGCCCAATTCCAGCAACAGTTCTTCATATGTTTTAGCCTCCAGTCCCCTAATCATCCAGGTTGCTCTCCTCTGCATTTTTTCTAGAGCCCCAACATCATCTTTATAGTGAGGTGACCAAAACTGGATGCAGTACTCTGTGTGTGGTCTTACTAGGGCTTTATAGAGTGGTATTAGTACCTCACTTGATCTTGATTGTATTCTTCTGTTATTGCAATTTAGGATTGCATTGGCTTTTTTAGCTGCTGCTGCACACTGCTGGCTCATATTTAGCTGATTGTCCACTAAGACTCCAAGATCCCTCTCACAGTCACTGCTATTAAAGCCTTGTTTCCCCCAGTTTATATGTGTGCTTTTGCGTGAGCATTGATGCTTGAGCATTGATGATGTTATCTACTCTGGGTAATCATATTGCACTTGTGTCAGAAGCAGGGTTGAAAGGAGTAGCCAGTGACATCAACATTGCCTGGGAGATGCCCAGTTGGGGGCCCCTTTCATGTCCTCAGCAGGAGCTGGAGCGAAGGACGGGAGCTCACCCACCCCGACACATTTGGGTCTCAAACATGGGCTTGCTAACCTCAGTCCAGCATCCTTACGACGTGAGCCACCGTGTTCCTTTAGTTTGGGTAATGAAAGGTTTGCAATAAAACAACCAAGCTCAGAGAGAACCAAGGACCCTTCATTTCAACCCTGAGCTACACATATTCTCTGTTATGGGTTTCAAGTAGAGAGAGGAACACTCAAATCTGTGATTCATTCCTTTCACATCTGTCTCTTACATGTTTGTTTGTTTGTTTTAGCAATCAATGGCAAAATCTTTAATAATCTCCCTGGGCTGATCATGAATGAAGGAGAGGACACAAATTGGTATCTTATAGGAATGGGAAATGAACTTGACATCCATACTGTCCATTTTCATGGCGAAACCTTTATTTTCAAGGTTAGTATTGACCAGGCTGGGCAATTTTTGGAGGGGACTGAGGGTCACCTTTGGCTTAAGTGACATATTCAAAATGATACTCCCAAAAATAATTGGTGGATCCAGGACCAAAGAAAAGAAAACAGGAAAAAATAATTTCATGTATACTTGATTCTTAATCATATAGTTAGTTATATGATCATATAGTTCCGTGATGGCAAACCTATGACACGCGTGCCACAGGTGGCACGTGGAACCACATCTGTAGGCACGCAAGCATTGCCCTAGCTGAGGTCCAGCGTGTATGTACGTGCCAGCCATCTGATTTTCAGGCCTTCCGAGCCCATAGGAAGTCAGGAAACAGGCTGTTTCCGGCCTCCAGAGGGGTGGGGAAAGCCGTTTTCACCCTCCCCAGGCTCCTAGAAAGCCTCTGGAGCCTGGGGAGGGTGAAAAATGGGCCTTTCAATCCCACCATGTGCCAAAAGCGGGGAGAGTGCGGGGGTGTGTATGTCACGTGCGCATGCATGGGGGGGCATGTTTCCGGCCTCCGGAGGGGTGGGGAAGGCCGTTTTCGCCCTCCCCAGGCTCCTAGAAAGCCTCTGGAGCCTGGGGAGGGTGAAAAACGGGCCTTTCAGTCCCACCGTGTGCCAAAAGCGGGGAGAATGTGTGTGGGGGGGTGTCATGTGTGCATGCGTGGGGGGGAGGGGAGCATTGAATTATGGGTGTGGGCACACATGCACGCGACCCCCCCACTCCCCACACTTTTGACATACCATAGCAAAAAATTAGCCCTCACTGATATAGTTAGTTATATGATCATACAGTTATTATGAGTACTTTCCAGTCTTAATCACTTTCTGTCACATTAAACAATTTGCAGAATGTTTCTTGGGGCATTCTTAATACTTTCAGACTATATGTACTCCTGAATAAAAAAATAAGTATGATTTGTATTTTAGTAAAACTGTATACAAAATACTAGATTTTTAAAATACAGGTACGACCACAATTGAGCCCAAAAATTTAAACTGCTAAGTGAAACATTTGTTAAGTGAGTTTTGCTCCATTTTACAACCCTTCTTGTCACAGCTGTTAAATGAATCACTGCCATTGTTAAATTAGTAACGATTGTTAAGTGAATCTGATTTCCCCATTGACTTTGCTTGTCAGAAGGTCTCAAAAGGTGATTATTTGACTCCGGGACACGACAACCGTCATAAATATGAGACAGTTGCCAAGCCTCTGAATTTTGATCACGTGACCATGAGGATGCTGCAATGGTCATAAGTGCGAAAAATGGTCATAAATCACCGTTGTAACTTTGAATGGTCACTAAATGAACTGTTGTAAATCGAGGACTACCTGTACTGCAAACAAGAAGCTATTACTACTTATGTATATAGTAATACAGTATATTTTGGGAACTAAAAATTATTATGTTATGGATTTGGTATATTACCACTCTGTAGGGAGAGTTGCATACATATAATAATTTTCTACAATTGCGTTCAAACAACACACTTAACTCAGTTGTTGGATTGCCTTGTGTTTTGACTTGTGCAATGTGCCAAGTTAAATGAACAACACGCTAAATCACTAAAGAAACAAAATAAAATTAACTCCCCAACATATATCAAACTTAGCACATTGTGCAAATGCAGAGGCTAACTCTTTAACAAATCTGCTTAGGTGTATTGTACGAACACAGCCATTTAATCAGTCTGTTTGCCTTTCAAGAATGCACTACTGTATTTTTCAGAGTATAAGACGCTGTGGACTATAAGGCGCACCTACCTTTTTTGGGGAGGAAAGCAAGAAAAAAAAATCTGCCTCTGCCTGCCAGCAATTTGCCTCCTTGCAGCAAACAGCAAACAGCCCGTTTCAGTTTCATTTTTAGCACAGCCTGATTAGCACAAGAAAAACAAATCTGCCTCTGCCTCCCAGCAATTTGCCTCCTTGCAGCAAACAGTCTGTTTCAGCTTCAGCTTCAGCACAGCCTGATTAGCACAAGTAGCTGATTGTCGGTTGGATCGGCCTCCTGAAGATCACCTGTTTCAGGCTGCAAGGATTGCCATAGCCTATTGCCGCCTCCATGCGCCCCATTTTCCCGGGGGGGGCTACATTTGGTGGATAAGACGCACCCAAATTTTCACCTCTTTGGGGTGGGGGGGAAGTGCGTCTTATACTTCGAAAAATACGGTAGTTATTTTTAAAAAATGAATGGTAAAAAAGGAACAGAATATGTTTGCTGAACTGTAACTCTAGCAGTGCAGGTAGTCCCAATTTACAATCATTCATTTAATGATCATTTGAAGTTATGACAGCACTGGAAGAAAATGACTTATTTGCAGTTACTTCCATTGCAGTATTCCCACAGTCATAGGATCAAAATTTGAGTGCTCAACAATCGGAATATATTTGTGACAGATGCAGTATCCTGGGGTTAGCTAATTGCCATTTTCAATCTTCCCAGCCAGCTCCCAATGAGCAAAGTCAATGGGAGAAACCAGGTTCGCTTAATGACTACATGATTACCTTAACAACCATGGCAAAAAGAGTCATAAAATCAGGTGTGTCTGTTGTCCCCAATTCGGGTGTGAACCTGGTGCTGAAGCCAATGATAGACGCCAGACACGAGGTGCAGGTTTTCTGGTTGCTTTTTATCGGAGTACTCCAAGGAAAAGGGCTCCTGGCCAAAATGCCAAGAACCAAGAACAAAGGATTAAGTAAGCTTTATACATTTTCACAAAAGAAGAAGGCGGGACAAGGCAGGATAATAAGAAATATCATCTAATAAACATTTTTGTAATAATTCTGCAATTTGTTCTATTGGTCTCTAGCTATCCCTATTCCTAAACCTTGGCTAATGAATGCCCCAGGAGTTATCTAAAACACATTTTATTGGCTGCAGGCCATCTGTATTCCTAATTTTTAGCTGAGGCCTGCAAGTTGTCTAACTCTTGTTACTTTTATCAGCTTTCTAACTACCCAGAATTGTTACAAGATTTACACATGCATATTTCCTGTAGATAAGCATTCTTTGTTCTTGCCAGACACACTCCCCAATTACAGGCTTCCTGATTTACTTTCAAGTGTGTGTCATGACCTGGCTTTATTTTAGCATACAGCCCATCATGTCTCAATGACCACCTCACTTATTTATGAAATTATGGAATGTTCAGTCCCAATTGTGAATTGTGGAAGTCCAGAACTACCTTTAGGAAATCTTTATAATGCTCCCTGTCTTTCCACAGATCGATCACAATCACAGAGGAGATGTGTACGACCTCATCCCTGCAACTTTTCAGACAATTGAAATGGTAGCGTTTAATCCAGGGACCTGGCTTTTACATTGCCATGTACACAATCACATTCATGGAGGGATGGAAACCACCTACACCATAATAGAAGCAGGTAATAAAATAGGTATAAATATAAAATTTTTATATTAAATTATATTTAATATATTTAATATAATATAATAATATAATTTATATTAAAGTAATATATAAAATAATAAAATAATGTATTATTGATTTTGTTAATGATTTTAATTAAAAAAATTATAATAAAAATAGATTAAGGTCTTCTGCACCAAATGTTGGGCTGAATTCATGGGAAATCCTTCTTCCCTTGTTTATCTCTGGAAACCACCAGGGTAGCCACTCCCTCTAGATTTTTCCCCAGAATGACCCAAGGCAATATTGCCTTAGGTTCAGAGGTGGTATTCAGCCAGTTCGGGTAAACCGGTAGCAGCAACTGCAGGTGGGCCTGCCCACTCACCCGGATGTAATGTCGTCCTATTTAGCCATGTTTTCGAAGCTGGGCACATGCGCAGAAGGCGTGCGTGCGAGCAAAGTGCATGCGCGGAAAGCCAGGTGCATATGTGGAAGGTGCGTGCACAGCAAGCATGCAGAAAACTGGGTGCATGCGCACGGGGCAAACCAGTGCGCATGCACTGAATCAGTGATGGGTTGCCCCCGGTTCGGACCAGTTCACAAGAAACGGTAGTAAAACCAGCGAGAGGCTCCGCCCACCCCCCGGATGTCTTCATAGGCAATCTGCGCATGCACAGAAGCTTCTGTGCATGCGTGCCCATGATCCCGTTGTGAACAGGTAGTAAAGGTAAGTAGAACCCACCCCAGGGAAGAATATGTGAAACCCACCGCTGCCTAGGTTAGGCATAGAGACACAAGGTGGCTAGAGCACTGTTTTAATTTAGTTCAGATTTTAAAAGGATATTTATGGTGAGAGAAACACAAAAAAGAATCACGGGTGCATTAGTCCAGAGGTCAGAAGCCGACCCAGTTTCAATCTTAGTCAAAGTTCCAAAGCACAAGGAGATGAAAACTCAGGTTCTGAAGATCTGATGCTTCAGGATGGTCTACTAAGCACACAGGTTTTGTTGTGACCCCCCCAGCGGCCAGTGGAGTTGGCAGCAGATTCAGACAGTAAGGAGGTTGGGGAGGAACATGGGCCAGTCCTGGAGTCTGGGGAAGGCTCTGAGCAGTGCTCTGCGTCGCAGACAGAGAGGGGGCCAGGGCCATATGCCAGTTATCAGTTGCCTTCAGAGTCAGACATCAGTGAGGCAGATGAACAGCTGGAGCCTGTTCCCAGTGTGCACATGCGCAGAGTTGCCAGACGAAGTGAACAGTTAAAGAACAAGGGTTGACTTGGGAGTAAGGCCACAGGTGGGCAATGAATGGCCCCTCCCAGAGGGAATACAGGGGAGTGGAGTTTGCAGGAAACAATTAGTTCGCCTAATTGGTTTGTCACTCTCAGAGACTTCTTGCCAAGTTTTGAAGATATCGGCCTGGCAGCTCTCCAAGCCAGATAAGGTCTGTGACTGTAATTTCACCCTTTAAAGACTTGAAAGACTTTGCTGGATGTGAATGAGAAGAATTCATAGTTCAACTTAATAAAAAGGGGTTTTGGTCGGGACAAGGAGTCTGCTTCGTAGTTTGGGGAAGCCTAGGTCAGAATAGGTTTCAAGGCAGAAACACAAGCAGTGCCAATGTCTCTCCTTTTTAAACATTACTTCAAGGCCTGAGTGACTCTTTAGCAATAACCTGGAGGTCATAACCTCAGTACCTTTACTCAGGTGAGTGGACTGCAGTCATCCAAGCATGCTGACCAAATTTTGATACCCAAGACATTGTCCTATGCAAGCAAGCACTTGGCATCTCTCTGCCTTCTGACACTTCAGTTCAGAATGTCTGGCAGTGCAATTCCTGAGTGGCGTAGAAGCCTGAGTGGCGTAGGAGGCTAATGCCTCCTAAGGCAGCATTTAACATCCAGCTGCCTGCAATTACTGCGAGTTCAATTCTCACCAGGCTCAAGGTTTACTCAGCCTTCCATCCTTTCTAAGGTGGGTAAATTGAGGACCCAGTTTATGGGGGCAATAAGCTGACTTTGTATAAATATACAAAAGTATGAAGGCTATTGCTTAACGCATTGTAAGCCGCCCTGAGTCTCTGGAGAAGGGCAGCATATAAATCAATTTTTTTTAAAAAATAAAATTCCTGTGAGTTAGATGGCTATATTAGCCCAGAAGGAACAAGAAGTCCTGGGCTAGGTCCTGATTTAACTGGAGCAGGCGGCTTGGAATCACCTGACCCATTCTTCTAAGGAGCCATTCTCAAACGAGGCCCTAACCCAAACAAAATGCCAATGACTATTTGCTATTGTTGCTATGAAATGTCAGCTATGCAGAGTTTAATTCATCAATAGATTAACAGAGTTGGAAGGGACCTTTTAGGTCATCTATCCAACCCCCCCACACCCAAGCAGGAGACCCTACACCATTTCTGACAGATGGCAGTCCCGTCTCTTCTTGAAAGCTTCCAGTGATGAAGCTCCCACAACTTCTGTTCCATTGGTTGATTGTTCTCACTGTCAGAAACTTCCTCCTTATTTCTAGGTTGAATCTCTCCTTGATCAGTTTGCATTCATTATTCATCCATAGTTTCATTCATCATTCCTTGATCTACACACTTTATCCAGTCTGGAGCATGAAGGATAATAGTTCTCCACAAAGCTTAGGAACACTCACACCTACACACTTTTATCTAGCAACAAATCTCTAAGGAATTGATAGGGGCTTCATTTAAAAATGTGAGGAGGTCTATCTTGAATAATGCTAGACCTTTTTTTCAAGATGCTAACCTGTTTTTCTGTTGTTGTTTGTTGAATACCACTGCTTAGTTATTCTTAGTGTAATCATTAGTTGCTTCATGAACGGAAAGTTTATGGTGAAATCCAGTTGAGAAGTGTCATATTTTAAGTACTGAATGCCTATTCCCATGTAGGCAGAGATGGTATTCAGCCAGTTCGTACTGGTTTGGACCAGTTCGGATGAACCGGTAGTGGAAAATACTTGAAGAGCTGTCACAGAAAGGAGGGGGAGTCAACCTATTTTCCAGACAAGGAATAATGGATAGAAACTGATCAATTTCAACCTAGAAATAAGGAGAAATGTTCTGACAGTGAGAGCAATCAACCAGTGGAACAGAAGTTGCCTTCAGAAGTTGTGGGTTTGGAAGCTTTCAAAAAAAAGACCGGACTGCCATCTGTCAGAAATGGTGTAGGTTCTCCTGCTTGAGGAGAGAGGTGGACTAGATAACCTACAAGGTCCCTTCCAATTCTGTTATTCTATTCTATTCTTAGCAGCCCCCCTCCTGTTACTCTTGGAAGCTGCCTGGTTTTTTTCAAGCTTCTGTGCGAGTCTGGAAAAGTGACCCAGCTGCTTTAAAGTGTCTACTCATGAAACTTAATGCTATTTTAACGAATAGCAGAGAAAGGCTGTGCTCATACCTGCTAGCAGCCAGAAGCCTTTCTTCCTAATAGTATCCTCACTTGGAGCTGTGCACCATGTTGCCAATTCTTATTTATGAACTTTCCAAGATGACCATATTTTTCTCTTTCAACAGGTAATGGAAGAACAGAAATAGAATTCTTTAGCAATTGGCTGGACCTGGAAGAAGCTGGTTCTGTCCTCCAAGTGCTTTTCCTCACTGGAGTAGTGCTTCTATTCATTGTTTTGACATTCGTGTCTGTTGTAGTTTGCCAGAAAAACAAGGCCTATTATCACTTCATTGGGCCCAGATCAATGGAGTCCCTCTAACTTGACTTTCTGCAGGACTGTATTTTGATCACGATTATGGGGATGCTACAAAGGTTGTAACTCTGAACAATGGACATAAGTCACTTTTTTCAGTGCTGTGGTAACTTTGAACAGTCACTAAATGAACTTAAAAATGGAGGACTCCGTAGAATAGAATGGAATGGAATGGAATGGAATGGAATGGAATGGAACGGAATGGAACAGAACGGAACAGAATACAGCAGTGGCCAAAATTGTGGAAACCTTTTGGGAAAAGTGTATTTTCTAAAACTAGCTAATAGCACCATTTTTTTTAGTAATACCATAAAATTATATATCAGTGGAAAGACTATTTAATCAAGAATGTAATGCAATAACTTTTATGAAGGATTTGCTATTAGCATAGCAGTTACAGTAGCAGTTAGCCATCAAACCTCAAAAATACACTTTTCCCAAAAGGATTCCACAGTTTTGGCCACTGCTGTAGAGTAGAGTAGAGTAGAGTAGAGTAGAGTAGAGTAGAGTAGGACAGGACAGGACAGAGCAGAACAAGAATAGGAATTCTTTACTGGCCAAGTGTGATTGGATACTGCAAAATCTCCATTCCCACCCCACTCCAGGGGAAGGGAAGGATACTGTAAAATCTCCATTCCCACCCCACTCCAGGGGAAGGGAAGGATACTGTAAAATCTACATTCCCACTCCACTCCAGGGGAAGGGAAGGATACTGTAAAATCTCCATTCCTACCCCACTCCAGGGGAAGGAAAGGATACTGTAAAATCTCCATTCCCACCCCACTCCAGGGGAAGGATACTGTAAAATCTCCATTCCTACCCCACTCCAGGGGAAGGGAAGGATACTGTAAAATCTCCATTCCCACCCCACTCCAGGGGAAGGAAAGGATACTGTAAAATCTCCATTCCCACCCCACTCCAGGGGAATGAAAGGATACTTTAAAATCTCCATTCCCTCCCCACCTCACTAACCTGCTTTCCAGCTCCGTTCTCCTGTGCAGGGCAACAAAAGAAGACTCAGCTGATCAGCTGGAACTTGGGAGGCAGCAAATAGAATAGAATAGCCAGCCTGAGGTGGTATATGCTGGTTCTCCGAACTACTCAAAATTTCCGCTACTGGTTCGCCAGAACCGGCTGAATATCACCTCTGATTATCTCTATCCATATTTACCTAATGATCACCTCAAAAATGATGAAAAACTCACTTCCTGTCAAATGGGTGCCTTTACTTATAACTGTAATGATTTATGGTTTCAATTGCAATTGTAAGTCAAGGACTACCTGTAAGGCAGAAGGCAAATCAGAATTTGTAAGAAGAAAATATTCTTATTATTTTTCAACCTTGAAAATATTCAACGTTGACTCAGCCTTCCATCCTCCCAAGGTCAGTAAAATGAGGACCCAGATTGTTGAGGGTATTATGCTGACTCTGTAAACTGCTTAGAGAGGGCTGTAAAAGCACTGTGAAGCAGTATATAAGTCTAAGTGCTAGTGCTATTGCTACTCTAATAATATGATAAAATATAGTGATAAAGAGGACATATTGTCACAATAATTGAATAGTAGTATAATAAAGTAATTGTAGTAATAATAACTAGCATAGAAATAATAGCAATAGAATAGAATATAGGATAGAGAGAAAGTACATTTAGAAATGTGTGTGCTTCACATTTCTCTTTTATAGCTTGGTTACAACTTTTCAACCATTATAGGGAGAGACAGAAAACTACCTGTGCTTTTCTGGCTCTTTTGAATTTGGATCAATCTAAGATTGGTAAGACCACACTTAGAACACTGCATTCAGTTTTGGCCGCCACGATGTAAAAAAGATGTAGAGACTCTAGAAAGAGTGCAGAGAAGAGCAACAACGATGATTAGGGGACTGGAGGCTAAACATACGAAAAACGGTTACAGGAACTGGGTATGTCTAGTTTAATGAAAAGAAGGACTAGGGGACACAAGATAGCAGTGTTTCGATATCTCAGGGGCTGCCACAAAGAAGAGGGAGTCAAGCTATTCTCCAAAGCACCTGAGGGCAGGACAAGAAACAATGGGTGGAAACTAATCAAGGAGAGAAGCAACCTAGAACTAAGGAAAAATTTCCTGACAGTTAGAACAATCAGTGGAACAACTTGCCTCCAGAAGTTGTGAATGCTCCAACACTGGAAGTTTTTAAGAAGATGTTGGAGAACCATTTGTCTGAAGTGGTGTAGGGTTTCCTGCCTAGGCAGGGGGTTGGACTAGAAGGTCTCCAAGGTCCCTTCCAACTCTGTTATTCTATTCTATTCTAATTGAATTTTATTGATTACCAAAGAGAAGCAGTAAGTTTCTCAATGTAAATTAACTTTCTATTCCCCCCCAAAAAAAATCTTGGTTACAGGTAGCCCTTGATTTATGACCATAATGGAGCCTGCCCATTATGGTTGTAAGTCATCACGGTCATAAAACAGATCACATTAAACGGATGTTATCAATCTGATTGGCCTTTTTTTTTTTTTATGAAGTGGTTAAGTGAACCACTGCAGTTGTTACATTAATACCACAGCTGTTAAGTGAACCCATTTTTCATCATGCGGTGTTTTTGCTGAAAACTGGAAATGAACAGTGGTTTCCAGCAAAAACATTATAAATTGCAGTCATGTGACCCAAGGACACAGATATTGAGTACCTGAAATGCAGTCATGTGACTGCAGGGAAGAGGTGCCTCATCATTGGAACTTCAGAACTGGGAGGGTATGTACCTTTTGGGGGTTTGTCATAACTTGGAACAGTCGCTAAGCAACCAGATGTAAGTCAAGGACCATCTGCAGTTCATTCAGGAGTCAACTCAGACGTCATACTAAATTATATTTTGCCAGAATAGCTATGAGTCTGCAAAAATAATTGGATTCACATGTTCTTTCTGTGCTCAATAGAGGAACGAAAAGCTTCCACTTCTATTTTTTCAACCAACCAGTTTCTGCTCTATTTCATTTCAGAAAATAATGATTTATTATTCATAATAAATACCACTTAATTAATGGGATCAGAAATTAGAGATGAATTATGGTTTGCTCATTAATTAATTAGCATCTAAAAAATACAATTTCCCGAAGAGTTGATGGAAAAGGAAAACTGGGCTTACTTCATTTTATTATAAACAGGAATGTAGGGTATGGAATGAAACTGAGATTTATACAGGGTGACTCTCATAAACCAATATCTGAAGTTTGATGTGAGCCACTGTCATCTTGATTTCTTTAAAAGAAGGTAACCATGATTATGAACATTGTGTTATGGCTGGAAGAGATCCAGTAACCGACATAACAAAGTATCTTGGATGTATATACTTTTCTAGTAGCAAACAATTTTTGAGCATTTTGACAATGTTCCAAAATCTTATTTGCCTAAGGATAATCCCGAGGAATACAAAAGTAGATAAATTCATAGACCATGCCATGCAGTGGTGGGTTCCTCCCAGTTCGGTTCAGTTTGACCGAGCCGGTAGCAGTGACAATATGACGTCATTGAACCAGTTCTCTTTGTTCGGGAGCTGCCTGCCCCTGTGTTATTCTTACCTTTTATTTGGCCCCGCCCCCAATCTATTCGCTGCCTCCCGAGTCCCAGCTGATGGCTAGAAGGAAAAAAACTGTTTAAACTCTTGCCACGGGGTTTCAAAGGGCCGCCCTATAGCTGATCAGTGTTAAAAGGCAGTGTGGTGGTAGACCAGTGTGCTCGAAAAACAAATGGGTAGACTGGTGCGCTCCAAAAACAAATCGGTAGACCGGAAACGCTCCAAGAAGAAATGGGTAGACCAGTACAGCTCTGCAAGCAGTTAATAATAATAATAATAATAATAATAATAATAATTTTATTTCTATACCGCCCTTCTCCCGAAGGACTCAGGGCGGTGTACAGCCAATATAAAAACACAAGACACAACAATAATTAAAAATTAAAATAATTAAATAGATTTGGCCGATTTAAAACCCCAAAAATTAAAATACCCCAATTTAAAATTATTATATTGACAGCCCTGCCTGGCGAAACAACAGGGTCTTCAGTGCGCAGCGGAACACCCGGAGGTCGGAGATCTTACGTATTTCCAGGGGCAGTTCATTGCACAGGGCTGGGGCTCCCACAGAGAAGGCCCTCCCCCTGGGTGTCGCCAGCCGACATAACTTGGCTGATGGCACCCTGAGGAGACCCTCTCTGTGGGAACGGACTGGTCGGTGGGAGGCTATTGGTGGCAGAAGACGGTCTCGGAGGTACCCGGGTCCTGTGCCATGTAGCGCTTTAAAGGTGGTAACCAACACCTTGAATCGCACCCGGAAGACCACTGGGAGCCAGTGCAGCTCGTGCAGGAGGGGTGTCACGTGGGCACAACGAGGTGCGCCCATAACCACCCGCACAGCCGCATTCTGGACCAGCTGGAGCCTCCAAGTGCTCTTCAAGGGGAGCCCCATGTAAAGAGCATTACAATAGTCCAGCCGGGAGGTGACAAGCGCGTGAGTGACCGTGCGCAAGGCGTCCCGGTCCAGAAAGGGCTGCAACTGGCGGATCAGGCGAACCTGATAAAAGGCCCCCCTGGCCACGGCCGTCATATGCTCTTCTAAAGACAGCCGTGCGTCCAGGAGGACACCCAGATTGCGAGCCCTCTCTGTGGGGGGCAAAGATTAAAAGCCTGATAGACCAGTACTTCTGCTAAATCCTAAAGAATTGTCACATGACCATCAAACCATGCCCACAAAATAAGGCACGCCCACAGAACCGGTACTAAAAAATTTTAAAACCCACCAAGTTACTTGGTGCCAACTTACAAAGTAGCTGTCAACCTTTTGAGGTAAACCATGTCAAGAAACTGCCTGAAATATTGGAAATATAATACTATTGTTATGGGGTTTAATAGCAGAACTTTGAATGCCTGACAGAGATTCTTTCCATTCCTTTCTTTATTAAAGAAAATAAAAGTAGGGCAATCTTGATTCCCCGTGCCCTAACCTTTTCATATCTTTATGGGCTAAGCCGGATGTCAGCAACCTGTGGCTCCGAAGCCGCATGTGGCTCTTTGGGCCCTCTGCTGTGGCTCCCTGTCGGGTGATCCCACCACAGGCTGGCCTCACCCTCCCCTCCTCGCCTGGCCTGAGAAGGTAAGGGCAATGGCAGGGGATGAAGAAGCGGCCTGGGCAGAGACAGAGAGACAGAGAGAGTGAGAGAGAGGGAGACATAGAGAGATACAGAGAGTGAGGGGAAGAGAGAGGGAGAGAGGGGGGAGGGAGGGAGGGAGAGAAAGAGAGAGAGATGTCAAAAGGGTTTTGTGGTTCCCGGTGTTAAACAACCGGTTCTCTGTTTTTTGTTTTTTGTTTTTTGTTTGTTTTGTTTTTTTTTAATTTGGTTTATATGCCGCCCTTCTCCGGAGACTCAGGGCGGCTTACAATGCGTTAAGCAATAGCCTTCATACTTTTCTATATTTATACAAAGTCAGCTTATTGCCCCCACAAACTGGGTCCTCAATTTACCTACCTTAGAAAGGATGGAAGGCTGAGTCAACCTTGAGCCTGGCGAGATTCGAACTTACAGTAATTGCAGACAGCTGGTGTTAATCACAATGCTTTTTAGTCTGATGAGCCACCAGGCCCGTCCTAGTGACCGGCAGGGTAGGTGTGGCTAGGGGTGATCATGTGACTGGTGGAAGTGAGTGACATTGAATTGGCCACACCCATTCAAGTTTCGTGGCTCCTGGTGTTTTCTTTTCTGTGGGAAACGGGTCCAAGTGGCTCTTTGAATGTTTAAGGTTGCAGA